>NC_056525.1:245133935-245259900 GCF_019175285.1 Sceloporus undulatus
CTGCTTTTAAAATGTCCCAGTTCTTGGTTTTCCTCCCAAATTTCCCCCTTGGCTTCAGCTTACTTCAATTGCTGCAAACAAGTTTCAAAGTGCAAAAGTAGTTTGCACTCAGTTAACTCCGCTGGGAGGGAAAGGAGATGAGAGGAAGGAGTCTTGACCTTTCCAGTAGGGTCAGGTAAAATCAAAATGCTGCAGGATTTTCTAACTCATCTATTGTTCCGTAATAATAACTTCTGTCATCTTGACCATACCCTGATGTTGTCTTGCCCCACATGTCCTAGGTTTTCATCTGTGAAATGTTGGAGGGTGTGATCCTCATTTGTGAACCCATTTTAAGCCTGAAACTTCAGTGAGGCTAACGATCTGGCCTACATTTTGATTCACTTACTAGAGTAACACACAAAATGTCAACATTATGAGAAACAATGGGAGATTCAGAAAGTGAATAGAAGTCCCAGATGGTGCAAGGCATGCAGGATCTGAATGAGGGTGCATGGACATCACGTTCCACATGAAATCACCAAAGAGTGATGAGAGTGATACAGAGGCAGAGAAAACACAAAACATGAAATGGAGTCTGTGAGATTTGGCTTTACATCTTAATAAGGTTTTACTGCTGGTTCGCTGCTTTCGGAAACTGCTGAGAAAGAAAGAATCCTTTAATCGGGCCTGGTACCAGTTTTTAAAGCTGGATTTGCATCCCTTTGCCCTCCATCAAGAGTGCAAGTCACATCGAGACCATCAAACCAAGATGCTGACATGCCAAGAGGATCAGGGAGAGAAGATAATAAAATGAGAAATTAAGAGCATGAAAACTAAAATGCTTAGAGAAAAGCTGACATTTCAGAACACTCAGAGTGAACACTTGCTTGCATTTCAAAGTTGGAGTGATAAGAAACTATTGACTTTTTACATAACTGAAGCACAGACAGGGTTCTGTTAGGGCTGGGAGGGGAAATTTCTCAGGCTACAATTTAGGGCTGAATGTTTAATATTTAAAGAAATTACTTTGACAACTGATATAAATCTAAGCTAAAGTTGGGGTTCATTAGAAAAATCAACATGTTGTACAGCCTCCACAAAACTTGTGACATTCTTGCCAGACATATGGCACTGGGAAACAAAGCATGGCTTGAATCAAATTGTTTTTTTGTGGGTTTTTCGGGCTATGAGGCCGTGTTTTAGAAGAGTTTATTCCTGACATTTTGCCTGCATCTGTGGCTAGCATCTTCAGAGAATGCTAGCAAATAAGAGAGTGTGTTATATATGTTGGTTGAGAGGAAGTGATTTCCATATGTATTGTTCTATTGTTGAATGGCAAGGCCTTAGGGTGCCTATTTAATTCATGATCCATTGTCTGCTGGGAAATCCCTGCACCCTGGGTGGTTTTCATTTGCATTTGCTGGGTTTGATTTTATTTTTTTTTCAAGACTGGTAGTCAAATTTTGGGGCCACATGGGAAGGGTAGTCCTAGCAAATTTCCTTACTGCATAACAACTCACCATTTGCTCCAGATCTTCTCATAAAATCCAGAGCACTCCACAGCAACATTGGGCTGCAGTCTACACAATGTCCCACTTTACCATCCACCGCTGGCACTACCAGCATGATTTGCTCCTCTGAGGTTACAAGGACATACCCAAGCATATGATT
Organism: Sceloporus undulatus; assembly: GCF_019175285.1. Lineage (NCBI taxonomy): Eukaryota > Metazoa > Chordata > Lepidosauria > Squamata > Phrynosomatidae > Sceloporus > Sceloporus undulatus. Next base: position 245,135,589 of record NC_056525.1, read on the forward strand.
GGCCCCATGTGCTGCATTTTCAGCCTAAATGGGAGTGACTTGCATCAGTGGCAGTGATGGTAACAGGCGGCAGTGGACTGTACAGCAGGAAGTTATGTATACAACCACCTGGAATTGTTATGGGATGCCCAAGTAATGTGGGGAATTTGGAGCAGCTTTGGAGACAGAATACTCTGGGTGGTCCCAGAGTATTCTGGACAATGTAGATCTGCCTCCAGTGCGCAAGCAGCTTTTTCCAAAGCAATGGTGGGAAACTCTTTGCATGCAAAGGGCAGAGGGGAAGGTGACAATTCCCTCCCACAGCAAACCCAACTACCTCCATTTTCTTCCATAGTCCATTCAGAATGGTAACCAGAAGTGATGTCATGTTACATGAATGGTGATCTGTTGGGGGTGCTTTGACTGTGAGTTCATGCATGGCAGGTGGTTGGACTGGATGGCCCTTGCAGTCTCTTCCAAGTCTATGATTCTATGATTTTATTCTACATCCTGTCACCATTTTGAGAGGGAATACAGAAGCAGACAGAGATATCTGTGAATACCAGGAGGTCCTCAGTGGGTGTATTGGTGGATTTTGAAAGTGATGTTCAGGTCAAAATTGTCCAAAATGTTGTGCAATTGTTTTTTTAAAAAGTAGGATGGTGTTTTGGTGTGCTTTGGTAGACTTTAAGAGGGACCCTATGGGCAAAAATGGGGTCCAAGAGTCATGTGTGGCCCACAGATGGTGCTCTGTTCACCCCTCTATGAAAGGGAACAAAAATGTTGTTTCAGCATTCATTGTTTACAATTGAAAACAACATCAACAAGCCTGCATGCAACATCTCTGGTCTAGGTTCTCCTCTGTCTTCTCCCCACCAGCAAGAAGATACAGTTCCTTGTGGAACTCGACTTACCAAACACTGAGTGAAGCTGACCTAGTTACGGGAAAGCACTGAGTATCCATCTTAGAGCCGTAGCTGTCAGTTCAGATTGACCCTTTGACCCCTGCAAGCATACTTAGAGAGGTTAGTCAAAGAAAGATGATGAGGTGCTAATTGCAACCGTCACACTTCAGGCACGCTTCCTGCTGCTTGTAGACATTGCTATGATTTATATTAGGATTTGGCAGTTCAGGATTTACATGATCAGTTTTCTTGCAAGGAGAGAATTCTTGTGCTCCCTTCCCCACCTTGGTAAGATCTGCTTAATTACAAATGTACAAGTGGGAGGATTACTTTGAATGGCAACACTAGTCCTGAAAAAGCAGCATCCATGCTTTGTAAACTTAACAAGACTAATTCACAGCTGCCTCAGATGGCTTTTCTTGTCAAATGGCTTCTAAATCCAATCTTTATCAAGTCCCGACTAGCCCTCAGAAGAAGAATATATAAATTGGCTTCTAGTTTTAAGGTCAGAATAGAAACTAGAAGAAAATTTCCTTTTCCAAATCTTAAATTTTGTTGCTCCTGCTCTTGTAGGGTCAAACTAGATGTTATGGAGAATGCAATTGCCTGCGGTGAATCTGTTTTTCTTCTCACAATGGGGTTGCCTCAGAGCTGCATGCCTTGCCATTTAGATTTACAAATTAATTATTGAATTAATTAATACCTTGTCTTTCCCCCAACAAGGGAATCATAGTAACTCTGTTGTTGTTTGCCTTCAAATTATTTCTGACTTACGGCAACTCTAAGGTGAACCTATCATGGAGTTTTCTTGGCAGACTTTGTTTGGGGGGGGGTGCCCTTGTCTTCTTCTGAAGCTGAGAGAGTGTGACTTGCCCAAGGTCACCCCATTGGTTTCCATGGGATTCAGACCCTGGTTTCCTGAGTCACCATCCAATACACAAAAGGGACACCACACTGAATCTTCATAGTAAGTCAGAAAATTCAAAACAAAGTCCACAAAAAAATCTTATTTTACAATAGCTAAAAACAATTCAAGCAATGCCATTAAAAAGCATATAGTGAAAACAGTTTAAAACACATTTAAAATATAATAAAAAGATGAAAAATAAAATCAAAGTACACCTCCTTCAGAAACCCTTCTGCCACAAAATTTAATTTAATTTAATTTAATTTGAGCACCTTACTTGCTGGTGGAAAGAGAGTTGAGCAGAGGCCAACAGTATCTCCCGTGGAAGGGAGTTTCAGAGCCTGGGAGCAGTCACCGAGAAGGTTTTCTTCCTTCTACGTTGCTCTCTTATCTGGTGTCTCTTTTGATGGTAATTCTCCATCAAGGATGGTGGGCAGATTTTTGCTCCTGTCACAAAACAGTCACATACATTTTTATTGTAGCACAGATTGCTGTATCCTTTATCACATTTATTTGGAAGTAAATCCTGCTAAACTGAATGGGGCTTGATGTTATGCAGGTAAGTGTGCATTAAGTGACACTGGCAGTACTAAATGTTCAGTTATGTTGGAAGGAGTGAAGGATGCTTGTAAGGATGGAAAGAATGTTCATTTTTATTCATTTTTTTCTGCATAGCAAAGTATTTTCTGACACTTGCAAAATCTTGTTGGAAGGAATATTGCAGCGGGGAGATTTCTTTGTTTTCTTTCCAAATTTGAATAATTGCATTGTGTTAGCAACATTTAGCAAACAATGCAACTTTTGTGAAGTTTTCTCCTCTTAGTTGTGCTTTGAAAAGTATTCTGAGGAATTATTTCGTTGTTGCTATTTTTCCATCAAGTCACCTTTGACTGACAGCAAATGTATGTGTGAGATGCCTTTGTGAGCCCCAGTCATCCACTGCCCTGCTCAAGTCCGGCAAACTCAGGGTAGTAGCAGCTTCATTGATTGAATGAAACAATTTGTAATTGTTTCATTCCTTTTTCCTATTGCTTTCCCCTTTATTGAGCATAATTTGTCATTCCCAGTGAGTCTTGTCACCTCGAACTACAACAGCCTTAGTTTAGTCATCTTCATTTCTAGTGAGAGTTAAGGCTTGGTTTGCTCTAAGACCAATCCATTTGCCTTTTTGGTGCACCATGACAATGTCCCCAAATACATCTCTTTTTCTCGAAGACCACCCAAAATGGTGACGAGATGTATCATGTTACTCACTGTTGACATTTTGAGAAGATCTCCAAGGAAAAGAGATGGATTTTGTGGGTTTTGAAAATTCTGTGGAAGCTTTTGTACATTTGAGGGTAGCCCAAAACAAATGGGCCGAAAGCTCCGTGCTGGCACCGAAATTAGGGTTCCAGAGCACACAGCAACTGTACGCTCTGGAACCCTAATACGTATGGACAGTGCCATGTTTATGTAGTGCCGTCCATATGTGGTGTGTGTGCGTGTGCATGATGTAAGTGTGGTGTTGCATCCACACTGCCGGGCGGCACACTTGCGTCTTGGACACGTCACAGTGTACCAACGGCGCACTGGTGACATCATCCCAATGCACCAAAAGTAATCCGTTTTTTGGGGGGAGGGTTCTTTTTGGTCCAGAGCGACTCTGCACAGTTTGGCTGCTGTGGCGTCCCTCCGGAGGGAAACTGGCCATCTCCATCCTGTCCCTTTGGGGCGGTCTGGATTGCCCTGGTGTTTTCTGCATGGTTTGGGGCAAAACCAATACCTGTACTGGCAGGGTGGGAGGCTTTGGGTTGGTAAACTTCACAGGCTGCAGAATTTGAGTCTAGGGGCTGCACTTTCCTTACCCCTTCTCTAAGCCCGATGTCAAAAACATATTTTTGGGAACAGCTCCCTTCCCCCTGGATTTGTACCCATTCAGCAAGTATATAATAGTTGTCTTTCTTGATAATAAAGGGACTGGGGGGATGTCATCAAAAGCTGACACACATTAACCCTTCCTCTTTCACCATCTCATACATATTACACAAAGAAAGAGGGAACGAGAGTTTTGCTTTTACTTTGGGTTTACCGGTTTGTTTATATTTAGCCAAAGTGCTGGACTGCCATTGAACAGCCTGCCTGACAACTAAGGGGGGGGGGATGCCATCATTGGGGCTTTTGTCATGAGACTCCTAACAAAGGAGAAATCTTCTACTTGTCCATTTTCTTCTGAAAATTACATGGAAAGGATGTAACATTGGGGCTTTTATTCATGCTTGCAGAAGGAGCTGGGATGAATGGCATGGGCCATGGCTCTCAGTGTACTTTGGTGCTCACCATGTTTCTAAAACAGTGCTATAATGCTTGGAACTGATAAACTGGAACAAAGCGATTGCAGTTTGAAAGAGTCTCATGTGGGCTGACGTGTTCCTTTTGTTCCCCTTAGCTGTTTTTCTGCTTGTCTGTGTTGTTCTCACATCCCACTTGAATGCATCTTTCCTGCCATGCTACTTTGTCAATGTGATGTGGAGAAAGTGCAACCTGTGGGCCACATGAAGTCCTCAGAACTTCATTTTGTGGCCCCTGAAGTCTCCAGGACACTTCTGAAGCCAAGACCCCCACCCCCAATGGTTACCAAAATCCCTGGGCACTCAGGTTCCATTAAATACAATGGCAGAATAAATTGGTCTCCTTTATATAAAATGGCCAATTCAAGGCTTCCTTTTTGGAATTTATATATTTTAAAAATATTTTCAAGTCAGGGGTGGTTGAATCTGCAGACGAAGAATCCATGGATATGGAGGGCCAACTGTATCCCCCTAAATTACTAATTTCTGGTGGTTTATACTCCTTTCCCTCAAATCTGGTAAACAACCTCCCAATCCCAAACTTGGTAAATATTGCATATTTTAGGCTAAATCCCACAACTTACTTTTGATTGCACCCGGATTCATGGTTGGCATACAGAGGGCTTCAGGAGTGATGGTTGCCTACCTCTGTGGTAGAGGATAAGAAAGACAGGCCATGAGAAAGAAAAGCCATGTTGGTATACTTTAGTCTTAAGGCCACACTAGAGGTGATGTGTTTACACATAGGAACCTTAGGGCTCACATACATTTGCCAGAATATTTCAGGCTGGCCCCAGGGTATTCTGTCTCCAAATCCCACCAGAATATCCCTCTTACCGGCTGCAACTATTCAGTTTCCCATGCAGCCCTGCGAGCTGTCCACTGCCACCATTGCAAGTCATTCAGAGGTCAGAACAAGGTGCCCAGCCTTGTTCTGACCCTAGAGTGACTTGCAATGTTTGCAGAGACTGTGTGGAAAGGGAGCTGCCCATCATCTCTGCATTTTGTTCCAGGTTTCCTGGGAAATGCAGAGCAAAAGGCAAGTTTTTGAAATGTGAGACAAAAGGTGGAAACCCCAAATCAGATCCAGGTGTTGTGTAATTCAGGGAATTCAGCATATATGAGTCATGTAGACAAGCCCACAGTAGAAAAGGATGAACGCCTTTCATTAATGATCTGTTAACAGTAACATGTAATTTGCTGACAATGAATTACAGGTTGAGTTTCCCTTATCTGGAATTCAGAAATCTTTCTCATGGGCAGCTGTGATAGTGACATCTTACCTTTCCAGTGGTTCATTGCAACCAAACTTTATTCTATGTACAAAAATATTAATATTAATAATAATAATGTGTTTTATTTATATACCGCTATTCCAAAGATCATAGTGGTGAACAACAAGTAAGCTAATTAGCAAGTAAGCTAATTAGCCCCAACAGTCTGGGTACTCATTTTAGTGACTTCGGAAGGATGCAAGCCTGAGTCGAGCTTGGGCCCTTTTGCTGGTCTTGAACTCGCAACCTTGTGGTCTGGAGTGAATGGCTGCAGTACAAGCATTTAACCACTGCGCCACCAGGGCTCCATACAATATTAAAAAATATTGTATAAAATTACCTTCAGGCTCTGTAAATAAGGTGTATATGAAGCATAAATGAATTTTGTGTTTAGATTTGGGTCTCATCTCCATGGTTTCTCATTCTGTACATATAAGCAAATACAGGTATTAAAAATAAATAAATAATCTGAAAGGCAAGATACCAGTAGCCCCAAGCATTTTGGGTAAGGGAGAGTCAACCTGTCCTTAATTGTTTAGCTAATAAAAATATTTCTATCCCATCCTTCATCATAGGATTTCAGGTAGTGTACAGATTTTAAAAATGAAACAGTTTAAAGCACTTTCAGATTAAAACAATCAAAGAGTTTAAACAGGATAAAAACATATTAAGCATGATAACGAATTACAACGGTTGAAAGGCTACACATATTTTTTAAAAACAAACATGCACATGGGCAGTGAAATGTAAATAAAAGCCCAAAGGCTTTGATATAAAGCCATGTCTTGACTTAGTGCCACAAAGAAACCTACATTGGTACCAACTGGACCTCCAAGGATGTCAAAATGTTAGTAGGTTAATACCTAATACTCCAGTCTCTGCAGCAGAAAACAAGCTTGCTTGATCTTTTACCTGACATTCCTTCAAATATTTAAAAGATGTGTATCATCTTACCTCTCAATCATTTCTTCTCTAAGTTAATCATACCCATCTCTCCAGGTCAGTCCTCGTAGGGTTTGTTTTGCAGACCTTTGCTGGCCGTCCTCTGGACATGTTCCAGCTTGTCAATATCCTTCCTGAAGACTGGTGCCCAGAACTGGACACAAATCCAATAAAAAAATAAAGACAATATCCCAAGCGAGTTCTGATCAAAGCAGGGTCTGAACATGTCTTTATAATTCACATTGCATTCTTGAAAGGGAAGGTTAAAAAAATTGCAAGTGTTATGGTTTCATAATTACATCTTGAATTTCTTTGTTACTATATTCATTTGATTCCTGAATTTGAGATATCAGTTGGCTAGTTCATACCTCTTCATCTCACATCTATCCTTCTGTTATGCTTTTATGCCCCATTTCTCTTCATTTGTCAGAGCATTTTTGCCCTCCCAGCTGTTGCAGTTTAACTGGAGGTGGCAAAGATTCTGGCCATTTATTCATTCTTCTGCCTTGTCTTCCCAAATGAGCCTTAATAATAGCCCTGGGCACTTTCATCTTAAAGAAAAGTGGCACCAGTCAGAATTTCTGACTGCTGTCAGAATCCACTGTTGTCAGAGACAAGACTAATGCCCCCAAACCACTGAGAGGATCATTTAAAGGTATCAAAAACAGACTGATGCCTTGAATGCCAGGGGATATTTTGCTTTCTTGCAGAGAGTGGCATACCTGCAGGCCAAAGCTTCCATCTTGGCTCATCACATTGAAGGACGAGTAGCACTTTAAAGTCAATAAGAGAGATCCATTTCAGGATAACACAATTTTGGGGCAGGGGAATGGGAAGATACATTAGCCATCACTCATAAATCCTCATGAAAGGTACACTTTGGAAACACTTAATGAGTGTTGAAGTTTTGTTTTCCAACTAAGGGTGACACACTCAGGGCTGACTTTCATTTAAGCAGACTCAAGGAGAAAACCTGCATCAGTGTGAAGTAGCATAAATCTCCACGTGCTGAATTACACTTTAGTTGTGCTCCACAACTTGTGTTGAATGACAACATTGTTCAGCTGAATGCACACTCAAAGTACATTTACATGTACAGTTGGCCCTCCGTTCTCACAGGGGATCTGTCCCCCCCCCCCCACAAATCATAGGCTTGAATGGGGTACACCCTCATGTGCACAGCTCAGGTGCATGCACCATTAGAAATAGCGGAGGTCACCCCTCCGTGGATATTCAAGGCGTGGATCCCAGATCCGCGAGTTAGGAGGGGTGACATGCAGTGTGCACACATGCTCATGGGCATCTGTGCAAAATAATAATAATAATAATAATAATAATAATAATAATAATGGCATTTATAGCAATAGCATTGACATTCTGTACTGCTTATCAGTGAACTCAGCACTCTCTAAGCAGTTTACAATCTGTAATCCAATTGCCCTCAACAGGCTGCGTACTCATTTTACTGACCTACAAAAGGATGGAAGGCTGAGTCAACCTTGGAGCCCTGGGATCAAACTCACAACCTTGTGAATGCAGTACTGGCCTTTAACCACTGTGCCATCAGGGATCCCTATTATTATTATTATTATTATTATTATTATTATTATTATTATTATTATTTTATTTCTTACCCACATTTCCCAATGGATGAAGGTGGGGAATGACAACAAATCAACAATTAACAACATCAGTTAAACACACATTAATTAAAACATTGAACAGTTTAAAAGGACAAATAAGACATACACGTTTTAAAACAGTCTACATTTAAAATGCAACATCTTAATTCACAATTTAAAATTATCTGGATACACAGACTGGCCTTCAGTGGTGTTTTAATTTTGGAGAGAGTATTCAGTTGTCAAATCTCTTCTGGCAGCTTGTTCCACAATCTAGGGCATGCTTTGTGGAATGGCATGGTCTGCAGAATCTTAATTCCTGAATGAAAAATTCTGCATCAGACAAAAATATCCAACCACTTCCATAATGGAAGGCTACATACATAAGATAACATGCAGGGGTAGCTGTGTTGGCCATTTAACAAACAAAAATCCATCAGTGATACCTTTATTGGCGAACCAAAATGGATGTAGCCACCATGTCAATGGGGGGAATGGGAAAGGAAGTTGTCTCTCTAACAAGTGACCTTTGGACTCTCAAGTTGTTCAAGAAGAGGGAGAGCAGCTTTCTTTGAGAACAGAGACATTTTTAGTTTCCATTCCTTCTACTATCACTACACACTGCTTTGAAAGTACGTTATGATAAGATTATAGAGTGCTATTCTGGCCTACATCACCAAGAAGATTCTGGCCTATGGTCATGTATTTACACTGCACAGTTGTTGTTCTTAATTGCCATCAAGTTGATTTTGACTTATGGTGATCCTGTGAAACCTGTGATTGAAGTCAGCCCATTATCAGCAGCCCTGATCAGGTCTTACAAACTCAGGACTGTGGCTTCCTTGATTGAACCTAGCAACCTGTGATGTGGTCTTCCTCTTTTCCTTCTATCTTCTGCTTTGACAAGCATTATTACCTTTTCCAGTGAGTCATGTGCTCTCATTATATGTCCACAATATGACAGCCTCAGTTCTTCAACGGAGAGTTTTGGACCCCTTCCTTCCTTCCTTCCTTCCTCTTCCTCCTCCTCCTTTTGACAGTTCATGGTATCCATAGAACTCTGCTTCAGAACCACATTTATTTATTTAAACTAACAACTGTAGAGAAGCACAATTACTAGTTTGGCACTGCTTGAATTGTTATGGTAGTCTTGGTTTTATCTTTGATTCTTCTCTGTCGTGTATCCCTCAGATCCAGACCACAGCCAAGGCTTGTAGATTCTTTTTGTACAATATTGCCAAAATCCGACCATATCTCTCCGCCTCCACTGCCAAGATCCTGGTCCATGCCCTAGTGATCTCACGACTTGATTACTGTAACGTCCTCCTGGCTGGGCTTCCTCGTTCTCACCTCCATCCTTTAATCTCTGTCCAGAGTTCAGCTGCAAGCATTATCACATCTGCCCTCTGACCACATCTCTCCTGTGTTGGCATCCCTTCACTGGCTCCCTCTCCCTTTCCGCATTCAGTATAAGCTCCTGCTGTCGACATTTAAAGCCCTCCATGGACTGGCCCCTCCTTACTTATCAGACCTTCTTTCTCCTCACCTTTCCACTTGGGCCCTCCATTCTGGTCGTCAAGGTCTGCTGTCCCAGCCCAGGATTTCCTCTGCCCCATCTCAGATTCGCCCCTTTTCACTCGCTGCCCCTCACTCCTGGAACCTTCTTTGTACGCCGCCCTGATCATACCCGTGGAAGGGCGGGATATAAATAAAATTTATTATTATTATTATTCTTCCCCCGCAAGCAAGAGCCATCACTTCTTTAACCAGCTTCAAAATGGAGTTGAAGACCATCCTGTTCAGTGAAGCGTTTTCAGGCATTGCATAACTGTCGCTTGCTATTTGATGTTCCTTTGTTGCCTGTTTTATTGAATCATTTCCTGTATTGCTATGTCCTCCCTCCAGTCCATCTCCCCTGATCCAGGCCTCGGAGGTAGGGAAGAACTGTTGGCCCTCATCCCCTTCCCCTTCTCCTTTTGTGTCGTGTCTTTTTTAGATTGTAAGCCTTAGGGCAGGGAACCGTCCAATTAAAAAGATTGTATGTACAGCGCTGTGTAAATTTACAGTGCTTTATAAATAAAGGTTAATAATAATAATAATAATAATAATAATGATTTTGTCCAGAGGAATCCTGGGATTTGCACTTTTGGAGGATCTTTAGAATTCTCTGCTAAACAGCTCTAGTGGTCTAGTTCAGAGATGTGTCCACAACAGCTCTCTAGCTGACAGAATTCTCAGTTTGTCCCCAAACTACAAATCCCAGGATTCAAGCAGAATGACTGCAAAACTGATATCAAATGGTTATGACTATGTAATGCAGACACAATGAACCATTCTATGCTGAATCGGACCTCGAAGTCTTATCCAGGCTCTGTCTTCCCTGGATGAAACATTGGGGGAGGGGGGGGACTTCCTTTCCTTCTATTTCACAGTTTATTGTGGCTCACCAGGAAAACAAAAGCTTCCAGGTTCAAGTCTTATGGGCAAATTTGGGTGCCCCAAACATTTGACTCCTAGACCCCTGTCTGTTTCTCTCTGTCATTATCCTCTATGTCTCCATTAGTCATTCCTGGCCATGGATAAAAATTCCATGGTGAAGACTGGCTATTTTTGCTTTGAATCAGACATGAGTGAGTGTGTTACAGAATATCAACATTTGGTAAATATAATTTTGTTGTTGTAACATGGTTTCAAGTGTGGAAGTATATTCTAGGGCTTTCTAGGATTTATTGAAATGAGGCTGAGAGTGCGTGTAAATTGCCCAACATCCCCATGTGGGTTTTCATGGCTGTGCAAGGATGCAAACCCTGTCTCTCATAGTTCTAGGCCAACACTCAGGTCACTATACCATGTTGGATCTTTTAGTGCCTTGGGGCAGAGGCTGGATGGACATCTTTTAGGAGTGCTATAACTGTGTATTCTTGCATGAGAGGGCATTGGATTGGATGACCCTTGGGATTCTGTGACTGAGTTCTGTTGACCCTATCTTAAGGTTTATTGGCAAGATTTCTTCAGAGGAGGTTGTCATTGCCACTGCCTTACTCTCATCTTGGGAGAGTGTGACTTGTTCAAGGCCACCTAGTGAGCTTCTATGGTTGAACTGTGATTTGAACCCTGGTCTCCTGGAATTCTAGTCCAATGCTCAAACATCTATACCACATTGGCTCCTTAAATATAATAAACAAACAAACAAACAAACAAACAAAGCAAGCCAACAAGGCCATTGATCATTTCCAGCCTCCACTCCAGGATGTAAGAGTAAAAACAGAGAGCAACTATATACATGAAGAATTGGGTTTTCATTTTCCTTGGAAGCCTGTAATTAGCTAAGAGAGGCTGACATTTTATTTTACAAGAGCAATTACTATAAAGCACAGGAATGTCAGAATGCCAGGCTGCCCATCAATAACACAGCACTCTGAATTACAAGATTTCTCGGCCACCCTTGAGGGTTGTATATAGCCTTTCCCATCTTTCTCCCCTTACACTTGATTAAATTAGTCCATTATGCAGTACTGCTGTTCAGTAATGACTTTAGGGACTGATGCCGATATCAGTTATCAAGAATTTTCAGGCAAAGATATTTAAGAAGCACAAATGGATGCCCAGGTTGGAGGAGAATCTCATCTCTATGATCTCTGAGCTTTCATCAATAAGAGCGGTCTTACTTTGTCCATTCAGCAGTAAATACTGGTGTGGTTCCATGCAAGACAGCCTACTCCAGATGGGCACCCTCTAATATTTTGCTTCAACTCCCAGAAACACCAAATGGGAAGAAAAATATATATATAAAAGAAGAGTCATTGTTTATATAGAATTTTAGAATCATAGAGTTGGAAGAGACCTCAAAGGTCATCCAGTCTAACCCCATTCTACCATGCAGGAATACACAATCAAAGTACTGCCATCCAACCTGTTTGAAAACCTCCAAAGAAGAAAACTTCACTACACTCTGAGGCAACATATTCCACTACTGAATGGCTCTTAACATCAGACATTTTTTTCTTAATGTTGACGTGGAATATCTTTTTCTGTGGTTTGAATCCATTGCTCTGGGTCCTAGTCTCTGGAGCTGCAGAAAACAAGCTTGCTCCCTCCTCAATATGACACCCCTTCAAATATTTAAACAGGGCTATCATATCACATCTCTTTTCCATGCCAAACATACCCAGCTCCCTAAGCTGCTCTTCATAGGGCATGGTTTCCAGATCTTTAACTGTTTTCGCTCTCTTATGAACTGTTCCACCTTGTTAATATCCTTCTTGAATTGCGGCACCCAGAAGTGGATACAATATTCCAGGTGAGGTCTGACCAAAGCGGAATAGAGTGGTACTATTATTTTAGATACTTTACTACTACTGATGCAAGCTAGAATCACATTGACTTTTTAAGCTGCTGCATCACACTCTTGACTCATATTGAGAGCCTTTGGTCTACTAGGACTCTGAGATCCCTTTCACATGTACAGTAGCCCACCTTAACTGCAGAGTAGTGATCAGTGGATTTGACTGCTTGCATATTGCCATGTCCCATATTATTCAATGGCAGCACATGCATGTGAACGTGCTCACACAGACATGCACATGTTGCTGCCCATTGAATAATATAGTGCTTCAATGTCCACATTTTCCCCGCACGCAGTGGAGATGGGTTGGGGTGGGTCGGTCTTGTGTCAGCTTAAGGCTCCCAACTCCTCAGAACAATCCAACTGCCCCCCGATAATAAAAAAAGGCTATTTGGTTCAAATAGTAGTTAGAAGTGACATGATGTCCCTTCTAGTGTGCCCAAATGCAACAGTTCAGCCTGTAGGAACACGAGTCACAAGTGGAAAATTGGCCTGCAATCCCATGCAGTTCCACCTTGCTGCAGGTATTTTTGACAATATAAATATCATAATGGACAGAGGGATCCTGTTCATCTTTTACAATGATATTGTCCTTGGAGCCACAAGGGCAGGAAGACTTTTGGGTGCCACTGCTTACCAAGAAGATGTGCTGAGGAGCCAGTCAGCTGCCCTTCATTCAATATATGTAGTATATTATTTAGCACTTACATTGACCTGGGGTGCATCTACACTGTAGAAATAATGCAGTTTGACATCACCTTTAAGTGCTGCAGCTCCATCCTATGGAATCCTGGGATTTGTACTTTTACAAGGTCTTTAGCCTCCTCTGCCAAGGTGTGCTGGTGTGTCAGAAAACTACAAATCCCAGGGGATAGGATGGAGCCCTGGCAGTTAAAGTTGTGTCAAACTGCATTATTTCTGCAGTGTAGATTCACCATGAATTCAGTTTAGAACATGACCATTGGTTTTCTGAACACATACATAATAAGATGTTTCTGACAAATATTTTGATGAACATTTCAATATGCTTGACTTATGAGGACTCACTGTAGCACTGTGCTCTATCCCCCCACACTAGAATAGGTGAATAGACCTATTTTGGGGGAAGGATGACCAAAGTCATAAGAGAAGGCACTTGCAAAGAAAAAAAATATTTGCATGGAGAAGCCAGTGAGCTCCAAAACTAATGTAATATTCTTAGCACCATCTGGTTGGCCTAATAAACATATTACCAATATAGATTTGGGATTTTGTTTAATGGTCAGCATAGGTACCTCTGTCCTTCTCATATCCCATATGTGATTCCAGATTGCCTTGGAGCCTTTAAGGAGAATAAAACAGGTATGAAACAACCTAAACGTAGCTCTAGAAAGTGGAAGCCATGGCAGCCTGCAGACAACTAAAAAAGGTATGACTGAGGACATTTTCTCAGATGAATGTTCTGATTTTACTTATTACCTGTTGGTGTATCTGTGTGATGCATCTCAGTAGGACTGGTTTGGATTGTTTTGTTTAGCTGCATCTTATGTCACCTTGAGTCCATGAATCTATACAGTCTTTATGCAGCATAACCAGATAACTTGAAAAATCCAATAGGTAAAATTTTCTTAGTAGAGAAAGGAAATTGAAAAACCTTGGTAGAAATCTAGATATTTGCTTTGAATGCTGAGCACCTTGTTACCTTCTACCTCGAGGAAATGATGCCCAGAAGGAATAGCATTTACGGGCAACAGTTTATCATCTTTGGCTTTTACCAACCCAAGATGTTACGACGACAAAGCATAAAGTGGTTAAATGCTAGTTTTAACACCCATACAATTCATTTTAATGCAAATACACAGCCTTAAAAATTTAATAAAAAAGCCCTCATACCAATTATAAAAGCTATTTTCCAAGCTCAGTAAATCTCATAATTGTCATTTTTATGCACGCGCACCTGATTCCTGACTATCATTCACTTTTACAGTCTCTGTAGCTGCTAAGTCCTCAAAATGTACCCAAAGAAAAATGGCTGGGAGCTGAAAAATTACCTTTTTCTGTAAGGAATTAAAAATACACCTTTAAAAAAAAGTAGAAGTCTTCAAAGCTTTGCTTTGTTGCCAGGAGAAAAACAGTTAGAGAATGCCAGAATGCAAGCTACCTGTTGAATCACAACTCTCAGAATCCCCCAGTCGCCATGCTTGAAAGGTATTCTGGAGGTTGTAGTCCACCTAAGTAATATTCATTCATGCATTCATTCATATCTCACCTTTCTCCCAATAATGGATTCAAGACAGCAACATATTAAAAAAGCATACAAAATAAAAACTATACAAAGTCATTATGAAAGTACAGATATAAGACTTATTTAAAAAGGGATTAAACAATTGACCTCTGTATCCAAGATTCAAGCATCCACAGCTTGAAAGTATTCCAAAATATATGAATTCCAAAAAGAAAACTTTCATTTTGCCATTTTATATAAGGCACACAATTTTACTATGCCAGTATATATAATGGAACTTGAGCATCCATGGATGTTGGTATCCATGGAGGGTTCTGGAACCAAACATCAGCAGATACCAAGGATCCACTGTATAGGGTTAAAACATTAAACATTAAAAGTATTAAAACTTATTAAAAGATCACACACACACACACACACACACACACACACACACACACACCCCTTAAAAACAGCACTGCACAGCATTAAAATCCCAGCACAGCCAGTTTCTAAAAGCCTGACCCACATAACAAATGTTTTGACTTGCTGATAGAAGATATTACAGTAATCCAAATGGAATATAACCAAGGTATGTGCTCCAGGAATAGGTGCAGTTGGTGCACTAGCTTTAACCAGGAAATGCACTCCTGGTCACTCCTGTAACCTGGGCCTCTGGGCTTAGAGTATTTTCCCCATGTTTTGGAGACAATATTGAAGTGATGCTAGATTACCACACTGATAGCTGAGAGCATAGCTAAGCATCATGGGATATTCCTACATCTATTTCGAGACACAACTATAAAGCCCTCTTCTGATGGAAACAAAGGAGAGGACCTTCTTAGCAGATGCTCCCAGACTTTGGCTCTCTCCTTGCTCTCCGTCCACTGGCAAGTGAAAATTTCACAATTCTATCTGGTTTTAGGAGCGTGTTGTGTTGGGATGTTATGATGTGCTGTTTTGTAGATTTTCTTTTTTAAAAAATCCTTTTAATAGATTTAAAACAATTACAGCTACGCAGACAGTTTAATTTCTCCAGTAGGTGAAAATGCCAGTTTCCCACATGAGATAACTTCGGAAGCTCAGCTCTAAATGTGTGTCACTCAAGAGGAAAGGAAAGTTAGCAAGAATTTTCCTCTAGTTGCCTTAGAGGAAGAGGAGGGACAAAGATGCCAATTGAAACCATTTTCTGAGATGAATAGAAGCACCTGAGGGGACATATTTGTTAGGACCACAGCACCAATTTAAATCAAGTTGGTGTGTGCACGCCTTCAAATTTCCATGAAAACCATAGGATTTTTCATGGGCAAGGAATACACAGAGGTGGTATGCTATTGTCATCTTCTTTAATATAGCATAGACCAGTGCTTCTCAGGCTATCTGGTTTGGGGGACCAGAATTTTCTCCCCAGTGTCTCAGGGAATGCAACTACATTTGTGCCCATTGGATACAATTGCTTCATCCTTTCCTGGAAGCTTGCCAGGGACTGGCAGTCAATGACTCTGGGAATCTAGAGACCACCACTTTGAGTAGCTTTGGCTTAGATCACCTGGTATTCCTTGTTGTTCCCCCATCCAAGTACTAACCCTGCCTGATCCTGGTTAGCTTCCAAGATCAGACAGGATCTGGTGCCTTCAGGATATTTAGGTCAAAATCATGCTTACAATTCATTAAAATAACCTATTGTAAGCCGACAGTTTTCCCAGTGATACATTTCACATCACTGTGGTTTGGCTTAAACTGGTACTTATATTTAACCTGAGGTTCTTTACGCATTGTGAACTGATGGATCTTTATACGGCAGCGTTAATTTAGTGTACCATCATATTTTCCGGGAGATGGAAGCAGCCACCCTGGTACCTAGAATGTAATTACACAGCTAAGGGCTTGTTAATATGTGCGACTTTTTATTATGGAACTGGCATTATTTTATGGCTTTAAACAGAGAAAAGAGAGGTATCCCCACAGAGATATTGCTTGTCTAATTAAAGAAACTAAAAGCCTTTGAAGAAGAAACCCCCCGGGGAAAAGCATAGCATTCCACAAGCTTCATCAAAGTTTACTGGAGACATTTTGAGATGTAATTTTATTTATTTCGCTCCCGCTATCCATGAGGAATGGAGAAGCCAGAAGAGAAGAAAATAATGGGAAATAAAGAATTGTTGCATGATGATCTTACTTCAACCCTGCAATTCCAGATGTGTCTGCTTAGAAGTAAGCTCCATTGGGCTCAATAGGACATCCTCCCATGTGATGTGTAGAAAAGGGATTCCTCCCCTCCTCACGAGGCTATTGGACTGCAGTTTGAGCACGGGAAATGATCTATAGGATGGGCGTTGTAGCCCAGCAGCTTTAGGAAGTCATCCAGTTCTGCACAATTGATATAAAGGACTGTAGCCCAAATTACTAAACTAGAGATCACAACTTTTCTGCTTAAGATTTTCATGCTAGGAATTGGCTCAGTATGTTCCATGAAGCAGGCAAATCATGTTTTCTTTAAAAACAACAACATCAACCAAGAATTTTAGCAACAGTTAAAGCAACCAACAGGAATGTTACCACCATCTGTTTCCCCCATACACAAAGCATTGCATGTGTATTTGTAAGACCCTATACAGAAGGAGAAAGTAAATTGCCAGCCATGTTGACTGTGGAAAATTAACTTCTATAGACAGCTAAGTCATTATGTGTGTGTGGTGTGACTGATGAGGCCAGGACATGTAGATAAATGTCCTTGAGGCCAGACATCATGATGTGGATTCTGCTATACATTTGTGTGTGTATGATCCAGCAGGATGTGCTAATGCCATGTACTGCAGTGGTTGCACCAGCCAAGTCTATATAAAGCTGTGACTAAAGGCAAACAATGTGGGTTACAGTCATACGTGATAGTGGCTATGAGTAGTTGGTGAGTTGCTGTGTGAGTTTGTAAGAGAGCTATTGTTTGTTCAGAGAGGAACTTTATTTGTCTATACAGTTCCTGCTCTTGTATATAGCTTTTACTTAGCTCTGTAAATAAATCTCTTCACCTTTGAGCTGCCCGGTCCAGCTTCTGGGTTTTGTTGTCATCAACTGCCCTCAAGTCTATCTCAACCCATGGTGACCCCACTGAGGAGACAGCTCCAAGACCTTCTGTCCTCTAATTCCTCAGAGTGGCAGCAGCCTTTGGTTCAAAACCCTTGTTTAGCCTTGGATACCCAATGGATGAAGTTGAGCATCCAATTTCTCCACCTTAGAAGAAGTCAAAGATAAACCTCCTCTGAATAAATGTTGTCAGCGGATCACCATAAGTCAGAATCAAGCTGAAGGTAAACAACAATAGCAACAAGTCAGTAATCACATATAGTATTACAACTATCTGCTATTGACATGATGTTTCCTTGCCTTAAAGTCACCTCCTAGTTTCAGTGGTGGTGAGGGAATGAGAGATTTCAACTCTCCTTTCCCATTTTATGCCAAAACTTCTGAGCCAATACCATTTTCCATCAATAATATAGGAGTGAAAATGCACATCTGTTACATATCAGGGGAAAAAAAAAGGAGGACCCAGATCTGATACTTTCAGGGGGAAAATATTAACCAAATATATTACTGATCTAAAATAAAGACTTTGCAGCCATTAAGATTTGTGCAAACAGTAACAGATGTCCACTTACTCAATGTTTGCAAAGTCTTAACAGTTTTAAAGACTGTATTTTCTGTTTGTATCCATGCACCAAGAATGGACAAAGATATTTTAAAACACATGTTTACTTTTCTTTTACTCCTTTGCATGCTTCAGCTTGCATCTTTGTGCTGCATTTGTACAGCAATATTTAATTTATGATATTTGCATATTGATATATAATATTTTATTTAAAAAGTTATCATGTTATCATCGTGTTTTTTTCCCCTTTTTTTCTTTTTGTATCTTCTTTGTAGTCCATGGAGAGGCAGAATGCTTGACCTGTTTGAGGATGAAAATGCCCAGGTGAACACACTTAGAGCCTTATCGCACGAGGAAAGAAAGTGAAAGTTCAGCCGGATAGTAGTGCTTTTCTACCTGCCTTATCACATGATGTATTCAGTTCTCATCCTATGGGAGACAGTCGTAAAAGTTAGTCTTTTTCTAGCTGGGAAAAGTCCATTTGACAAAAGACTTGTTTTTATGACTGTCTCCCATGGAAAGAGAAATGAAGAGCTATGTCATCATGCTGTAAGGCACATAGAAAGGTGCTGCTATCTAGGGTAGCTTCCACTTTCTTTTCTAGTGCAATAAGGCTCTTAGAGTCAACAGGAACTGTCAGAGGAAACCTGCCCTGTCCCAAAGGTTTCGCTGGATTACAAGCAGACGTATGGTCCAGGCAGTCCAGTGTAGTCCTGAGTTGAGTCCAAAGCCAAGAGGGGAGTTGTGGAAAGTGCATTATGTGCTGAAGGTCAGAGATTTATGAAAATAATCTGAAATTGAAAACACTTCCAGTCCCAAACATTTTGGATAAGGGAGACTCAACTGGTAGTAGGATTAGAATAATGGCTATAGGGATATCTTGCATTTTGTAACATTCCATTTACAGTGTGTTATCTATAATCCTGGTGATGTCTTCCACATGTGTAAATTTCTTTTTCAGAAGTGACTGCATATTTTTCTCTGGCATGCAGTTCCTCAGTTTAAGGTCATGTTGTGTACATGTGGTGCAATTTCATATTTGGATGTTCACTGAATAGTGCATTCAACTGTTCATTTCAGTGCACAACCAGTTGCCCATTCAGCTGTGCATGGCATTGCACACCTGGTTGTGTATTCAGTTGTCCATCTGGCTGCACATTTCATTCTGCAGCATTGCCGTTCAACACAAAAGTTCTGTAACATCAACTCTACCTGCAAAGTTGTTGAAGCATATCTGCTATCATTGGGTGTTTTTGGTCATTTTATATTAGAAACAGACTGCTGAATGAAAGATGATTGATTTGTGCTTTCACTAGATTTTATTATCATTTTAGTGAAAGTATATCATTTCATGAAGGATGGATTTGTTTTCCCTAAACAAAATCTGTTGAGTTTTTCTCACTTTGGCTTACCCTTAAAAACAAAAAATGGGGGGAAAATACTCCTGTTCTCAAACTTCTGAAAGTTTTTGAATAAAAAGAAGGCCCTCCAGATGTTTTGGATACCTTTCCTTCTATGATACCAAGTATCAAAGATGGGCTGAGTTAGTTTTCTGCTGCTCTAGAGAATAAGAGGTGAACTACCAGGTTCCAGTTATAAGGAAGGAGAATCAACTCCTTTCAACATTAAGAACTCCCTTCTGATAAGAACTATTTGACTACCTTGGAAGGGGTTAAAGTCTCCTTCTTTGGAGAGATTTTTGCTATGAGGTCTTGTTCTGGTGGAGGACTAGACTAGATGGCCCCAGGGATCTTTTCCAGTTTAATGGTTCTACATTGTCCCATATGTTTTGTAGCAACAAACCCTGTTTTGCCACTGAAAATGGTTAGGTGGTATATATTTTCACCTCAGTCTCTATCCATCAATGACAGGGATGGATGGATGAAAAACAGTAAAGAATCTCCTTTTCTGTGTGACTGGATCAGGATTCAAAAGGTGTGTAATTTTAAATAGCCATCATTGTGTAAAATATATGGCTGTGCTATTCCACTCCCAGCTGCAAAAGAAAAAAAAGGTGATCTTTGAGATTAAAAGGAACTCTGATGGAGAACTTGTGCTCTTCTGGTCAACCAGTACAATTATATTTCTTGATCGATGTGACTAGGGAGGACATCACACATTTTGAACTTCAAATGCTATTGGCAAACTAGTTACCCCCCAGCCCCAACACACATTCACCATAGAGGAGAGATTGCTCAAAGGATTTATGTTGGCAAATGATTTGCAGCAGAAGTAAATCTAAGAACACTGCAGTATGCTAGCAAGCAATTAAGTGGCAGGAGTTAGATGGCAAAGGTTAGATGTTAGTACCTCCTGAAACTGAGCAGAAGGGATGAGGTGGTGAGAAGAAAGAAAAAGAGAAAGTTATTTTAACCCACTGGAGATAATCACGCTCTTGCTAAACCCAATTGTTAAGTGAGATTTCTTTATTATATGATCAGCTCCCCGATAGTACTCACCTGTTTGCACTCTCCTATCCCAACATATATACACTTTAGCCCCCAGCATTACAGAGCTGAAAACTGGGACACATGTGGCCAGGCAACATCAGGGTATGATCAAGATGGCAAAATGTATTATAAAGAAGAATACAAAAACCAGGAAAGGTTGCAGCAATTTGCCTTTGCCTGAGCCTACTGGGAAAGGCAAAAATCCGTCTCTTCCTCCCCTCTTCCCTGGGATATGTCAGAGATCTGCCACTCACTCTGTCCTTATTCCTTCAAATTTCTGTTTTCCTGGACTAGGTTTCTGGGCATCCAGGTGACCTCAGTGTGAAACCATGCATAAGGTGCAGCCATGGGCACTGTCAACCCATACAGAATTCCACTTCCACAACTGTGAACTGAAAACAGCCTTTTTGTACCAGAGAGAAATGTTCAACCATTTCTGTAGGGGAATTTATGCATGTGTCAGAGACCAGAAACGAGTCTGTTCCATTAAAGAAATGAAAGAATCCCACCAATGGGTATCCTCAGTCAGGTACTGCACATCCTTACCAGGTGAATACTGGGGAAGAAAACCCACAATTGATCTTGAAAACCCTGAAGAAGAATAGCTAAAGTTTATCACTTAGCCTGGAGGTGTTTTGTTTTTCAATGTTGCATTTCTTTGCACCTTGAATGAGAGTGAGACACTTCTAGTGTTTTATTACTTTCTGATAGCACCCAGGCATTGATTTCAACTAAAATGTACAAGACAGAGGTATAAGCTTCTTGTCGGATTTCAATATACGTCTCTACTAGTCTGTCCCAGGGCAGGAGATTGGAGAATGTAAAAAGATTCCTCTCCATTGCTTCGATAAACTGACCAGGCAGTAATCTGTATTTCCTGCTTAATCTCTTAAATGAAACTGCATGGAACTAGATGTCTTGCTCAGATTTCAGATGTCAAACCTGTGTGAAATGGTTGCACATAGTTTGGTAGCATCCAGACTGCTATTCTGGTAACAAACAAACAAGCAAACAAACAATAACACCAGGTTTTGATTCTAGGTTATCTGACAGACTATAAGATTCTCAGGAGAGTCCCTTCTTTCAGTTCCATGGGCTTTACTGGTATAGTTGGAGGGACATGAAGCAGGGCCTTCTTGGTGGTTTTCCTTAAAATGTAGAACTCCCTCCCCAAGGAGTCTAAAATGGCCACCTCCTTGGTGTTCTCCCATCAACAGTACAAGTTTTACTAGGAGACCTCCAGTCCAAGAAGAGAGAAAGCACTCCCTCCTCAATTGACAGTCTTGTAGAACCAAAGGCATTTAAGGAAAGGGCTTTTAATGTTGAGTTTTTCTATGTTTTTAACTATATAGTAATCTTTTTAATTTGCAAGCCACCTTGAGTCCTACTTTTGGAAGAAAGCTGAGGTATAAATAAAAGATAATAATAATAAGGAGGAGGAGGAGGATAGGAAGGAGGAGGAGGAGGAGGAATTGAATGGAAAAGGTGGAGAAGTGGAGGTGTAAGAATTTAAATACTCACTGTTCTAGACAGTACCTGGGCTAATATGTTATGGAATCTCATTGGCAATGGCAGCTAGTGGCTGTAATATCAGGGACAGACCTAGCAATCTAACATCTACCCATCCCTTTTATTAGTAAAATCTCCTGCTTGATGGAAGACATCCAGACTTAAAGCACCTTCAACAGATGCCTATACAAGTTTTACTAGGAGACCTCCAGTCCAAGAAGAGAGAAAGCGCTCCCTCCTCAATTGATGCTATTGTCAAATTAATCTGTTTCCACTTGGTCATGTAATTCTGCTTTGATCCATTGGGAGAAGCGGGAAAATACAAATAAAACTTCTTCTTCTTCTTATGTAATGTGTTCTTCTACTGGTTGGAGTGCATTCCCACTCTTGGTTTAAATTCCCCTTTGATTTCTTGGAATTTTGGAAAAGGTCCCATGTTCTTCCTTTTTCTTGTCATCTTTAGTTTCTTTGCATTGATTTTTTTACAATAGTTCTCTTTGTCCCTGAATACAAGTTACTGAACAGTTGCATTTGGGGTTCTGATCCTATCTCTCTCTCTTTTTACTTCTCACCTCTCCTTAACTGCTTGAAGAGTTCTTTCTTTCTTTCACATCTGAGCAAGCCAACAGCCCAATGTCCCTTTGGCTTAGTCCACAGTCATGCCAACACAGTCCTGATTAATTCTCTATTTTTGTACTTTTTCAGCTGCTTTGAAAATGGCCCAGTTTCTCTCTCCTCTTCCCACTTTCCCCTTTGTCCTCTCAGTCACTGCAAACTAAATCTCAAGTACAAATGTAGTTAGTATTCAATTAACTCAGCAAAGGAAAGGGAAGGTTAGGAGGCAGAATCTTGCCCTTCCCGGTAAGCTCAGGCAAAATCAACCTGCGGCAGCATTTCCTAGCCTGTGTGTTCTTCCTTATTCATATATTTTGCCATCTTGATTGAATTCTGATGTTGTTTGGCCACATCTGTCCTGGATTCCATCTGTGAAATCTCGGCAGATATGAAGTAGTGTTCCAACCTAACTCCCCTAAAAACTGCAACAGAATAGAACCAGAATCTCTTCTTTGCCATTATCTGTCAAATGTGACGTACAGTTAATGTCTTTTCCTCTCTGTTTGGAGTTGAAGAAAAAAAAATCTGAGAAGGCTTGTTGTTATTATGATTGTTATAGTTTCGTTCTGAGGGATAGAATAGTCATCTAAGTCTGCAACATTCACTTTAGCCTTTCTCCCAGAGCTGACAGATTTTGTTAAGATGATAGAAATAATGATGGGAGAAAAGAGTTGTCAGAAAAGATCTGCTCCCGTCTTTGAAGGAAAACATCGAACATGTCTCCTCCACTATGCAGATGCTTGAAGCTGTTTCTGGGAACTTCAGATTAAATCATAACTCTTCTATGGCCAGAAGGGTTTTGGGATGTTCATCTGCTCCATCTCTTGCCCTTAATATGGCATCATTTATGTTTATCTAGCCTACTTTTCATACGCTGCCAGAGTTTGGTCATTCTGTAACCTTTTAAGGAGGCTGATGTTAACATATTTTCCCATGCATGGATGTGAAAGCAAAAGCAAAACCACAAAAGTTCTTGGCTGGGATTGACTATTACAGTTATGGATGTGTGACACAGAGTTATGTATCTGTAACTGCTTTGTATTCATGGTCACTGTGTGTTCACAATCATGGCACTGTTGATACAATCATAAAGTGCTAGTGACCTCCAGTGTGAGGAGGAACTGGGACAGGAATCCTGCTTTTGAGAAGGCAAACATTGTCCCCATCTTCAAAAAGGGGAAAAAAGAGGATCCCAACAATTATTGTCCAGTTAGTCTGACATCAATACCAGGAAAGATTCTAGAGCAGATCATTAAACAGAGAGTCTGTGAACATCTAGAATGCAATGCCATAATCACAAAAAGTCAACATGGGTTTCAGAGAAACAAGTCATGCCAGACAAATCTGATCTCTTTCTTTGATAAAATTACCAGCTTGGTAGATGAAGGGAATGCTGTGGATATAGTATATCTTGATTTCAGTAAGGTCTTTGACAAAGTTTTCCAAGACATTCTTGCAAACAAGCTAGTGAAATGTGGGCTAGATAATGTAACTGTTACATGGATTTGTAACTGGTTGACTGACTGAAGCCAAAGGGTGCTCAACAATGGCTCCTTTTCATCCTGGAGAGAAGTGACCAGTGGGGTCCCACAGGGCTCTGTCCTGGGCCCAGTGCTATTCAACATCTTTATCAATGACTTGGATGACAGAATTGGGAGCATACTTATCAAATTTGCAGATGACACCAAACTAGGAGGAGTAGCTAATACCCCAGAGGACAGGATCAAACTGCAGAATGACTTTAATAAATTGGAAAGCTGGGCTAAAGCTAACAAAATGAAATTCAACCTGGAGAAATGTAAGGTACTGCACTTAGGGCAAAAAAATGAAATGCACAGATATAGGATGGGGGACACCTGGCTGAATGAAACTACATGTGAAAGGGATCTAGGAGTCCAAATAGACCACAGATTGAACATGAGTCAACAGTGTGATGTGGAAGCTAACAAAGCCAATGTGATTTTAGGCTGCATTAATAAAAGTATAGTGTCTAGATCAAGGGAAGTAATGTCACTATATTCTGCTTTGGTCAGACCCCACCTGGAATACTGTGTCCAGTTTTGGGCACCACAATTCAAAAAAGAAATTGAGAAACTGGAGCGTATCCAAAGGAGGTGACCAAAATGGTGAAGGGTCTGGAAACCATGCCCTATGAGGAATGACTTAGGAATCTGCGGATGTTTAGCCTGGAGAAGGTTAAGAGGTGTTAGGATAGCCCTGTTTAAATACTTGAAGGGATGGAGCAGCTTGTTTTCTGCTGCTCCAGAGACTAGGACCCAGAACAGTGGATGCAAGCTACAGGAAAAGAGATTCCACCTCAACATTAGGAGGAACCTCCTGACAGTAAGGGCTGTTCTACAGTGGAACACACTCAATGGAGTGTAGTGGAGTCTCCTTCCTTAGAGGTCTTTAAACAGAGGCTGGATGGCTATCTGTTGGAGTTGCTTTGATTGAGAGTTCCTGCATGGCAAGGGGTTGGACTGGATGGCCCTTGTGGTCTCTTCCAACTCTATGATTCCATGACTGTCACACTGGAGATTTCTTGGAAATCACTTGAAGACACACAACAACAGTAATCAAAACATTAACATATATTTATAGTTATTCATTTAAGAAAATGTATTTTTGGACATATGATCATCTTCTCTTAATTTGTTTGTCTGTCTAGCTCTTGTTCATATCCTTCATATTTCCCTTCTCCTGTTTTACGTCCCTTTTCTGTTTATTAAAAGTCATACTCTTAAAAAAAAATCCAATTAAAAAAAATGACATTCTGATCTAGGAGAGAGCAAAATCAAGAAGTCCCTCAAGGCCACTCATTGTGTTGTCTGCTCCACTTGTTGGGTTGTCAAGAGTCACAAATTCATTGCTCCTATTCTCCCTGGGATAGAATCAGAGATGACTACTTCCTAAAATCTAGCGGTGGACACTGCAGGCAATGGGATCCAGAAAGTGACCTGTTCTCTAGTACACTGGTACCCCGGGTTACGAAATTAATTCGTTCCGCCGCCGCTTTCGTAACCCGGGATACTTCGTAAGCCGAATAGCCCATAGGCGCTAATGGGAAAAAAGCCGCGGCTGCGCCGCGGCTCCATTTAAAACAGCGCCGGGGTTTTTTCGTAACCCGAAAAAACCTTCGTAAGCCGAAACAATAAATCCCTATGGGATTTATTCGTATCCCGAAAATTTCGTAACCTGGGTATTTCGTAACCCGGGGGACCAGTGTACAGTGGGTCTTTGGTATTTGCTGGGGTTTGGTCACAGAACCACTTGTGGATACCAAAATCTGTGGATGCTCACGTCTTATTAAATACAGTGGCATAGTGAAATAGTATCACTTATATAAAATAGCAAAATCAAAGTATGCTTCTAGGTAATTATATATATATTCTGAGTATTTTCAAGCTGTGGATGGCTGAACCATGGATAACGAATCCATGACTACAGAGAACCAACTGTGTAGGCAGTTTTTGACGTCACTATACCCACAATGCCTGGTCTATGGAGCCTTAAAGCATTTAGGAGGTAGCTGGCTCTGAAGAGCTGCCAGGCTTTGAAGACTCTTAGAGCACATAAGAAGGAACATATTCTGATAGAGGCATGTGTGTGTCTGTCCTGTACCTTCAAGTCATTTCTGGCTTATTGTGACCCTAAAACACACTTATTGTGGGGGTTTCTTGGCATGATTTGTGAAGAAGACATTGGCCATTGCCTTCTCTTGTGTCTGCCAGTATGTGAATTGCTCAAGGTCACTCAGTGGGTTTTATGCATCAGTGGGAATCGAACCCTGGTCTCCAGAGTTGTAGTCCAGCACTCAAACTGCTATGCTGATGTCATGTTGGCTGCTTTTACATCTGGTGTAGCTCTACAATTAACCTTCCCTATCTTTGGCAAGGGATATTGAAGAAGTGTTTTTGCCAGTTTCTTTCTCTGAACTATACATACACGCACTGGGTTTCCTTGGTAGTCCTCATTAAAATCCTAAAACAGGCCCAACTTTGCTTAGCTCCAAAATCAGATAAATTTGGTGCCTTGAGGTATTCCTTGCCTAGAAAACTCCTGAAATTCATGGGGTCAATATAAGTCCACAGTGACCTAAGGCACATACACACACAGCAGCTTTGGCAAGAGGGGGCACTGCTGCAATGGGTAGACCACCATATTGTTCTCATTTTCTTGTTTGCCAGTTCATGGTTGCTACTCTAGTTATTGGACCATACCTTTACACAGCTTATCTGTTTCACCCACGATGGACTTTATTTGTTCTTAGAAAGATAGATTAGACGTAGCTTTTTAATTGCATAAACAATCATTCATTGATGCTATTTTCTTTGTTACATGTTCTAAGGTAGCTTTGAGTATTTGATTTACTGCTGTACGTATAAGCAATGCTTACTTTTGGTAGTGTTTTATGCCTGTTTTCTTACTGGTTGTAAGTTGTGACATTCCAATTAATTTCGATGTATCCCTATGTTTGGTTATCCATATTTACTCTAAACACGATCCCATTATTTTGCCATTTTTAACTTTCTTGTCTAGTAGAGAGATCTTGTATCCCTTTGAGATCAACTAATTAGCTACTGCTAATTAGCTTACTACTGTTCACCGCTATGATCTCTGAATGGCGGTATATAAAAAAACAATTATTATTATTATTATTATTATATTATTAACTGAAAAAAAGAATTTGGCAGTCTACTCCTTCCCAGATGCATTTGGATGAGGAAGTAGGGCGCCCCAATGCCACTCCTTTCCAGCTGGATGGGGCTGGGGCAACCGCATGCTGCAGCCCCAATCCAGCCTTCCAGGGCACAAAAAGAGCCACAAAAAGCAGCTCCTTTTTGGCCCTGGAAAGGGTGCCATACTATGGAGGCATGGCTTGAAGGCGCTCCTATGACACTGCATCATATGGACGCAGCACCGGAGAATGCCCTAAGCCACACACTGTGTGGCTGACGCACGGCATCATGGCACCCTTTCAAGCCAGTGTACAGGCTCTTAAGTCTATGAAAGCTCATGTTGCTAATTCTTTCTTTCATTAGTCTCACTGGGCCACAAGAATTCTACATACAATTCTACAGACTAACACAGCTATATCTTTGAATTTTTTGCCTATGCTTTTGTGATGGTCTTCTGTGGTTTCAGTTTCACACCTCATGTGTGTCGACATGAGATTGGTCCATATTACATATAATCTATGAGAACAGGTGAGCATGAAGAGCATTGGGCACTATTAGCTCCTGGAGACATTTCATTAGCTGCTGTGGGGATTACGATGCTGTATCAAATAGACCTTAACAAGGCTTTTATTGTAGTTGTTGAGCAAAGAATAACTGCAGAAAGGGGAGCAATTCATCACATTTTCTTCTCGAAGGATGCAATGACTAATTTTACAATTTTCTTCCCTCTGCCAGTAAGTTTTCAAAAACCATGCAATTGCAAAGTCTGTTTACAATTTGGGACTTTTCTTGCACAAATTTGCAGCATTTTCTGCACAGAAGTACTGAAGTTGGCCCCCTGTATCCATGGATCCAACCATCCCAGAGAATTCCCAAGTGCAAAGATTCTAGTCAGTCCAGGATTCCTTCTCTTCAGGTTTCTTGCTATTAAAAAAAACAAACCAAAAAACTTTTTCAAAATCATTTTGAATATTCTTTCCATCCCTAAACGCATATAAGTAGGATAGTAAAGATTTGCATGCTTGTTAAAGGGAAGATTTTTCTAACCCAGGAGCATTGTAATAGGGACGCAAACCACCCAGCCTTATTTTTCCTTCCTTTCTATTTTGCTCTGTTCCAGAGGAACGATTCAGCGGCACAGAGGAACGATTACCTTATGTTCTCGTCCCCGCCTAATCCCACCCGGCAACCCTACGAAGTGATATTACACTGTAATTACATACTTGCGGTATTAGGCGCCTGTATAAGCTTCTTAATTGTGCAATAATTTTGAAAAATGTGTCACACCATTATGCTGACTGCTGGAACAACAAAATATAGCCACATCTTGGCGTGGTGTGCCTGGCACGTTAGTTTAACTCGGGTGCAGTAGGAAAGAGAGGACATTGATTTCTTCATTCAATCATGGTTAGGTCTTTAGCTGGTTGTGTGTGGGCTCTGAATTTTCAGAGCCAAGAAATCATTCTGGACAAACAGAATTTCTTTTGAAATAGTCACCAGCAGGAGCTCTCCAAAGTGTGCTGTTAGCAATAATAACTAAAGGGGAACTAGACACAGTACTCAGCTGGAAACTTGTTGCAGGTTTAACACTGGTGTAAAAGCCATTTTTTGTGGGGATGTGGTGGCTTAGTGGTTATGATGCCAGTTCTGATGATTCAAGGTGGCGTTCAAAGCCCGAGTGCTGCATGATGTGGCGAGCGCCTAGAATCATAGAATCATAGAATAATAGAGTTGGAAGAGACCGCAAGGGCCATCCAGTCCAACCCCCTTCTGCCATGCAGGAAATCCAAATCAAAGCATCCCCGACGGATGGTCATCCAGCCTCTGTTTAAAGACCTCCAAGGAGGGAGATTTGTGGATGAGACATCTCAAAGCCTTCCTATCTTCCACCGCTCTACTTAGTTCTTGCAGATTTATACCCAGGACCTTCTTAATTGAGTCCACATCTAGCATGTGGTCTTCCCTCTTTCTACTTCCCTCCATCTTTCCTACCATATTGTCTTTTCTAATGAGTCATGCCTTCTCATGATGTGGCCAAAGTATGACAGCCTCACTTTCATCATCGGTCTCCAGGGAGATTTCAGGTTTGATCTGTTCTTGGACCCATCTATTTTTGGTTTGGGTTGTATCCTCAGCACTATTCCCAGTATCATGTCTCAATGAATTTATTCCTTTTATCCATTTGTTAATTGTCCAGATTTTAACTTCCATGCTTAGCTGTATATCTTTGCCTTTAGGACCTCCTAGTTCTTTCATAGCTGCCATTCTGACTTATGTTTGATCAAAGTGTAGGAACTTTTACTATATTTCTGTGTCCCATTGTCTATGCTGAACTTAAAGAACCTCTGTGGTCATTATTTTTATTGCTTTTTTGTTCAACAGAAAGCCTGCCTTTGCACTCTCTCCTTGTCATTCCCAGTAGTTCCTCTAGGTCTGCAATGTTTTCTGCAATGGAATGGTGTGGCCTGCAAATTAGATTCTTGATATTGCTTCCTGTTATTTCACTCCTCGTTTCTGTGTCCAAGCCTGCCTTCGTATAAATATGTTCTGCATATAAGTTGAACAGATAGGTGAAAGGAGCAGCCTGCCTGACCCTTTTGCCAGTTGGAAACTATTCTGTTTCTCGGTGTTCTTTCCAACAGTAGCCTGAGAATGAGAGGCAATAGTTAAAAAAAATACTTGAAAGGATCCAGCTTAGGTTGTGTACAGAACAAAGAAAACACCGTCTTTTGGAAAGAGACAGATTGGGCTGGGCACAGCTGAGTTTGAGAGCCTGTTATCCAACAGCATCTGCAAAAACAGATGTGCCTCTCCTGTTGATCTGATGTAGAAGCAATAGGTATTTGTAAGGTCTGCCCCCTGAACTTTCCACTGGTTAGTAAGTGGCTAGGCACAATAGAAGGGGAGTCCCTTTCTTTGCCACACATAAATGGGGCTCTTGTCATGAGAGAGGGCACTTTAACTGATCCTCAGAATTCCCACACCCTTCAAGTAGACAGCTTCATCCCCATGAGATCCGTCAGTTTCCCCTAGTCATTGTCATGTCTGAGTTCTTGGCTTATTTTTGGCTTGGGTGGAAATAGACAATTTGCAGCCTGCTTGTCCAACAGGGGAGGAATGAGATGCATAATGAGAGTGCTTAATTTCACTCACCCGGAGACGAGAAATTGACATCATTTTCCCATATTCAAAGTTGGGAAACATGGCTCCAATTTTCCTCCTTTATCCTCAGCAAAATTCGGATGTTTCCCAACCGTTAATTGTGCTTTTGTGCTAGTGAGAGGGGAAGTCATTATCTTCCTACCTGTTGGCTAAATCCTTTCCCACATCTGGGAAATCAGACTGTGTCGTGCACACCTGGTAACTTCCTCGGGGTCAGTAAAAGGGTTGGAGTGTTAGAGTGTTCAGTTGAAGGGACTCCAAGGGCCACCTTATCCAAGCTGCTACCATGCAGGAAATCACAGCTAATGCACTCCTGAAAGATGGGCACTATACACTGTTTAAAGAAAAGGGTCCACCACCTCTGAGGCAATCTATTCCTGTTGAACGTCTTACTATCAGAAATTCTTCTTAGTCTTATGTGAATCTCTTTTCTTGTAATTTAAACCATGGTTCTTCTCCCGAGCACAGTAAATAAGCAGACTCCATTTTCTACAAGGCATCTCTTCAGATACTGAAGATGCTATATATAGCATCTCATCTTCTCTGTCTAAGTAAACATACTCAGTTCCCATTCTCATAGGGTTGGTTTCCAGTCCTTTTACCGATGTGATTGCCCTTCTCTGGATAATATCTGCTTGTTTATTTCTCTTGGATGTGGTGCCCAAATTGCACTGGGTTTTTTTGCCACCAGATCCCATTGCCAACTTAAGTTTGCTTGTGATCTGCTAAGACCCTTGATCCTCTTTGCATGTACAACTGTCAAAGCCAGCTGTTCTATATTTGTGCATTTTGTGTTTTCCTTGCCTAAGACTTCAGCTCTTGCTACTTTTTGCTTTTGTTCACCTTAAAACTAGTCAGGGTTTAATATTTCCCCATTTGTCCTTACAATGCAGACGTTATAATTTTAAGAAATTGCTTTTGCTGGGAGAGTTTGCAGAAATTTGGTGCGTTCTTGTCAGTTTTTAATGTTTCATGACTCTTTATTTTTTTAAAAAGTTTCAATTTGCACAAGGGGATTTCTGCAAAACAAACACTTTGCGCTGAAAATGTATTACCAGTGCAAGTGCACCGGGGGGGGGGGGGGGCTAGTCTTTTTTGTATGAATGAGTTTTAAATAAAGAAGTTCCAAAATAGAAGGGGGGGGGAAATCACACACGCGGCGGACCATTTGTCTTGACAGGGACTCACAGAATGAGTTTAACTTGATTTCTGGTGATTCAAAGAATATTCTCAAAATGTTTCAATCTCAGTGAGACAGCATTTTCTCAGATGTTCAGACACACTATTGAGAAACTCAGCCACAAAAGAGTGAGACAAGGGGGCCCTATTTTTTTTGTCAAGCGATTTCCAGAAGGGGCTTGTGTAGAGTGCTAGTTGTTTCTTCTTCATTGTGAAGCAGGTATATGCACTCACAACCCAGAAAGACTGGTTTATTGATCAGAAAGAGCAAACAGACCATCCAAGCTTTATTGTTTGCTATGGTTTGTGCCTTCAAGTCATTTCCAACTATAATGGCCCTAAGGTGAACCTATCACAATGATTTTCTTGGCAAGATTTGTTCAGTGGTGGTTGCCTTTTCCTTCACAAAGCTGAAGTGGAGACTTCCCAAAGTACCCCCAGTTGGTTTCCATGGCTGAATGGGGATTTGAATCCTGGTCCCCAGAATCCTAGTCCAACACTCAAACAAGCTTTAGCCTTAGACTGATGTGTTTTTTTCTTTCCTGTTGAAATTGTCCAGGGTGTATGTATTTCAATGGCTTCCCTGTGCATTCTGACCTGATAGTTGTTGCCATGGCCAAATTTCAGTGTTTTCAAACACCGTTATACATCGTGGACTGGGAGTTCCACATGTCCAGAGCATCTCAGGAAAGAAACTATTCACAGTGGAGGCGGCCAGAATTCTGAATGATGGTGGTGCAGTGAACTGCAATGAAACAGCATTGCTAATCATAGCACAGACAGTGGTTATACACTCCTGTGATTGCCATTTTGACATGGTAATATGCAGTTGGCGTTCAAAGCAGTAGCTTTTTCTCTCTTCCAAGTTCCTCATTTTTCTCCTCCATGCCTCTCATTTTCTATTATCCAAAGTAATATATAATATTGGGTGTGTGTGTGTGTGTTGTGTGTGTGTGTGGTGGTGTGATCTGTGTTGGTGAAGGGTAAAAACAGCATCCAGAGACTTTTAGGATGCAGCAGAACATTTGGTTCCTCTGCATTGATCTTACACACTGATTGCTTCACAAGATATTGCAAGTCTTCCTTCCTTCTTTTAATACAGTATAAGATCTTGTGTGTGTGTGTGTGTGTGTGTGTTTCCCTTCCTCCATCCCGCTTAACTGTATTTCCTTGATGCTTTCTCATTTCAGTGTTCAATGCTGGAATTGCAGCCAGCGGGCAAAAGTGCATTTGAATCATTTATTTTAAGATATTGATAAAAAAGAAGTTTTGAAATATTTCCACTTTAGATTTCTTTTGGGTAGTTGCTGGATTGAAAATGCCAGCTTTGTGGGCACTATATGCTTCATAGAGCCAAGAGCCTCCTCCTCTCCACACTATTAAAGAGTCTGGAATATAAGTAGCATCTTGTGCAAGCATACATTTCCCTACAGAAGTAGCTGGACAATTTTGTCTAGTGTGGAATACTCTTTATCAGTTAAGAGGTTGTTGAAGCAAGGTGGTGCATATCATGCCACTGTGCATGTGCAGGGTTGCATAGCATGTATCTCCACATGTGGAATTACACAATAATTGAGATATTCTGCACTTGTGTTGAATTGTGGTGTTACACAACTAAACCAAGACACAAAGTTTGCAAACAAGTGAACAACCAAATATGCACATGCATCCATTGTCATGTACTGGGGGACCTTAGCTCAGAAATCCAGACTTCATTTGCCATGAATTGTGTAAAACAGCAGAAACCAAAACAATTTACAGTATGGCAATGTTGTTAGGACTAAAGCAATTTTAGTTACACAATATAATAAAAGCACAAAACATTTCAAACTCTTTCATGTACTCAAACTACATTTATAGCTAAACCAAAGCATCTCTCTTCCCAGAACAGCCCTGATATTTCTCTTGAGACCAGGCATTTTCATGGAACTGACCTTAATAGATCCTGATGCAGATTACCTCTCCTTCACATCTGCTGGCTAACCAACTACAGCATAGATAAGCATTCTTTCCACCTGACAATACCAAAGGCATGACACATCCCAATATCTAGCAATACAAAAGAAATCAGGAACGGCATAACTGACAAACAAGCATGGCAGGAGCTCCGAGGGGTTCGGATACTGACATCCCACCTCCCTAAAATACATGTGATTTTAGATGAAACTGGACCTTTTGTGATGAAGGTTTCAGCACCTTGGATAACTTCTTTAAATTTAGACTAAACCCAAGACCATATTCCACTCCCTGCCTATAACATCAGAGCCAACATGCTCCAATAGGTGCTGGATTTTGGCACCTTGGATTGAAGCACTGGGGGCTGTCCATTCTTGACCTGTCTCTCAAATTACAACCAATTTGGTTTCAAACTGTTCCTTTGCAGGATTTTCTACCTGCGAAGGTTCATTAATATTAGGTTGTTGGTTTTTGTTTTTGTTTTGGTAACATCCCAGAATATCAAGTGAGGAAATATCAGCCAGTCATTTCTAAACATTAGCAAGAGGCAGCTTTAACAGTGGATGACCAGCCAGTATTTTTAATCGTGGCAACAAGCCATAAAAAGATTAAAATGACAGTAGCAAGTTAATCAAAAAACAAACATTGAGAGAGAGGGACAAACAAGTAGTACTAATCCTGGAACAAGCTCTAAATTAAATGTGAAACATTGGTCATTACTAAGCAAAAAATTAAAAAAAAATCCATCTGATCTCCCCAAGCGAAATATCACACTAAGGTGATAGCTATCATCACAAAAATGGTGATGCTGATGAGAAACACCATAACTCTCTAAAACATCATCCTAATAACATCCATGCTTGTCTCAGTTTTGGAAGATAGGGCCAAGGTGGGCCTGTAATATGTGGATAGGGGATCACTAGGGAACACCAGTGATCTCCGGGTAAGGAACAACAAAGACTCTTGGCCTAAAACCTGGAGAGTCAGTTGATAATATGGAATTAGAAAGACCAGGGGTCTGAGTTAGTATTAAGCAGCTTGTTATGTTCTTGTGGAAGGTAATCCACTACACTTTTCACTTCAGGAAACAAAAAGTGTCTGCAGCTACTGAGGAGTTCAAGACACCTCCAGAGATTTCTTAATCTACTTCCTCTTTGCTTTGGCTCACACACCCTGGCAGCTCTGTATACCCATCAGTGCCACGCATCTCTTCACTAATCCCTTTGTAAGAACAATATCTTCAAATGGAACTAAATTAGGCTCTTTGTGCCAGAATGAGAGCCAGATGTTTCACAGTAGCATTTGGAAGTCTGACAGAAGGTTCCTCCGAGTTATCAAGCAGCTATCTGGCTGGTAAACATATATTACACACACAGTTTTTATTTTTCAAATGCCAACAGTTCACCCCTCTTTCCCCCTGCTACCATACCATACCACCTTGAACATACCTGATCTCATAGAATCACAGAGTTGGAATCACAAGGGCCATCCAGTACAACCCCCTGCCATGCAGGAAATCTAAATCAAAGCATCCCCAACAGATGGCCATCCAGCCTCCTAGTCTCTGGAGCAACAGAAAACAAGCTAGCTCCCTCATCAATATGACATCCCTTCAAGCATTTAAACACCCCTTAACCTTCTCTTCTCCAGTCTAAACACCCCCAGCTCCCTAAGTCTCTCCTCATAGGGCATGGTTTTCAGAGCCTTCACCATTTGAGTCGCCCTCCTTTGGACACGCTACAGTTTTTCAACATCCTTTTTAATCTGTGGTACTCAGAACTAGATACAATATTCCAGATGGAGCCTGACCAGAGCAGAATAGAATGAGACTATTCCTTCCCTTCATCTAGACATTATACTTCTATTGATGCAGCCTAAAATCTCATTGGCCTTGTTAGCTGCCGCATCGCACTGTTGACTCATGTTCAGTTTGTGGTCTGGTTAACTCTAGGATGGGAGATAACCAGAAGTGAACACCAGGGGATTCCTGACACCAGGCTAGGAAAGAATCCTGGCTGAAACCCTGGAGGGTAATTTCTGCCTATTAGAGCCAACATTTTCAGGCTTGATGGAACAAGGATTTGAGTCAGTATAAGGCAACCATCTGAGTTTACATATTCATATGTACATCTTCTGCAGGAGAACTGGACTTCCAATGGAGTGAAAGCTTTGGTTGCTTCTGTATAGCTGCAATGTGGGCACTATGAAGACACTATCCATATAGTAGAAGTTGCCCCTGAGGAAAGTTCTTCGCTAGGGTTCCTAGGCCCTGAGAATTTAGCATCACAATATAAGACCTAGAGTTGATGAGGATGATTGAGGATGACAGGCACTCTGTATTTCAGTTACGGATTCATAACCTAGAGCTGCTGCTGCTGCTGCTGCTGCTGTTGTGTGCTTTCAAGTTATTTCTGACTTATGATGACCCTATGGGGAACCTATCATGGGATTTTCTTGGCATGATTTGTTCAGAGGAGGTTTGACATTGCCTACTCCTGAGGCTGGGAGCGTGTGACATGCCCAAGATTACTCAGTGGGTTTCATAGCCAAATTGGGTATCAACTTCTGCACCCCCCTCCCCCCAGTGACACCATTGGTTCCATTAAAAATTAATCTCAGGTGCACAAAGTATGCATTTCAAATGAAGAACACCTTTTCAAAGCAACTTTCTCACTGTGAAATGTCTTCGATTGCCCTGAGAAACAAGCCCTGATATCTAGGAACCCCATTCTACCCCTTTCTCACCTCATCAAGCCATCCACAATGCCTCTCAAGGTCAACAGGAGAAAAATACACCCACAACCTCAGCTAGGGAAGAAGGGGCTAGAATGTTGTGGATAAAAAAGGTCAGGGTGAAGGGTTGAGCACCTCTCACACCCAGTGCTTTCCACCTGAAAACTACCCCTTAATTCACAGATACTTGTGAATGGCAATGGGTCTGGGATGGGACCTGATATAGTCAAGGAGCCCATTTCCAACCAAGTGACCCTTGGGGGGTCTAAATATATTGTCCAAAATGTGAAAAACACAAATAGAAAACTGGACATTGCCAGAAGTCCACTTCTGGATTACATTTTTAAAATGTTAAACGGTACGGGAGGGAGAGGTTCCTGCAACCTACTTAAGAGGTAATTTTCTACTTCTGAACAACTCCAAGACTGGCAAATTTCATTGGGGTGTATATGAATAAAAGGTTGGTTCACCAGGTGTGGACAGATCAAGGGCCACATGAATAGAGTTGATAGAGATGAGATATTCATAAAGCCCCAGGGTTTTGACGCAGATCCTCTGATCCAATCTGGTTAGAATTTGAGTAGATTCTTAAAATTCACAAATATACCCAAAAATGGGAACATAGGGGGCTCGATAGACCGCCCCGAAAGGGCGGGCTGGAGGCGCCTGTTTTTGCTCCTGAGGGATGCTCCAGCAGCTAAACCATGCAACCTCCCTCGACACCAAAAAGAACCTGCTAAAAGCAGGTTCTTTTTGGTGAACATGGTGGATCAATGACACAAGCACGGCGCTGTGATGTGCAGACGCTGCACCATGATTGTGTCATGATGGGGGCCCCTGTGTAGATGGGAGGCTGCATTGATGGCAGTGCCATTACATACTAGGGTTTGGGAGCATGCAGACGCTCCTCAGTCCCGAGCCCTAAAATCAGTCCACTATCTTCTGTTCCCCATTTGTACTGGGCCATAATGAACCTGTGTTTGGAAAACAGGAGAGAAAACAAAATTGAGACCTTCACCCATTCCAGCTTGTAGACAGGCTTCTGAAGATTAGCAACACCAAAGCGTCTTTAATCAGATGAGTTACACAATTTCCTGAGGCCCAACCATTATATACAAGGCAGCTAAGCACTGCCTAAATGCAGCTCTGCTTCCCTATTGAGATCTCACAAGATCTTGGCCTAAAGCAAGTGAGCTAGAAGCACTGAGAAAACAGTAAACTAAACAGAGATCTGGGGAGTGCTGTATTCCCTGTGGAAGTGCTGCATCTCTTTGAAGTCACTATAAATGCTCCTTACGCCAGCCTTCTAAAAATGTGAAGTGTAGCCACCGTATTGGTACCAACAAGGCTGCAGGGCAGTCCATTTTCTACTAGTACTATTCTGCCTCTCTCACTGTTTCTCTGAGATTAACAGCAATGCCAGGAGACAAAATTAAAGGCATAAAAAGAGCCTTCCAGAAATTCATCGGTGGTTCTTCTTTCATCAGCTCTTATCTTCCTAGCTGCAGGTTTTCCCTTCTCACTCATCTATCTTCTGTTGCTGCCATGTAAGTGACAGACAGCCTGCGTGTGTATGAAAGACGGAGTGCTGCACACCTACACAGAGAACTGCATCAAGACAAATAGCAGCCAAATCATTCCTCACAACAGCCCATAGTTTGTACCTCTGGCCTTTCCATTTTTGGTTAGCTACACAGCAGTGCTGTTAACGAACTGGAGAGACCTTTAGCCATTTAACCACTTAAAACAGTAACAGTTCAACAATAGGCTTGCATCCATGTTTTTATCAGGTTTTTGCATACATGAAGACTCTGGTCCATTTGAAAGAAGTCCATCTACTGGTCAAACAAGTCAAGACTTTGTATGACTGCTCTTAGAAATACAAGTATTGTGGATAATGCAATATATGGCTCAAATAAGCGTGGCACACTCAGGTCCCCATATTCTTCTGTGGCAGAGGTCAGAGAAGAATCCCACACTCAACTCCTTTAACCACAGACTAACCGTTCCACATCCCTACCATTCACAGATCCATCAAAGCTCTTGTTCCCTCTTACCTAACTTCCCTCCTACTTCTTGGCTGGTTTTGGTAGCATATTGCTATTGGAAACTGCAATGTATAGAGGAATGCCTCTCTCCTTCCCATGTGCCTCCTGTACTGCAATGAAGTAAGTTCAGAAATAGGTTCTGGGAAGTGCCTATGAGCAGGAAAAAGAGGTCTGAGAACCTGCGGAAAATGAGAAAGGTTTGTAGATTAAGACTTTCAGTTTGGAAATTCAAGGGGCACTGTAAACTTTTTGTAGCTGCAATGATTATTAATCCCTTTCTGTGGGATTATTTTTGAGGACAGCCAAGGAAACCCCATCACCTCTCTCTCTAAAATTGGTTCCATTGTTGAACCACTCTTACTGTCCAGATGGTCTTTCAAATTTCATTTGAAATCTACCCAACTATAACTTAAAACAATTTGACCTGGTCCTACTCCCTGGTACAACAGAAAATCAACCTGCTCCCTCCTCTCTGGGGCAGCTCTTGAAATATTTAAAGGGTGTAATTATGTCAGTCTTCAGTCTTCTCTTCACCAGGCTGACCATGCCCAATTCTTTCAACCTTCCCTCATATGTTTTGTTCTCCATACCTCATATCATCCATATTGCTCATCTCTGGACCTTCCAGAGTACTGGAATGGAAAATGGTTGGCTTTGTTGGCAGCATAACACAATTTGCAAAGCACTGTAGGTGAATAACATGGCATCTACTAGAAAGCAGTTAGGAGTCAATGTGGTTTAGTGATCTGAATGTTGGGCTATGACTCCAAAGGACAGGGTTCAAAACCGTGCTCAGCCATGGAAATGCACTGAGTAACCTTGGGCAAGTCATTCTTTTTCAGTCTTAGAGGAAGGCAATGGCCAACCCCCTCTGAAGAAATCTTGTAGGGGAAAAAACCCTGTGATAGATTCCTCTTAGGGTTGCCATAACTCATAATCTACTTAAAGGCACACAATAATAATAGCAATGACTACAAGAGAGCAGCTTCCAAAGGAATATTTGTTGTCAGTTTCTCATTTTTAACAATCTTTTTTCATCTGTGATGAAAAATTAAAGGTTCTTTGGGCAATATTAATAATAATAAAAAATACTAATAAAATTTAATTACATTTTCCAGCCTCTCCCAGGTGGATCGAGGTGGGATTACAACCCAATATATATACAATAAAAATACAACAATGAGATATATAATATTTAACAATTAAAACAATTAAAAAGAATACCATCAAGCAAGGGTAGATGTTACTTGGTTATGTGTATGTAACTTAGTAGCTGATGTAAAATATCATTTATTAATTCAGGAGTTCAATATAGATGCAATCTAGGTTGAATGGGAATATGATAAAATGACTGTGTTTCACTGTTGTTTGCTGACAAGTCGGAGACCTAATGAATCAGTGACTTTCAAGAGCCCCACCATCCTCTTCAGGGCTTGCAAACTTAGGGCTATGGCTTCCTTGACTCAATCAATCAATCAATCAATCAATCAATCAATCCCTCTCTTGTCCTATTGACTTCCACTTGACCAAACAGCAGCATCTTTTCCAGTATTTAACTGTAGTTGGTTTTAACATGTATTGTGTGCCAAACCTGCAATTCTCCAGACACTTGGAACTACTATCGGAGACCTCTTCATCTTTACATTCCCCAAGAGAAACTCCTGAAGAGTCCTTCAAGGAAATTAAAAGCTTTTAAATATGACATTTTCCAGGGATTCGCTTATACATATAAATAACGGTACATTACCAAATAATTTTCCCCGGAGCAAATTCCCTACTCAAAGTCAAACAAATGCCTTTCCATTTTAGGTGCATCAGGGCTAGCTGGCTCTATCCTTTCAGCTCTGTGACAAATCTGTTCTCTGAATCCATCCTCTTTTTAATCTAAATGTCAGGTAGGAAATTAAAACCCCGCTGAAAAGGAGTGTATTACCAGCATTTTATTAGATCACAAACAATTTAATAACCAGATAGAGGGAGAAGGTCATTCTGTTGTCAGCCGGGCTTATCTCATAAATTAGGTATCAGAGGGTTCTCTTTTTATTCCTCAACGCCTATGTCACCCCCTTCCCCCCATTCACAAAAGCATCTTTCACCAAATAGAATTATCAGGCTTGATGAAGGGCCTCTGTCCAAGGCAAACAGATAAGGCAGATGAAAAGAGGGAGAGGAACAATAAAATTATTGTCTCACAATGTGTGAAAGGAGTGGCGTGGCACTTTTAAAAATACTTACCGTGCCTTTACCTCATTAATGGTAGAGTAAAATACCAAGCTCACCAGGGACATAGTTGCTTAATGAATTCATGTGGTGCACACTCAAGGTCAATAAACCCATGGGCAAGGAAGGAAAGGGGATGGATGGAGATAAAATATTGATTAGTAATGGGACAAGTTGGGATGGAAAAGAGGCAATCTAGGAAACAAACTCTTTATTGGAATGAAGATTAGCACAGTGTACTGGGTTTAGTACCAGATTAGGGACCAGAGTTTTAATTCCTGCTCAGCCATGGAAATTTGCATATGACACCAAATTAGGAGGAATAGCTAATACTCCAGAGGACAGGATCAATATTCAAAATGATCTGAATAGACTAGAAAGCTGGGCCAAAGCTAACAAAATGAAATTCAACACAGAGAAATGTAAGGTACTGCACTTAGGGCAGAAAAATGAAATGCACAGATATAGGATGGGTGACACCTGGCTGAATGAAACTACGTGTGAAAGGGATCTAGGAGTCCAAGTAGACAATAAGTTGAACATGAGTCAACAGTGCGATGCGGCAGCTAAAAAGGCCAATGCAATTTTAGACTGCATCAATAAACGTATAGTGTCTAGATCAAGAGAAGTAATAGTGCCACTGTATTCTGCTCTGGTCAGGCCCCACCTGGAATATTGTGTCCAGTTCTGGGCACCACAATTCAAAAAGGACATTGAGAAACTGGAGCGTGTCCAGAGGAGGGCAACTAAAATGGTGAAAGGTCTGGAAACCTCGCCCTATGAGAAACGACTCAGGGAGCTGGGGATGTTTAGTCTGGAGAAGAGAAGGTTGAGAGGTGATATGATAACCCTGTTTAAATATTTGAAAGGATGTCATATTGAGGAGGGGGCAAGCTTGTTTTCTGCTGCTCCAGAGAACAGGACCTGGAACAATGGATGCAAGCTACAGGAAAAGAGATTCCACCTCAACATTAGGAAGAACTTCCTGACAGTAAGGGCTGTTCGACAGTGGAACACACTCCTTCCTCGGAGTGTAGTGGAGTCTCCTTCCTTGGAGGTCTTCAAACAGAGGCTGGATGGCCATCTGTCGGGGATACTTTGATTTGAATTTCCTGCATGGCAGGGGGTTGGACTGGATGGCCCGTGCGGTCTCTTCCAACTCTATGATTCTATGAAGTCCAGTGGATGAACTTGGTCATTTCATACTCTTTCAATCTGAAAGGAAGACAATGCTAAACTCTGATTAAATCTTGCCAAGAAAACTCTAAAATAAGTTTCCGTATATCAGAGGCACATCACAACTAAAGGTAAAGGTAAAGGTAGTCCCTTGACATGAATGTCTAGTCGTAACCAATTGTAGGGGGTCATGCTCATCTCTGTTACTAAGCTGAAGAGCCAGCATCGCTCTGATGGTCATTCGGCCAGCATGACAGCATCGAACACTGTTACCTTCCCACCGAAGTGGTACCTATCTATCTAGTTGCCTTTGCATGCTTTCAAACTGCTAGCTTGGCAGAAGGGACTAGTGACAGGAGCTCGCCTCATCATGCAGCACTCGGGCTTCAAACTGCCAACCTGCTGATCTTCCATCAGAATTGTCATTTTAACCACTAAGCCACTGCATCAACGACAAGAAAGATATATTGACCAGGGAGGCCAATATGTGAGGATGAGGGAGATGGCCTTCTCAGGTGTGGTACCCCAGTAGTGGAATGCTCTCCCCCTGGAGACCTGATTGGTACCAACTCTGGTTTCATTTAGGCACAAAGTAAAAGCATGGCTCCTCATTAAAATGGTTGCACCTTGCTAGATTACTATAAAATGCGTACACTCATGGTTTTAAACTCCCAGCTTTTAAAAACTATTTAACTTGTTGGCATGTCTGCTGTTCTTGTGTGCCTTCAAGTTATTTGCAGTTTATGATCCTGAGGTGAACCTATCATGGGATTTACTTTACAAATTGTTTGACATATTTTAAAGAGATAGATAGATAGATAGCTTCCAATTGATTAAAATTTATATTTATATATTTACATCGCATGCCACTTTGACATACAGAACAGGATACAAATATTTGACTGAATAACTGAATGAATGGCACAGGAATATTCTGTTTGGTTGCCCATTTATGTACACCTTCTTATTTAACACAGCAAGATAACCATACACCAAATCACATGGCCATACTGTCATCCTAAAAAGACTTATTAAAGTGTGGCTAACTCAAGAGCCAGCATAACTTTGGCAATCAGGATTCAATTCCCTGCTAAGCCATAGAAACCCACTGGGTGAGCTTGGGTGAGTCACGTAAGCTTATCGCACAGGCCCTGAAATGGGCCTGTCACGTTACAAAATGGGGCGTGATGGGAACAGGAGGCGGCATAGAACACATCTTACCGCACAGGAGAATGCTGCTGCAACTGCTGGAATTTCCCATTCCATTCCAGATGTGTTCCCCAGGGGCTGATTTTTGGGAACTGTTTAGAAGCGTTCCCGAAAATCGGCCCCTGGAGAACGCACCCTTTCATAATGCACCAGGCCTGTTCCAGGGCCTGTGTGATAAGCTTAACACACTCTCAGACACAGAATATCCTGTGATAATTTCCTCTTAGAAGTCAGAAGTTGTGGCTACTCAGCAACAGCAATAATGTAACTCATCTCCCTAAGCTGAGTTCCTTGGAACTTGGATTCCAGACCTTCTCCCCCTTCCCCCCATAGAGTTGGAAGAGACCCTAAGGGCCATCCTGTCCAATAGTAATACCAATACAAGTACATTTCTCTACCGCTTATCAGTGGACTTAAGCACTCCCTAAGCAGTTTACAAAGTGTAAGCTAATTGCCCCCAACAATCTGGGTACTCATTTTAGTGACCTTGGAGGGATGCAAGCCTGAATCAAGCTTGAGCCCTTTTGCTGGTATTGAACTCATGTGAGTGAGTAGCTGCAGTACAGGCATTTAACCACTGCCAGGGCTCCAACTCCCTGCCACGCAAGAACTAACAATCAAAGAACTCCCAACAGATGGCCATCCAGCCTCTGTTTAAAGACCTCCAAACACACCTCCCGAAACATCCTATCAGGCCCACAAACCACTGATTCTGTACCCCTCAGCAAGGAGTCTCCCACCACCGCCACACACCTCATCAGAAGCTTAGCAATGGCTATTCTCTGTGGTGGTATTCTCAGAGTCCTCTGCACTGTCCCTGAATAGTGTCCCTGTTGCTCTTCCTTGTCCTCCCTGATAAGGGAGAGAGCTTAAAATCAGAAGCAGATTGGCCAACCTGCCTAATATTTGCAGAGCATAGCAGATCTAAGCTATAAAGCTAAACAAAATTTGGGTCCTACTCCCTCAAACACCTCTTTCTTATTTCTTTGCTGTTGTTGTTATATGCCTTTAAGTCATTTCCACATTAGGGTGATCCTAAGGCAATCCTAATATGGAGTGTTCTTGTCAAGATTTGTTCAGAGTAGCTTTGCTTTTGTCTTCTTCTGAGGCTGAGAGAGTGGGACTTGCCCAAGATTACCCGGTGGGTTCCTGTGTCTGAGAAGGGATTTGAACCCTGGACTCCAGAGTTATAGTCCAATGCTCAAACCAGTATGTCACACTTGCTCATTTCTGTGCTCCTTCTTTAAAGCAATGCAATTTAATAATAAATACAGTTCTAAGTTGAGGCCCACATTATATATCTATATCCTCACCACAGGAAAATTGAAGAGATTACAATGAGGAGAAAGTTTACACATTTCTTTGGAGAAGCAGTGGGGGAATCTTCATTTCACACAGCAATGGTAAATATGAATACAAAAATCTCTGCTCTTGCACTTCATTCATGGAGCCACATAGATTCCAAAATTAAATGAGATCTTCAGCAGAGAGTTCT
This sequence comes from Sceloporus undulatus, assembly GCF_019175285.1. Classification (NCBI taxonomy): domain Eukaryota; kingdom Metazoa; phylum Chordata; class Lepidosauria; order Squamata; family Phrynosomatidae; genus Sceloporus; species Sceloporus undulatus. Next base: position 245,180,173 of record NC_056525.1, read on the forward strand.
ACATGACCTGATGCAACATTTAAGCAGCTGCTAACTCATTCATAGACCCTTCTGTGCTCATTTTTACATAATTTGCATCATGCAGTTTGGATAGATTCATATGGAGCCCACTTTGACAAACTTTTGGGAACTTCTTGACTGGTGTGAACACAAATTTATTTGCTTTAAAAAAAACTATGTTGTTTTATTTGCTTACAGCACCATTCATGGAAATGCAACCATATTTTTAAAGTTTAATTTTCCTTTGCTTTTGCAAAAGGCACACAGTGCAAGATCTTCTGATAATAAATTCCTGAGAATGCAAGTAGTTCAACATCCTGAGCTTGCATAAATCCTGCGTGTAGGATTGGATCTAGCAGATACAAAGCACAAACATACATAAAAAAGATAATGGCTAAAATAAATTGTTGTACCTACAGTGAAGGAGGTAAGCCACCAAGAAGAACACATGTTCTATTGAAATGCATATGGGTGACATTGGGAAAGTGTACATCTACCACAATGACATGTATATAGCACCAGCAGCATGCTATGTCATTTAGAAGCTAATAAGTGATGCAGGGCTGGTTGATATATCTGGTAGTGCTTGCCCAGTCATCTGTCTCCACAGCTTCCAGAAATACTGTGGCCTAGGCTGCATCTGCACTTAGTTTACCAGATGTTTACATGTGGAGTTAATAATAATAATAATAATAATAATAATAATTGAGATAACGAAAGGTCAAAAAACAAGATGTAGAATATATGGAAATGGATAAGGAAACAGGAAGCAATATTTTTGTAAATATGTACAATATATAAGTATGGCAATGTATTTTATGTGTGATAAAACATAATAAAAATATTTTAAAAAAAGAAATAGTGCATGACACTGTTTTATCTGCCATGGCTCAATGCTATGAAATTCTGCGATTTGTAGTTTTGTGAGATATTTAGCCTTCTCTGTCACAGAGCTCTGGTGCCACAACAAACTACAAACCCCAAAATAACATAGCATTGAGCCATGGCAGTTAAAGTAGTGTCAAACTGCTTCATTTCTGCAGTGTAGATGCAGCCCTATTCTCCTTGTTGTTGTTAACTGCCCTTGAATCAAACCCAGTTCATGGTAACCCCATGGATGAGACAGCTCAAGCCCATGACTTTCCTGGTCAAATTTAGACTTTTGGAGTGCAGTCTACTCCTCTTTATACTCCCTTCCACCTTCCCTACTATTAATGTCTTTTCTAATGAGTGCTGCCTTCTCATGATGTAGCCAAAGTACAACAGCCTCAGTTTCATCACCTTGGCTTCCAGTGAGAATTGAGGCTTAATCTCTTCTAGGACCCATTTCTTTGTCTTTTTGGCAGTGCAAGGTTTCATTAGTATTCTTCCCCAGAACTACATCTCAAAGCAATTGATTTTCTTTTTATCCACTTTCTTTACTGCCCAGGTCTCACATCTGTACATGGTGATGGGGAATACAATGGCTTGGATAATGCTAACTTCAGTGTTCCATTGCATATCTTTGCACTTTAAGATCTTATCTTGCTTTTTTCATAGCTGCCCTTCCCATTCCTAGTCTTCTCCTGATTTCCTGAATCCAGTCTCCATTCTGCTCAGGCTCCTACAAACTGTGCAGACCAGCCATTAAGGCCAGCCTGGGGGAGGAGTCGGGGTGTGGTGTCCATATGACACACACCCTGACTCCGCCCCCATAGTGGCATGATGCCACACTCCACATCACATGTTGCGCAGCATTATGGTGTTCCTCTGGCACTGTGTCCACATGATGCAGTGCCAAAGGAGTGCCTTAATACTGTGACTATTGTGCTTTTTCCAGGGCACAAAAAGGAGCCATTTTTGCTGCTCCTTTTTGCACACTGGAAAGGCCAGATCAGGGCCATGGCATGCGGTTGCCATGGCCCTGATCTGGTGCATCTGGAGGCGGCTGCAGGCCACCCCTTAGGGGCAGTCTGCACAGCCTGCTATTCTCCTACACAACTATTAATCACCATGTACCCTCCAACATTTCATACATGATTGAAGAAGTGTTTCCTTTCATTTGTCCTGAGTGTCTCAGCATTCTCATCTTTGAATGATTTCTGGTGCTAGCATTGTGGTGAAGCCTTAACTAATTGGTGGCCCACAAGAGCTGAATTTAACTATAATTTAACCATATAATATTTAAACATATATTATGGCCTGCCTTTCAAATTGTCAACATCTCCCTACCTTCTTTTCTCAGACAAGCAAAGGCTTTTCTTTTTGGATAGGCATTTGAGGAGTGACTTTAATGATATACTGTATATTTTAACCTGGTTTTATTTTATTTTATATTTTCTGTATATATAATTGTATTTTAACTGTTGCATTTTTAACAATTTTCCTTTTAACAATTGTAAACCACTTTGAGCCTCAGTCTGGGGGAAAAGACAGGATAGAAATAAATCTAACAACAGTAACAACATCTTGTCAATCTCTTGAACAGGAAATCAACAAGTAAACAAAAACATATCTCTTATTGAGTCCCTGGTGGGTCGCTATAACAAGATGGTGCATTTCAGGTTGTAGTTCTGTCCCACTGGTATAAGAAGCTTGATGAGCTTATCTGGCCAAGACCCTTGTGTAGTGTAAATCTCACATGACTACTCAGTAATTGGGCTACAACACCTTCCTGATGAATACCAATATTATGCAACTCATTGCATATCTGCCTATATGCTTACATATGGCCCCATTTTACAATGTTGAATGTGAGATGGCTGTTATCATGTTCCCCATGACCCACTGGGACATTGAATGCCATTATGAATAATTACACTCCATCCAAGAATGTCCAATTGCATGTGTAGTTGATTGTGTATTCCTGCATGGCAGGGAGTTAGACTGGATAGTCCTTGTGGTCTCTTCCAACACTGTGATTCTATCTGTGGCCATAATCATGCATGGCTCAATACCCAGTATCAGTTCTGCATGCAGAGCTATACATCAGCAAGCAATTTACAACCCCCTGGACCTACTGTAGAACTGCTGGAGCCCCATGTACCCACAACCATTCATGCTAGGAAGAGAACAGTAGGGGAATTGTAGAGGATCTGGCTATGTCTCCATGGCCAGATGTTAAGTGAATACATCATCCTCTGGGGTGTGCTGGGATTGTTTCTGTGATTCTCTTTCTCTCCTCCAGACATAAATGGCTATAAGTGGCAGAAGCTCTATGGTAGGTCTGAGGTTGTGGTTGGGGTAAGGGCTTTGACCATTGCAGAAGGAAGAAAGGAATACGGTGGGCCCTTCCTATATGCAGGGGATCCGTTCCAGACCCCCTCGCATATGGGACAAAACCCATATGCTCAAATCCCATTGGATTCTATGGCGGCTCACTCCCGGGCTTGCCATACGCATAAGCTCAAATTCATGTGTGGCGAGACTGTGTATGGTGCAGGCGCACTGTACTAGTTTCTACAACAACAACAAAAAGAGACAGGTGAATGGTTAACCTTTAAATAAATAATTAAATAAAATTTTATTTATATCCCGCCCTTCTTAAATCAGGGCGGCTTACAACAAGATAAAATCAATCATATAAAAACAATAACCAAGATTAAAAACCATTACAACAATCATGAAACAAGCAAAAAGCCCCTAGCCCAACCTCTTGGCACGGAAGGAGGGAGGCCCACAGGATTTTATCGGGGATGCCTGTTGGAACAGGAAGGTTTTTAAGTCCTTCCCGAATTGGGCCGGGTGGTGGACGAGTGGAGCTCAGTGGGCAGCATATTCCAAAGGGCTGGGCAGCCGTGGAGAATGACCTCCGAGTGGTGGAGCTAACCTAGCCCCAGGCACTTTGTAATGCTGCCCAGACGTCTGAGGGTGCGAGGCGGAATATAGGGGAGAGGCGGTCCTTTAATCCTGGGCCCAAGCCATTTAGGGCTTATAGGAATACCAACACCTTTATATGAGCTCGGAAGCGAATGGGCTGCCAATGGAGGTCTTTTTAAAACCGGTGTTATATGCTGGTCCTGGGCACCAGTGACCAGCCGGGCTGCCATGTCCTGCACCATTGCAGCTTCCGAGTTTGTATAAGGGTTTCCCCATGTAGAGTACATTGCAGAAATCCAGTCTCGAAGTTACCAGAGCATGTACACAGTTTCTAGGTCCCTCTGGCAAGGTATGGACGCAGCTGGCGAATAAGCCGAAGCTGATAACAGGTGCTCTTGACCGTCGCATTCACCTGAGCAGTCAGGTGAAGCGACGAGTCAAGAAGCACCCCCAGACTGCGCACGGAGTCCTTCAAGGGGCGTGACCCCATTCAGGACAGGTGGAACCACCGCCATTCCTGGACCAGGAGAACCTATCACAGTACCTCCGTTTTCTCTGGATTCAATTTGATCGGTTTTCCCTCATCCAGCCCATTACTGACTCTAGACAGGCACGGAGAGGAGACGCCATCCCCGGTCACTCATCAGTCGAGACATAGAGAAATGTTGGGTGTCATCAACGTACTGATAACCCCGCGCCCCAGTCTCCGGATGATCTCTCCCAGCGGTTCTGTAAATGTTAAATAGCATGGGAGACAGATGGCTCCTGAGGGACCCCAGTTAAGGGGCCTCCGTCGGCAACACGTCTCCCAGCTGCACCATCTGGGACCTCCCAGAGAGGTGGACCGGAACCACTGGAGCACAGTGCCCCGATCCCACCTCTACCAGGCGTCCCAGAAGGATACCATGGTCTATGTATCGAAAGCGCTGAGACCAAGAGCACCAACAGGGACACGCTTCCCCTATCGATGCTCAGACGGAGATCATCGACCAAGGCGACCATGGCCGTCTCAACCCCATAACCTGCCCGGAAGCCAGTTTGAAATGGGTCCAGATAATCCGTTTCATCCAAGACCGCCTGAAGCTGGATCCCAACCGCCTCTCAATCACCTACCCAGAAATGGAAGAGCACAGCAATATTATATATACCAGGGGGTCGAGGGAGGGCTTTTTAAAATAGGTTTTACATGGCCAATTTAAGTTGTGATGAAATAGCCCATCCTCAGGGAGTATTTGACTATCCGAGTAACAAAGATGTTACCACCGGTCCCCCCGGGCCGCTAACCATGAGGGACAGGGATCAAGAGAGCAGTCGTTTTCCGAACACTTCCGAGGATCTGTCCACTTCCTCGGTACTCACCAACTCAAACTGAGATTGTTTATCCGCGAAAAAGTCATTGAACAAGTCCAGCAGCCTTAGAAGGTTCAAGGATCTGGTTCAGGCGGGAGGGAGCTGATTAGCTCCCTGACCACCCTGAACAACTCTGCCGACGCGACTCCCCGGACGCAATACGAGCCCATAGAACGAGTTCTTTGTGCTCGTATTGCCTCTCCGTAGTCCTTTAACAGTTGGTCTAGAGAGCCTTGTCGTCTAAGCGAAGGTGTTTCCGCCAACGGTACTCTAGCCGTTGCAGAACCCGCTTCCTCGCCCGGAGATCTTCCGTAACCAGGGCTTACGTTTAGAAGCAGGCCTGAGAGGGCGCTTGGGAGCATACTGTGTATAGCCCTAGAAAGACCGGTATTCCAATACCGGTGAGGGCATCAACAGATCGCCGTCATTACCAACCGTGAGCCCTCTAGGCTTCCTGGAACCTCTCAGGTTCCTCAGCCTTTGAGGTGGACCATCCTAACAGGTCCACCACCCCCCAGGGGAATCTGGGTGTAAAGCCTTGATTTTCACTCTACCAGAAAATGATCCATCCATGGCAGGGGGGAAACATTAGCTATTTCCACCCACGGATTTTCCGCATCCGAACAGAAGACCAAATCGAGAGTATTACCTGCGCAATGCGTAGGACCCTGTATCAGCTGGGACAGGCCCATGGCCGCCAGGTCTCCAGGATTCCCGAGCCGCACCAGATGGAACATGGCTGGCCGTGAGGGAGATGTTGAAGTCGCCAGGACAAGGCGCTGGGCGTCTGCAACATCAGCTCAGCGACCAGCTGTGTCAGCTCGTTAAGGGAGTCCCTAATGCACGGGGTGGCCGATACACTAACAGATCCCAGACTGTCCCTAGCCTTTAGAACCTTTGTCATCAACAGGATGCTTGCTAATGGGAAAAAGTAGAGCGCTGCATGTTAAGGGAACTACAAAAATGTTGCAATAAGATTCCAGATTCCATCTACATATGATGTTTTATCTTTAAAAAAAAAGAAAAGAAAAAGAAATCCTAACTTGCTACACTGAAGAATATTGGTTGGAGAGTATTTCTGTAAGCACACTCAAATATAGTTCTATAAATACATTCCAATGCTTTCTGGATTGAAATGTCAAGTTTATATTCCAGGAAATTGAATATTTTCATTATTTTTTTTAACTGTAGCCAACACACATGCTTCAAGCAGAAATGGATGAGCATGAATTTATCTTGCTCATCATAAGCCTGGGAAGCCTGGAGCCTCCGGGATCATCTGCATTTAAATTGAGGCTACATTGTACATCACCTATTGCTATGAGCTAGATTTTAAACTAGGGCAAGGACTAGAATGAGCCAGGTCACTAGTTCGATTCTGAATTTACATTTCCTTCAGGAATACATGCCCTCTTGAAGGTTATAGCAAACGTTCTAAGTCTGCTTTCTCATGTCCATTTACAGCTTTCCATCACTCTTGCCCATAAATTGTTGCTGTTAATTGCCATCAAAATTAGGATGTATATGCCATTGCATTTCCCCTTTCTATGTATAAAATGAAAAAAGCTGATAGGAAGAAAATCAGCACATTTGAAATGTGGTGCTAGGGAGGTTCTGTGGATATTGTGGACTGCTAAAAAGCAAATAAAAGATCCTAGAGCATCGAATCATAGGATCTTAGAGTTGGAAGAGACCACCAAGGTCCTCCAGTCCAATCCCCTGTTCTGTAATATTACGAGAAACATGGACTCAATAGAAAGCAATAATAATGCTTGGAAAGGTAGAAGACAGTAAAAGGGGAAGATTGCTTTCGCAGATGAGCAGATTCAATCAAGGAGCCCCACACCCTAAGTCTGCAAGACTTGAGCAGGGCAGTTGTGTTAGGGTGACCTGGTGCACTGTGGGGAAAAAGCCAACAAGATGACAGTGATAAAATGTCTTCTATAAAGCTAGGTATTGGGCTTCTTAGCCTGTAAAACCAGTAACCACAAAAACATGCATAGACTACCTGACATATGGCCAAACCCATAATATTTATTTGTGGATGGCAAATCCTTGCACCAGCAAAGCCAGATGATGTGAAGATCAGGAAAATACCCACCTCCTGGAGTTGCGCTGGCTTATGTCACCCTGAACCAGCTAGTATGTACATGTACCAGACCTTGGGGAAATAGGGGTTTTTGTACTACATCTTCCAGAATCCACCCAGCTATCAAAGTTGCTATTATGCTATCCGACTTGAATGGGGTCTGGAGTTGCCCAACATGACTTTTCCAAGCTCTGAGTATGGCTTGACATGTGTGAATAAGCTCCTATTTTTGCTCACACACACACACACACACACACACACACACACACACCTGTTGCAAATTCTGAAAACCCATTTTATGTTCAGAAAACTCATGTGCATTTTTTTGCACAAAAGATTTGTCTCAAAAAGACATTTGAAATCCGCCTTGTCATCAAGAACTGTGAGAATCCCTTGTATTCTCATGTAAAGGAGAAAAACCACAGGAATATTGGTCACCACTGATTGAACAAATAAGACAGGATTAAATTGAGGGTGTTGTAACTCTACTCCTACCGAACCTTTATATATGGGAAATCTCCAAACAATTGGGAACTTTAAACAAAAAGTTTCCCACCACATGGTAAGTGCCCTCATGAATGAAGCCTGTGGCTCAAATCTCCATGGAGCAGTGAATCTGCCCTGGACTGGGCTTTAAAAGGTATCTCTAAGTCCTGAACCTGTTTGAGATAGATTTTAGTGGAGTCTCCTTTCTTAGAGGTCTTTAAGCCGAGGCTGGATGGCCATCTGTTGGGGGATGCTTTGATTTAGATTCCTGCATGGCAGAATGGGTTGACTGGATGGCCCTTGCTGTCTCTTCCAATCTCTGTTTCTATGATTTCTACAGCACATTTGGATAGCTCCTTGAGAAGAATAGAGTAACACCAAGAACAAATTCACCACATCACTGAAGTTGGAGCGACCAGATCTACTGGCCCATGTACAAGAATGTTCCTATTCAAGACTCATCATTTTTCATTGGGGGAGGGACAAACACCAGAATCAAATAAAGTGGTACCTTGATTCAACATATAGCGGCTCTCTGCATTTGATGGGATTATGGACACAAGACCCCATGAAAGTGAAAAAAAAATACAAAATTTACAACCACTTTTTTTTAACTTGAGACAACACCTCTCTAGGAATCTCTAGGTCCTCCAGAGCAACTCTGTCCAACTCTATTCCAGAGACAACACTGGATGATGACCACAGAAGTGTACTGGAGAAATGTTCTCTCTCGGGATCCCTCAGTTCCACCAGTGCGATCTCTGGTGGAGTGGCAAGAATCACACAGGAGGACCAAAGATTCTTAAGGAAAAACTACTAATCAAGTCACACAAATAATATCTGCAAAGCTCAAGCCACAAATGCGAAAGGCTGACTGTACTTGCAGCTTTGGTGAGCTTCTGGATCTTAGATGCATGCATCATTAAGCAGCATACCTCCAAGGACCCGAAGCAGTTTATTTGGGCAGTCTGTAACAGGCCTATGATTCTACTTTAACGCATGGCCTCCTATGGATCCTGGGATTCAAAGTTTGAGGCACTAGCACTTTCAGGTTGAGAAACTGTACCTATCTTAAACTTCAAAATCTAGGGCTGCACAGGATATTAGCAAGACAGTTAAAAATGGAATCATAGGCTATAAATGTGTAATGTGAAAGGGCTCCAGCTTCTTTTATTAGAACAGTGTGTGTGTGTGTGTGTGTGTGTGTGTGAATCACCTAAGATAGCTCCAAGAAAATATCACTACCTCTCATCTTAACCCCATTTCAGATCAATGATGCAATTTATATAAAGGGAATATTTTTAAAAGTAACAAATTCAGCCACTTCTTTGAAAAACTAGAAAACAAATCACAATGACAGGAGCTGCTTGTATGTGTCATCTATAGCAAGACTGCTGTTGCCAAGCCCCGGTGAGATCCATCCACGACTTGTTTATCTGAGTGTGAACAAAGATGACAGATTCCAGACAACACTGGTACACAACAGCATTCCAATTAGCCTCTGTAACATTAACAAGGATGCGCTGATCGATTCGCTAAATGTTCCATTCTCCAGTGATGCTAATTGAAATTAATCAGTTTTGACGCTGAACACAAGAAAGAAACACTGTTAAAGGGACAATGCATCCAACTTGCTTTGGGCCTCATGTAGGTTGAACATGAGATCTAAATAATTTTATAGAGGGTGGAAATTATGATGCCTTCTAGAATGTGTTGGACTACCAGTCTAGCCATTTAACAGGTCAATCCATATGAGTCCAAAACACATCTGAAGAGTACATGATTTGCATCCATGCTTTGGAAGTCCCCAGTGCTTCTTCAGCTAGAATAATAATGGGGCTAACATCTTGTTTCTTGTCATTCCTGCAGACCTGAATACATGTGTATCTATTCACTAGTTTACAAAGACCAGAGATAACCAGAATATGTACTTTGCAATTCTCTCAGCACAATCTCAGCACATTGGGTTTTCTGGACCTTCTCCTCTAGGAAACATCCTTCCCCAGCCCCCAGTCCCTTCTCCAGTCTGGTGCTTTTGTGACAATATATAATTTATGGATCAGATGGCATTTCTATATTGGACTATATCAAGTCAGATGGTAAGGAAGGTAAGGTGAATGTATGAAGACGGAATGACAGGAATGGATTGTTGAGTGACACAGTTTGCAGGCAGATAGGGGTGGCTGGAGAGGGTGAGATTGGATGGTGCTGTAAGAATAATGTGATGAAAGTGAGGAGGAAGAAGAGAAATCAGAAAAGTTAAGGCAAGAGTGTAAACTGTGTGACTTTCCAGATGTCATCCAACTGCAAGTCCCAGCATGCCATACTTTTGGCAATGTTAAGGCTGATGGGAGGTACAGTCTGACAACATCTGAAGATCCTCATGCTTACCATCTTTGGGTTAAGGTTTCATAGAAAACTGTTATAGAGGGTACAGTGTTTTAGGAAGGATATAGATGAGCATGTTGAAATGAGGGCAACAAAGATGATAGGGTGTGTGGAGAACAAAGCATATGAGAAAAGGTTGAGGGAGTTGGGCATGTTCGGTGATGACAGGGGTGACATGACTACCACAAAGAGAGGGTGCAGGGTTGTTCTTTGCTTCCCCAGAGAGTTGGAATAGGTCTACTGGTTTTAAGTTATAGGAAGAAAGATTTCAATTGAACATTAGAACTTCTTGACATTAAGAGCTGTTCAACATTGGAACCAATGTGGTGGTGCATCTCTAAATAACTTCAAAAGAGGCTAGATAGCTGGGGATTTCTCAGTTGGATTTCCTACACTGAGTGGGTAGGTTGGACTTGATGCACTTCCAACTCTATGATTCTGTGAGAGGGTCTGTGACAGAGAGAGACCAAGACTATGTGAAGGCAACTTCTACATTGTGTCTGGCCTTTAGGATTTGGTTGTTTGTAGTTGTTAAAAGAAAAGAAAAGTAACTGAAAATATTTATGAACTTCAGCCTTAAGTGTCCAACAGGGCCCATCAAATATATTTGCTGAAGAATGTGAAATCTAGTAGAGTAACTCACAAGCAGAGCTATTACTATTCACATGCAGAAGATGGACATAAACCAGTCCCATGCCACCACTATCCCTAGCAGTAAAGTTAATCTTCTTTGTGAAACAGATAAACATATAAAGGGGGCTTATTTACAAATACTAAAGGTTTCATAATAGCTCATAATGAGAGGCTTTGTAAAATGTGCTCTTCAAACACAGAGGAGAGGGGAAACACAGAGAGGGGAAAAACCCTACAGACTACAAAATGGAGGATGAACAAACACAGATCACCTCCCCTCTAACTTGTGCAAGAAGAGAAAAAGTGTGGCTAAAACTAAAAAACAGGAAATGACATGAAAACATACCCTGCCTAAACTCTTACAGAAGCATGTGAAGTAGAAACTATGGCATACTGATATTGCTATCTCTAACAATATTGCATTTTAAAAAGTTATATTATTTTGTTAACAACAAAAATAACAACAAGGTGTTGGTTATTACCTTTAAAGCCCTAAATGGCTTGGGTCCAAGCTATCTCAGGGACCGCCTCCTCCCGTATAATCCTCCCCGCGCTCTCCGGTCCTCTGGGAGGAACTTACTGCAGCCTCTAAAATCTAGGCTTGCGGCGACCTCCCAGAGGACATTTTCTGCTGTCGCCCCCAAACTCTGGAACGACCTGCCGAATGAGATCCGTCAGTTGACATCATTAGACAGCTTTAAAAAAGCTGTCAAGACGGATCTCTTCCGGCAGGCCTTTCCAGATTAACCATCCCGGCCTGGGCTCCCTGATCCCCTCTTTCCTCTCGTGGCCCCATCTTCAGTGATGGTTGAGGATCTCCAGAGGGACACCAGGGTTTTTAGTTTGTTTTAACTATATTTTATGTTTTGATATTGTGTTTTTAATCTGTCATATTTTTTAATACTTTTATAAGGAGGGGAGGATTATAATGTTTTTAATTTTATATTTTACTCTGTTATAATCACTGTTGTCAACCGCCCAGATTGGTTTGCCACAGGGCGGTATACAAATTATTATTATTATTATTATTATTATTATTATTATTATTATTATTATTATTATTATCATAACCATGGCTACCTGCATTATACTCAGTCTCTTGCCTCCAAAACTAATATGGAAAATCTTTGATTTAGAGATTAATGGAAAAGGAAGTGGCCAATATTTTCACCTAACCAGCTCTTCCAAGTTGACCTTCACTGGAAAACAAGCAAACTCTCCCCAGAGACATAGGCTTTCCATCACTCGAAAACCTAGCTTTGCATTGTCCAACGATACCAAGCTGACAGTCTTGATGAATTAGGTTCTTATTCCATCGAACAGGAAAAGGATGGTGGAGAATCACGTCTATTCCACTCCCTTGCTTGAGAAACTTTGACTCTGGTCAGGAGACACCTGTTAGAGCAGAACCCCACTTGTGAGTCCACTTGCTTTGTGGACCTTTTTGCTGACATACTAAAATAGCATCAGGAACAGCTCTTTGGATGAGATCTGCAGAGTTTTCTTTGTATAGAAATACAAAGGGAAGATTAACTGAATGCATAGTTTCAGTTTACGGACAGGACTCAGGCAAAATGACATGTTCCATTTTGTGTTATCATGGGTGCTGAAAAACTACTGGGGCACAATTTGCAGAAATGCTGAGGAGCATGCTTGCAAAGTATCTATTATTTTATATGCTTCATTTTCCCTTTTCTTAGCCCATTCTTGTCTTGGCATTATGTCCCTAAATGAAGGGTAGTCAAAATGCCCTGCAGTCCACATCCTTTCAGATTATTCTTGACCTTTTGCTGGCTATAAATAAGGGTCATTTTTTCTGTTTGACGTTAGCGTTAGCAAGCTTTGCATGTCCATACTAATAATTAGTCTGCATATTTGCACACTTTCTGTTTGCTTTGATCACATCTGCTCACTGCTTACATCAGCCTTAACTACAGCTATTTTCTTCTTTCTCTCCTTCATTAGGCAAAGTAGTTTGTGCACAAATAGGATGCAGTGGCTTATTGGTTAAGATGCCAATTCTGATGATGGTAAGATCAGAAGGTTGGCAGCCCAAGAGCCGCATGATGGGGTTAGCTCCTGTCACTAGCCCCAGCTTCTGCCAAACTAGCAGTTCAAAAGCATGCAAATACAAGTAGGTAAATAGGTAACACTTTGGTGGGAAGGTAACAGTGTCCCATGCCGTCATGCTGGCCACATAACCATGGAGTCATCTTCTGACAGTGCTGGCTTTTCAGCTTAGTAACAGCGATGAGCACCACCCCCTACAGTCAGTTATGACCAGACATTCATGTCAAGGGGAAACCTTTACCTTTTTAGTCTGTAAATAGTGCTATTTATAAAATGTTTATTTATTTGATAGATCTAAAAAAGAGGAAGAGGAAGGGGAGAAAAGGGGAATGTGGCAACACCTTAAAGATTAACTGGTTTTTATTAATGCATGAGCTTTCATGTTTTTATCCACAGATGTTCATGCTAAAATAAAAACCAGTTAGTCTTAAAGGTGCTGCCACATGCATTTTCTTCTTCTTCCCCTCCCTTTTTCCTTTCATGCTGCAAGAGACTATGTCTAAAGTATGGTAGTCTCAGTCTAGTCCTCTTCACCTTTAGCAAGATTTTGGGCCGCGGAACACTTTGCCAGCATCACACTTCAAATTAGTTGATTTTCTTCCTGTCACCTTTCTTCACTGTTTAGCTTTCACAAGTATACATAGAAATTGGAAATACTATGACATGGGTTATTCTGACTCTGGTATTCTTTGATAAATCTTTACAATTGAGGATCTTATCTAGTGCTTTTATAGCTGCCCTTCCAAGTCCTAGTCTTTGAAGATCTCTTGACTATGGTCTCCACTTTCGTTTATGACTGATACAAAATATAGCAAATTTTTAACTATTTTGGGGTCTTCATCATCTATTTTAGAATTGTGTAAATTTTAAGTTATATAGACCTATATCTTTCCAAGGTATTGTTCCTACTCCAGCAGGTAAGGAAGGCATATGAACTTCCAACTTCATTCTGACCTAAAGCCTGATGTTTTGAGAAGTTTGCAAGAAAAGCTTATAAGAGGCAGAAACTGGAATTTGTGCAAAACACTTAAGATCTATTATCTGTGCAGTCGGTGTTAGCTTTTGTTGGAGGTTCTGTTTGCTAGAGCCAAATTATTTTGGCTGTTCTTGTAAAAACTACAGTCCTGAAATAAAAAATGCAAATTTGCCTCGGGGCATAAGGTTATAGTTCAGGAAAGACATCATGAAACATGTATATTACCCTAGTGCCAGAATTTTATATAGTTGAGGCTACATCCATGCTGCATAATTATTGCAGTTTGACACTACTTTATCTTTCATGGCTCCATGCTATGCAATCCTGGGATTTGTAGTTTGGTGTGACAGACAAGGTTAAATCTCTCACAAAACTGGAAATCCTACAATTCCATCATATTGAGCTACAGCAGTTAAAGTGGTGTCAAACCGCATTATTTCTGCAGTGAAGATGCAGCCTGAGTAGTTCAGGATTCTTCCATTGTATCCTCAAGTTAATATGTAAAGTCCCCCTTCAGAAAGCATGATTGAATTGTCTTTTTCAGGAAAATGAAGTTGTTTCTTAAACCCTGTCACACAGAAAGAAAGAAAAAAGAGTCTGCCAAAGGATATTTGAATTAGGTGAAATGACTGTTATCTCACCTTTAGATACTTGATTTCTTTTTACAGAGCACTTTCTCTACAGAAGTGTAGGATCAATAATGGACTGGATGAGAGCCAAGGAAGAGAAGCTCAGTCTAGACAAGCTGGAGGTCCTGTTAGGTTATGTTTGTCTGAGTAAGAAGACATACATTTCACAAATGAGAACTAGGACACAAGTGGCCAAGCAACATCAGAGTGTGGTCAAGATGGCAAAAGTTATCAATGAAGATGAACACAACAGCTTGGAGAGGCTGCCGCAGTTTGCTTGTGCCCCGTTCTACAGGGAAAAGTAAGATTCTGCTCCCTCCTCTCCTCTCCCTGCCTTCTCAGTGAATGGAGTGCAAACTCCATTAGCTTCCTGAGAGTTTTTGGAAGGCTGGACCTCCCTGTTGCACCCCCTTTCACAAAATTTTCCTTTTCTAAATATCTCCAGGCATCCTCTATGGATTGTAGGGGGGAGTATTTTTGCTATATTTTATGGCATCCACAACCATTTTAGGGACAAGAGAGATCTTTGTTCTACAAAGAAAGTGATCCAGAAGCTACTTTTTATTCACTTCCGCCTTTTTTTAAAGGGCTTTCCCTGATCTAAAATAACCCAGAGGGACTTTCTTTCTTGCCTTTCTATCTCGCCTTTTTATGCAAATTAACCATGCAAAAAGTTTACACAGAATAAATCCCAGTTATCGCATTTGATGGGCAGTAAACTATGTTGTCTATGAATGAACTGATATTTCTGTGTTTAAATATTATTTTCCATGCAGAAAATGCTATTTCCCGCACAGAAAATGTTGTTTTGTGTGCAAAAAAAGCCATGTGCAAATTTTGCTCAGAACAAGTCTGGAACTGCACAGATTCTAACAGACTCCAGGATTCTTCTTATCATGGTTTCTCAGCACTAAAAATGTATGGTTTTCAACCATTTATCAAATAATTTTAAATATTTTCCCCATCCTTCTTGGTTATTCTTTCTTTCTGACTTCAACTCACATGACTGGAAGTTCACTTCAGACTACTACTGGCAGCTCAGCTCTAATGCCCCTTTCTACCCTATAAGCCTGTCAAAATCCTACATTCATCATTAGAGGACCTCTGCACATTTACCTCCACTGGCTTCTGATGGGGGGAAAGGGTTGTCTGGACATGGGAATTTCCAGGAAAACTCAAAGGGATTTACTTGCCCTCTTATATGTGATTCCCAAACAGAAGTTGAAGCATAGTGCCCTACTATCAATGTGTACCTCCCTTGGCCCATACTGATATTTTATCAAGGCGTTGCAATGCCTGTGGTGTTGTTCCCAGGCAGTCTGTTGTTTTGAAGAATGTCTTGTTCCAGAGCTAAAAATGAAACACTAAGCAGATGCTGTTTGGAGTGGTAAAGCCTTTGAAAGGGTGCGTGTGTTAGTACAGCTACAGATTGGGTTGTTTATTGTTGTGAAAGATCAACGAACACATCCCTCCTCCCAATAAGGAGAAACAGTACTTTTTAATACAACATGGGGAATGATCTCCAAATACCCATAGACACAGTGAAAACAGTGGTTATCTAAACAATCTGCTAGATATTCTTTCTGGAGCAATGACAAAACAAGACTCAAAAAATGGAGGAACAACAGATATACAGAAGCAACCAAAGAGACCAGGAAGGAGTTTGGATCCCTAACAAGAAGGCAATCGATTTCTTTGTCTTGGTGGGCAGCAGAGAATACCAATCAGAAGGTATTTGGCTATGAAGGTCTGGTTTAAGGAGGTGGGCATGTTTAGCCTGAGAAGAGGTTAAAGGTGACATGATAGCTATGTTTAAATATTTGAAGGGATGTCATACTTAGTATAGAGCAAGCTTGTTTTCTGCTTCTCCAGACATTAGGATACAGAGCAATGGATTCAAACTACAGGAAAAGATATTCCATCTCAACATTAGGAAGCACTCCCTGAGAGCTGTTTGATTATGGCGTATAATGCCTTGAAGTGTTGTGGAGTCTCCTTCTTTGGCTTGATGACCATCTCTCAGGAGTACTTTGTTCCTGCATGGCAGGTGGGTGGACTGGATGGCCCTTGTGTTCTCTTCCAACTCTATTATTCTAACAAAGTTACCCAATTGCTCCCACTTCGGGAGACTGCCAAGTCTGAAGAAATGCAAAAGATGCAGGATCTACTGTATAGGAGCATGGACATAGCTCACTCAAGTCACTTGACTCTAGAGAGGTTAGAGCAGGAGTTCCCAACCTTTTTCACTCACAGACCCCTTTTCAACTTGGCAAATTCAACTTGGCAAATTTCCCTTCAGAATATAATTTCTAGTTTACTTATTTTGATTATATTTTTTTCTTATTCTTTAATTTCATTCAATTTTTATTTCTTTTATTTTCCTGGCATGGCCACAGAGCACCTAGGAAGTGCATGCGGAGCCCTAAGGGCTCCTCGGAGCATAGGTTGGGAACCGCTGGGTTAGAGCATTGGGCTGAGATTTAAGATATCCATGTTGTAGTCATTACTGAGCTATCAAATTCATTACATAAGCATGGTCTAGTCATTCTGTCTCAGCTCAACCTCTAGTAAAATTTGTCTATATTGATGAAATATACTATAGTGAATTTGGCCTCTGCCACCAGGTGGATGAGGTTTGGAATCCTGCCCAGCATCATGAGCAAACATTAACAGCTGACCGGTGACAAAGAAAGAGCTAATTCTTTGTTTGATTTGCATCTGAGGAAGTAGACTGAAAGCTCATGCTGCCAACTGCTTTCTTTCAGTTAGTCTCAAAGGTGCTACAAGATCTCTTTACATACTGATTCCAGATTAACACTACTATATCTTTGAATTCTACCAGACGGAATCAGTTGTTAGAATTAGTTGTTAGAATTAGAGGTTTAAGACCCCACCAGTAAAAGGGATGAGATGCTTCTCTGCTGTTATTTACTACCAATAAAGCTTACCTTATAATACTATTTAATTTCAGTGTTTTGTTCCGAATGAAGTCCTGAAGATGTTTGGAATGCAACTATTTCTAGCTCAGAACATATGCCCAAATCCAGATCCAGAGTACCATTATTGATTGGTATTATGGTACAAAATCCTGCCTGCACAAAATATATCCTCCTGAGTATACCATCTTTACTAAGGACTGAAACAACATGCAGGCATCTGACTAACATCTCCAATTGTTTTTCCCCCCTCCTGTTTGGTTTGTAACATCTTGCCTGATGAAAAAAGCCCATGGAGCTTTGAAAACTTGCAACAAGTATATTGTGCATTTCGGTTGGCAATAAAGTTACCACTGATAGATTTTTGTTTGCATTTGTTAAATGGCCAGCACAGCTATCCCTGAATGTTTACTGCTCTGTAGGGTTCCCACAACCATTATCAAAGCGCTGGAACTCATATTTTCTAGAAGACTCTTCCTGTATCAGTGGGAGTTCATTTTGTCCCCAATCTGGCCAAGCTCCTCCTGAACAGAAATCACAACCATCTGCTAACAATGGCCTAAATCATCTTGTTTATGCCTATTAGATTAGGCCCATTGAATCTCTGGTTTTTACCTACAGATTGACTCTCCTTTCAACAATTGAGTCAGTGAGTCTACTTTATTTATGTATAACTAACAGGATTCTAGCCAATGACATTGGGGGAAATTATAAGGTACTTTTGAATTGCTTTTTGCCATGCACCAAACCCAAAAGGTCAAAAGCATATCACTGTTTCTGATATCATCAAATGTTGTTGGCACTTAACCTAGATTCCTCCTCAAGCTAAGCTTCTGCCTTGTTAGCCCTGAGCATACCTAAACCAACCCCTCCTCTTTGATATCAGAATTGCTATCAATTCAGCCTCTATGATCCTAATGTGGACATCATTATGTGGAAGTGAGAAGGTCATGTTGGCTAGCTTAGGAGTCACCAAGACATCTTCTGGACATTTCAGAGTAGGTGAAGAAAAGCCTAGCTATGAGACAATAGAATGGCTCAGGTCAGGGTAAACAACTCCATGTACCTGACACTTTAAGCTGTCCTGCTGCAGGAATAAATCCATTCACATTCCTATGGTACACCTTTGGAAGATCCAACTCTAAAGTGTCACCTATGCATATAAAAGATTTGGACCATTTGGCCACATCAACTCTCTGGATTTTGCCCCAGGGAACAAATTTCTTATAGATTAGGGAACTTTTCCTTTGTTTAGTTCTATTAGCTTGGTTTGCAGGCAGAGGTGCTGCTGGTTTTCCCTTTGCTAGAGCCCTCTTTCACTTGCCAAACTCTGGTGGCCTTGGGAGTAATTGAGTTCCCTTTTCCCCATCCCAGAACATCATCAAGATGAGCAGGATTCAAAAAGGTGTGATATCTCCATTAGAAGGCCTTACTCTGTTCCAACCTAAAACCTTTATTTCTCAGTTCTTGTGTGCTTGTGTGAGTGATTTGTTAAGAGTGCATGTTGGTTTCCTCCCCTTTTAAAATAAAATACAATTCATTGAGGATTTCTCTCCGCAGCCCTTCTTGCCTCCAACCTTGGTATACATAGAGATGATCCCAGGGGTGTGTAACCCAGCCAATACTTCAAGCTAATATGAAATTCTCCAAAAGAAAGAGAGAGCTAATCTTAAGGCAGAGCTCCTGTCCTGGTTACAGCTTTGTGGGTTGTTTTTTTTTAAACAATGCCTTCATTTTAAAATTTTGTATCTTTTTGCAGTATTCCTATATTTCAGCACCAACACAATGTAAGTTCGACAAGATGACTCTGAAAGCCAGTGAAGTTCCTTTGTCTTAAAATCTCCATTTATTAACCATTCATGTGTGCACATTTGTCCATGCTAAGGAAAAGTATGCTTTCCTTTGAAAACTTCAAAGAATCATTGTTCCCCATAATGAGCTCTTTCCTCTTTCATTTCACTCTCATTTTCTTCACACAATTTTTGCTGGACACTTCTAACTCATGATCTAGACTCTACCAATTATGAGCATATTAGAAGATCTGTTTCTTTCTGGTCTTTCCCCCGTCTTCAGCTTGCCCAGCTCTTGCATCTTCTCTTTTGTGTTTATGTCAAAGCTTTGGTCAATGAGAAAAGGGAGGCACTGATAATGATGTGAGGAGAAGAAGAGAGGAAAGAGAGAGGCCAGGGAAAAGAGGGAGACAATGGCCCAAAACACAATGCAGAAATAATCCACTTTGAGGCTGCTTTAACTGCCCTGGCTCAGTGCTTGGGAATTCTGGGAACCGTAATTTTGTGAGACATTGAACCTTCTCTGTCCAGTGAGCTCTGGGGCCACAATAAACTACAATTCCCAGGATTCCCTAGCACTGAGCCAGGTCAGTTAAAGCAGTCTCAAACAGGATTATTTCTACAGTGTGTTTTGGACCTATGTAAGGCTAAGGTTAGGAAGGAGAACCTGAAGTAAGAGCAATGAAGAAGTGATGTTGGAGACTGTCGTCCACATGAGGAGGGGAAAAGATGGAAGGGAATAGGGGTACAAAGAGAGAGAAGAAGGTGACAGGCCCAGGTCATTTCCAGTTTTAGCCTGGAAGACTGAAAATAGTCCCACCCATCCAGAAAAGTTGGAGGGTAGGTCTATGGCAGGGTTAGGCAACAGTGGGAGGCTAGGGGACCCAAAGGGCTACCCAGGAGACCTTGGAGGACCACAGCATTCCTCCCCCCCCCCAACTATTCTAATTTGTCATTCCATAATGTTGAAATTCCAGCTCAACTTTAGGAGGAACTTCCTGACAGTAAGAGCTATTTGACTCTCGGAGAGTGTTGGACTCTCCTTCTTCGGAGGTCTTTAAGCAAAGGCTGGATGGCCGTCTGTCAGAAGTGCTTTGACTGTGAATCCCTGCATGGCAGGGAGTTGGACTGGATGGCCCTTGTAGTCTCTTCCAACTCTATGATTCAGTGATTCTATGATTCTATGAACCCTGTGCTAGATTTGCCTTAAGGTTGCCATAAATAGGGAACTACTTGAAAGCATACAACATCAACAACAAACAACATAGTCTACAAAGCCCAGGTTTGTTTAATGCCATTCTCAGTTTGTTCTCAGGCATGAATGCTTATTTATTTCCATTTGGGAAACCTAATCTCACTGCTTTCTTATGATTTATCACTCCAGCTGGCCCGGCAATAATTGTTCTATTTCTGTTAAGGACATTTTTATCTCCAGTAACATCAAGAGAATGGAAGTGAAGGCTCCATTTTTTTAAACAAAATGTGTACAGGGTGGATATGTAATGAATATTTATAGCTCTCTAAAATATTTAGAATGCTTAAAATATATATATTTATATTTTCTACTCAGTGTAATTGCATTTGGATAGCAAATTCATGTTTTTATAGCTGAACATTTTTTGCTCCATTACAACGTTTGTCTTTCAGAGGTCTCTCTTTTCCCCTCCTTTTTGTCGTAGTTCATTTTTGTCTGACAAAGGAGGCTAAACAATACACTCACATTGTGCTAGGCACTTTAAGCAACACACACACCAATGTCCATACCTAAAGGGCTTTCAGTCTAATAGTGCCAGACCAGGCCAACCAAAAGTCATAGGTGGACCTCAAATGTCTGAGGTTGATTAACTCTAGCTATTCAAGACCATCACTTAGCAAACTGGATAATAAGTTCCAATCCAGAATTACTTCCTGTCCAAAGTGAAGGACAAGATGGTACTCTGTTAGGAGCTTCGTCATATATCTTCTCTACCATGGGTTTAATGCAAAAATAGACATGTGAAATGTAGCCAGGGTTAATATGTGTTGACATACTGAAGAAATGTTATGGAATATGCAATGGAGTATTGTGAGGAATTGCTGAAATAACAGAGAGAAGGCTGAGACTCCCAAGCTCAATTCCCTAGGAAAACAGACAGAAGAAATAACATTGGGTGTTGATATGACAACCGAGAGGAACAAGATTGTTTTCCTTTTGTAATGAATGAGAAAATATCCTGCCAACGAACTATAATTGTGTGTGGTTTAATTAGGCTTGCTAACTCTTGCTGTTTAGCCCTGACAACAAACATATCTGATGTAGACCTATAGTTACTAAATAAAGATTTTCTGAGTTTACTACTGAATCTTGGGATTTTGGACTACAAAATGACTCCAGTCACTGGACTGGAGACACCCACCCTACTTCCGGTACAGATGCCAACCAAGCTGATAGTTGAATCTTAACATAGAGACTCAAATTTTGTTGAGATATGTGGGCGTTAACTCCCAGTATGTGACTTTAAGGGAGTTGTGCAAGGAGATACCCAGTAGCTCCTTGTGTAATAATCCTTGCAAGGGTGCAGGTGACCTATCTGATGATGGAGTGTGTAGTCATGGCCAATTAGTAGCTGGGGGAAGGTGTATGAAGTGGTGCCCAAGCAGCATCTGGCTACATTCTTGCAGCTGAGAGCATAGAGAACACACCATCATCCAGATCAAATGCGAGCAACTGTGTGGAGGCCAGGGTCCAATTCTGACCCAGCCCCACAGTGAGCCAGAATGCCTCTGGTTTCCATTTCAGTTTCTCTCAAAATGGCAATCAAAAATAACATTCTGTCAATCATTTTGAGAGGGACTGCTATGAAATGGAGTAGCTTGCTTGCTTAGTGTTGATTTTATTTTGTACCTTCAAGTTGTTTCTGATTTATGGGGACCCTGCCATCAGGTGTTCTTGGCAGAATTTGTTCAGAGGGTTTTTCCTTTGCCTCCTTCTGAGGCTGAGGGACTATGACTATCTTAAGCTAATCCAGTGGGTTTCCATGGCTGAGTGGGGATTCACACCCTGGCTTTCCAGAGATGTCGTCCAGCACTCAAACCACTGCCCAATGGTGACTCAACTTGCTTGAGATTGTGTAAAAAATCCAGATCTAGCTCTGCCCATGTACAGTTCTTCTCATAACATATAGAATCACTTAGCTTGGGTCATAACATCAGCACAATCTGTTTTTTCTTCCAACCAAAGTCCATGTTCTTCCTTGTTATAGGAACTGATGGTGTATTGACTTCAGGACAGAGACTTTATGATACTAAATACTCTCGTAAGAACATAAGAGGAACCATACTGGAAGAGACTAAAGAGCATAGACCAGTTGTCTATGGGAAGCCTGGTAAGAGGTCATGAGTGAAACTGCACTTTCCATCTCAAGATCCTCATCACCTGATACACAGAAAAATATTGTCTCTGATATTGGAAGTGATACAGTATATAGTATCACGATTAATACCCCTGAATGACCCTAAACTACATGAATTTATCAAATCTCCTTCTAAAGCCATCCAAGCTGGCAACTGTGGCTTGTATCTTCTGGTGGTGAATTCCATAGTTGAATTAAATATATATCCACAAAAGCTAATGCTTAAATAAATCAGTTATCTTAAAGGGACTGCTAGATTCCATCTCTCCTTTTTACTCTCTGTGTAAGGTAGATACATTCTAAGTCAACTGAGACAGGTTGCACTCTGGCATCAAATTCATTTTTTTTCCTCGCTAGACACGCAACAGTGTCATGTTCTACAGCTTTGGCTTCTGCAAATTGACAGGCAGTATGAACTCTATCGATTGGTCAGAGGTGGTATGGAAGGTGGCCTTCTGCATTTATTTGGTCAATAAAACACACCATCGTCTTGCATCTCTAGTGTAAATTCTCCACCTTGAAACTGACTTCAGGAAGTCTGGGGTGGGAAACAGACATCTCATCTCATTTCTGGAAGGCATCTGCCATATTCTGACAGTAAAGAAAAGCAGAGAAACAGAAGGAGAGTTAGCAACCTTGGAAGCCAGCATCATTTTAAGGCCGCACATCCCTCCAAGTATCCATTTACCTCTCAAGTGATGGTAGCCTCCTGTTTTCTACTTTCAATTTCTGATATGAGGAATTAGTATCAATAAAAGTGTTCTGACTTGATACCAGTCATGGGATTCAGCCTCTGTTGTACTTAAAGAGCATGAACCATGGGGCTATGGCAGGAAGCTCAGACATTAGCCAGACATAATTACTTATACGAAATATAGACTCCAGAACATCGACTAGCCTGCAGTGAAATATTGCCATAAATAATTCAAACTAAACTATGCTTGTCAGTAATAAACAAACAAGAAGCATGCAGAGCCTGATTTTTATAAATCGTGTTTGTTTCTTTACTTACTGATATTAACATTCAGTAACTGCAGAACGCCTCTCCCAGTCATTAATGCCAATTTGGCTGTCTGAATTATGATTTCATCAGGCACATTTCAATTGGTGTTGGGGCACCCACTGTAGCATGCATTGTAAATATTGCTCACAGAGTTTAAATACCTCATATGACATGGCAAGAACTCACAAGTACATGGCATACCATTGTTTCAGTTTGTATTTGAGAAGGGGAGTTTTTGGTTTCACCATGGCCTGTTTACCTCTGATCCATTTTTTAAACTTGTTGCTTAAATAAGTACCGCTCATAATGGCAGTTCATGGATCATTCGCACACCCTACAGTACAGGTCCCTTAACTTTTTCATTACATGCTAATTTTCACTTCTGATGTTGCTGATACATTGTTGTACATGATCCATGAGTGCAACTCTATGAAAGACTGATATGTCTGTCTGTTCGTCCATCCATCCATCCTCAGGTGCAGTTTATTTATAAATATAGAATCATAGAATCATAGAATTATAGAATAATAGAGTTGGAAGAGACCGCAAGGGCCATCCAGTCCAACCCCCTGCCATGCAGGAAATCTCAATCAAAGCATCCCCAACAGATGGCCATCCAGCCTCTGCTTAAAGACCTTTAAGGAAGGAGATGCCAGCACTCTCTGAAGGAATGTCTTCCACTGTCAAACAGCGCTTACTGTCAGGAAGTTCTTCCTAATGTTGAGGTGGAATCTCTTTTCCTGGAGCTTGCATCCCTTGCTCCATTGGGTCCTAGTCTCTGGAGCAGCAGAAAATAAGCTTGCTCCCTCCTGAATATGACATCCCTTCAAACATTTAAACAGGGCTATCATATCACCTCTTAACCTTCTCTTCTCCAGGCTAAACATCCCCAGCTCCCTAAGTCGTTCCTCATAGGGCATGGTTTCCAGACCTTTCACCATTTTAGTCACCCTCCTTTGGACATTATATATTTGGAAATATATAATTGATATATTCTGAAATGGCCATTGACAATATGTCTCAGCTGTCACTGTGCCATCCCAGTTTTCCTTGGCTGATAAGTATTTCCTCTGGAGAACAGAGAGTAGCTCTGTGGCAACCAGCCCAGCAATGTCTTACATGACTGTTTCATTCACTTCCCATTTAGATTTTGCAGCTAGCCCTAGTACTTGGCAAGAGTTCCCCCCTTGTCCAGTCTGTGGTTGATTTAGGAATTTATTGCTAGTGACAGTGAGATTGCAATTTACAGGGATACTGAGAGGGTGCTCCCACTTCACAGAAGTCCCAGTCCTGAGGCAACACACACATTTCCCCTCCATATGTGTCCATAGCAATATGTCATTGTGAGGATTCTGGAGTGCTAATTGCATCTACTTTAAAGATGGTCTGGGAAGTGCAGACCAAAAGCCTTAGAATCTTGAAATTGGTTTCCTTGTGCATATTTGCTGAAGAATTAGTTTTACAATTATCATAGGTAAATCAAAGTTCATGAAGACTACAGTATAGTGTAGACTAAGGTAAAAATAATGAAGGAAAGGAGAAGATTGCCCCATCTGTACCTAAACTCAAGACTCGTAACTTTCTTCTGGACACTCACCATTTCCTGTTGGACACTTAGCCACTTCCTGATGGATATTTAATCCTAATCCTAGTAATAATAATAATAATAATAAATTTATTTCCCTCCTCTCCCCATGGATCAAGGTGGGGAACAACAACAATGAACAGATAAATAACATCAGTTAAAGAACATTGGTTAAAATACACATCAATTGAAAATGACAAATAAGACACGCACATATTAAAATGATCCACATTTAAAATTCACAATTTAAATATCATCTGGATAAACCTGCCGGAAGAGACTGGTCTTCAATGCTGTTTTAAATTCAAACAATGTATTCAGCCATCAAATCTCTTCCAGCAGGTCTTTCCACCTTCTTGGGACATCTGAACAAAGTCATCTGGCTGATAGTTGCCAAACCTAGTCCTGGATGACTTGAGTAAATATCTGCCAGAGAACCTACGGGGCAGATTATATGGGAGGAAGCAATCCTGTAGGTAACCTGGAGCCAACCTTGTAGAGCTTTAAAGGTAATAATCAACACTTTGAATCTTGCCCAAAAACTGATTAGCAGCCAGTGGAGTGATTTTAATAGTGATCTAATGTGATCACTCCTGGATGTCCCAGTAATCAATCTGGCTGCCATTTTTTGAACTAGCTGAAATTTCTGAAGTTGGTACAGAGGTAGCCAAACATACAGCACATTGCAGAAGTCCAGCCTTGAGGTTACCAGTGCATGCGCTACTTTCCTTAGGTGCTCTTTCTCTAGGTAAGAGCTCAGCTGGCATATCATCTGAAGCTGATAGTAAGCACTCGTGACTGTTGCATCTGCCTGACCTGTCACTTGGAGTGACTTTATACATTTAGGCACTGTCTGCATAGGCCAGAATATTGTGGGAACTGCACAGAATGTTCTGGCCCTGGAGCTGCCCTTATGTCCCCCCACTACCTGGTTGTAATACCAGTTAGATCTTGGCACTTATTACTTCCTTCTGGATACTATCTTACTACTTCTTGCTGGGCACTTACTGCTTCTTGCTGGACATTTCCAACTGAACAACCTCCTTCTGCAGAATTACCACTTGCCTTTCACATAGTGTTCAATGCTCCAGGGGTCTAGACCATGGGGTAAATAGAGTAATCGCTGGCTGAACAAGTTTCTCTATTCTTTTCCCCACTTCATCATATCTTGTGGAAGTTTTGTTTGCCTAACTTGTGGAGACTTTAATTCTGAAACATGATTTACATTCAGCATGTTCCAGACAGGTGATTGCTAATGCCCCAGTTGAGAAAAATTCAAGGAATTATAAATGGAGATGACAAAAACCCTCTTCCTTGGAGGATTAAAGTCCTTGTTCAACTTTAACTTCATCTGAAGAAAAAAAAATCCAGCCGTGATCCTCTTAACATATTTGTGTTGTGAATGGAGGATGTAAAGCAAGACGGAAGGCATGGTCACAGAGCTTTTCTTTGCGGGAAGCAGCTTGACCAATTTACATATTTATTAAATATTTTATATTTAAATGGAGCACATGCACTCCAGAATGTCATGTCTTATTTTCAGCCTGAGTACCAACTAGTGTCAGGGAGAAAATAAAATCTGCATTTCATTCAGATTTGGCCAATTCTCAACGAAACTTTCTGTCCATGCCCATGGATTTGAGCCTCTCGAAACAAGCCTACCCTGTAATCTGTTCATATGGGTATGCATTTTGATTAGAATAAAAAAGTTTGTGACTGTTTCTGAGGCATGGGAAAAGCTGCTGGAGAGGTGTGGCACAGTTCGGAGACCCCCAACCTTTCCAAGGATTTAATCCTCCAAAGAAGTTGAATGTTGGTGGATCGTGATTTTCATGTTAGTGGAGGCATTGAAGATGCTGCCACACTGCAGAATTAATGCAATTTGACACTGCTTTAACTGCCATGGCTACATCCTGTGGGATTCTGGGATTTGTAGTTTGTAGTGTGGCACCAGAGCTCTCTGACAGAGAAGACTAAATATCAAACAAAACTACAAATCCCAGAATTCCATACTATTGAGCCCTAGCAATTAAAGTGATGTCAAACTGCATTAATTCTGCAGCATAGATACAGTTTGGGTCTACTCTGGGTTTCCATCAAACTGTAAAAAAAGACATTAGGTGGTTAGGTGTTGAACTTAATTTTCAAATAGGATGGTCATCTTGGGTAGTTCCTTTGAATTTCAGTCTAGAATCTACGTTAGATCTACTCCCTCAGTGGAATGGAAAAGACATGGAACTGCTTCTCTTATCCACTCCAGGAAAAAAAATTACAAGGCCATGCTGGTGAATCAAGGATATAGCTTTATTGGGAGAAAATTGAATTTCTGTCCCACAAATCTTAATAGGACGGGGGGCCCTGACTTCAGAGCTTCTTGCTGTTGTGTGCCTTCAAGTTGTTTCCAACTTATTACAACCTTAAGGCAATAAAGCTACCACTGGGGTTTCTGCAGCTGAGAGTATGCGAGTCTCTCAAGGCCATCTACTGGGTTTCCATAACAGAGCGGGGAACTGAACCCTGCCACTACACCTTGCTGGTGACCTCAGAGCTTATATCCTCTAATACACTGTAGAAATAATGCAGTTTGACACCACTTTGAGTGAATCATAGGACTTTATCACACAGGCCCTGGAACGGGCCTGTCATGTTCTAAAAGGGGACACGATGGGGACGGGAGGCGGCAAAGAACGCATCTTACCACACAGGGAGAATGCTGCCACCGCCGCTGGATGTTCCCATTGCGTTCCGGATGTGTTTTCCAGGGGGAAATTTTCAGAAACGTTTCTCAAGCATTCCTGAAAATCGCCCCCTCTGGGACGCACCCGGAACGTGATGGGGATGTTCGGTGGAGGTGGCAGCATTCTCCCTGTGCGGTAAGATGCGTTCTTTGCCACCTCCCATCCCCATCATGTCCCCTTTTAGAATGTGACAGGCCTGTTTCAGGGCCTGTGTGATAAAGTTCATAGAATCATAGAGTTGGAAGAGACCACAAGGAGCATCTAGTCCAACCCCCTTCTGTAGCTCTATCCTACAGAATCCTGGGCTTCGTAGAGGGTAGATTCCAGAGGGTGATGCTTGGGGACAGGTGCTCTTCAAAAACAGAGCTTAATTGTGACATCCCTCAGGGTGCCATCCTGTCCCCAATGTTATTCAACATCTATATGAAGCCACTGGGAGAAATCATCTGTAGACATGGAGCAGGGTGTTATCAGTATCCTGATGACACCCAAATATACTTCTCCATGTCTTGGTCATCAGAAATGACGACAGATGACATTTCTCCGCTCAATCAATGTCTTGCAGCAGTAATGGACTGGATGAGGGAAAACAAGCTCAAGCTGAATCCAGACAAAACGGAAGTACTTATGATAGGGGCCCCCAAACCAGGTATCGGGCCGCAACCTCCAGTCCTAGAGGGGTTCACACTCCCCTCAAAGGACTGTGTTCGCAGCTTAGGGGTGCTTCTCGACTCGTCGCTTCAGATGAGAAATCAGGTGAATGCAACGGTTAAGAGTGCCTGTTATCAGCTCCAGCTGATACGTCAGCTGCGCCCTTTCCTGGAACGAGGGGATCTAGAAACAGTAGTACATGCACTGGTAACCTTAAGACTTGATTTTTGCAATGCGCTCTACATGGGGCTACCCTTGTGCCTAGTCCAGAAACTTCAACTGGTACAGAATATGGCAGCCAGATTAATTACAGGAACAACTAGGAGTGACCATATTAGACCTACAGTGGACCCTTGTTATACGCTGGGGTTTGGTTCCAAGATCCCCCGTGTATAACAAAATCCGTGTATGCTCAAGTCCCATTAAGTATCATGACATAGTAAAATGGTGTCCCTAATAAAAAATGGAACATCAAGGTAAATTTATACTTTTTTGAAACATTTTCAAACCGTGTATGCTTGAATCCGTGTATAAAAACTCCGTGTATAAGAAGGGCCAACTGTATATTGAAATCACTCTGCTGGCTACCTATTTGTTTCCGGGCACAGTATGGCTTGGGCCCAACCTACTTAAGGGATCACCTCCTTCCATACAATCCACCCCATACCCTCAGATCCTCTGGGAGAAATTTGTTGCAGTCCACAAAGACCAGATTGACGGCAACCTCCCAGAGGATTTTTCCGCGATCGCTCCCACTTTATGGAATGGCCTGCTGGATGAGATCCATCAAATTGCCAACCTAGAGAGCTTCAAGAAAGCTGTCATGACGGATCTCTTCTGGCAGGCCTTCCCAGAATAGAACCTGGCCATGTAACGCTCCCCCCACAGACATGTATAAGCGAAGACTCAACCCACCGTTATTTTTATTATTGTACTGTTTTTAGATTTTTATCATTTGTAATTTTAATGCATAGAATTGTTTAATCTTTTTTTAAGGGGGGGATTGTATATATTGTATATTTTTAAAAAGGTTGTATGCTGCTTTGATTGTGGTAACAAAAAGCGGGATATAAATTAAAGTTTTATTTATATACATTTATTATTTATGAGGTCTTTTACCTTCTTTTTCAAAAAGCATGGATGGATGGATGGATGGACGGACGGACAGATGGTTGGATGGAGAAGCAGACAGATAGTGTGAAGCGAGATACTGGACAAGCTTGGGTAGACCTAGCCAGCTACAGCTCATTGAATCCTGTGGGAAGAGCTGTGAGGCAAAAATGAAAACTAGAAACCTGTGTGTAAAATGGTTAGATAGGACCAGTCAGAGACAGGGATATGGCCAGAGAGGAATGGACAAGATCTAAATAGGTTTTGGGGATCTGGCCATGTGGAAGGAGTTCATTAGGGAGAAGTATTATTTCGTTTGAAACTGAGGTGTTACCATGTACAGTGGCTGGAATGTTTATTTTATGGGTTACAAAAAATCTTCACTGTTTTACTTTCTACATCCCTGCCTGGATGTTTTATTTTAATAATTTACAAGGAAGAGAGTTCATGCTTTACTACACTGAAACGAGGGATCAAGATAGCCACTTGTCCAGTATAGAGGTCATGTCAAGGTCTAAGTTGTCAGGGATGATGGGAGTTGTAGCTCTTCACCTCTGGCTCAAACTCACCACCTTGTTACGCACCGGCGCTGACCAGTTTTGGCCAGTAGTTAAAGCTTTGCTCAAAAGCAGCAGAGTTACAGAGAATAGGCTGAAGACCCTGACAAACTCTCCAAGCCTTCTCATTCTTGCTTCCACAGAAGTCTTCACCCTTCTTCAGGATCCAGCTGGTTCTTGTAGCTTCACCCAAGACACCAGACAACTCAGTAGTCTTAAATAAAAGATCTACTTTATTCTACTATATACAGCTCCAAAACTATCCTCCACTACTACCCACAAAATACATTGGGATTCATAGCCATTATTATAGTCATTGGAAAACACCACCCACTCTTGTCAGTTTCCACCCAGTGGGCGTGTACAACCATTTTCATTGGTTCTCTTGGTTCATCCCATAATTAATGATTTCATCATCTCACCTTGACCACTTTAACAATTCTCAGGTGCTTACAATTATCCACTTTGCATTTCTGTCCTTGGCATTTAGGACTTGTTAACTACATTACCTTTTACACCTGTGTGGTTCTCAATTGGCTTCTGCTGAGTCACCCTGACTCTCACATACATGTTTTATTTCATTCACTGTATATCCCATGTTGCTTTTTCCTTAACATAAGTACCAGATGCTGGAAGATGCTGGGGAAGGTAAGTGACAGAAGCAAGGGAGTACAAGTACAGGTCAACACAACATTGTGGTTTCATGTTAGATAGATGATAGGTTTCTAAGTTTCACTAAGTCCCCAAGTTTCACTATCCACAATCTCAACCTCAGCAGCCTGCCACAGAATCTAGGCCACCCATACCTTGGACCCTGGCAGATCGCTAGCTAGCTAGAAGGTATGTTGATAATGTATATACATGACTGTCTTTGGCATATTGTCGGAATTATGTAATTATATTCTTAACTTTTAGGGACTAGGTGCTAGAGGTTGATTTTCTTATTATGGCTGAATTTTTTACACAGGAATAAATGCATAGTGTTTTGTGGTTTTTTTGGGCTATGTGGCCATGCTCCAGAAGAATTTATTCCTGACATTTTGCCTGCATCTGTGGCTGGCATCTTCAGAAAATGGTGGCATGACCCTTGGTTGAGAGGGAGTGATTTACATGTTAATCTCTGTGTTTGTCTGTTGGTGAATGGCATGGCCTCAGGGTGGGAGGATATGTGAGGAGGATAAATGCACATTGAGTTATTTCACTGAGGAAACAGAAAACCACTATAAGGTTTCTTGCACTTAATTTTTTGGGAGTAAAAATTACTTGTTCATAAAGTTGTTGTTTACTCAAAGAACAATGTTTTTGGACAGAAAAATGTTTTTGTTTTAAAGGCAAAAGCTGAGATCCTGGCTAACAGCTGCATACCATAAAATGATGCCATTGTGGGTGTGCTGAAGTTGCCAGACCACAACATTGCACATCCAGTCAAGGAGTGGCTGTCCATCCTGTTGCCATGCAAAAGCTGATCCTACCCACCATTAAGAGTCAGAATGATTGAATTATGGAACCTCCTAAGCAGTAAAATCACCTATGCAATGCTTTATATCAATATCACATTTCTAATGTAATCCTGAATGAGCTGCCATCCTTGTCCAACCTCTCAGAAAGTTCAACTGTTTATTTAACAGTACTTACACCTATCACATATATTTGACTATAAGTTGACTTCATGTATAAATTGAGGCAGATTTTGGGGTAATAATTATGGATTCTGTATGGCCCATGGATAAGTTGAGGATTAAGTTTAGGGGCAAGTATCAAAGAATCTAAAGGATCAAGCAAAGGAAAATGATGCTAAAAACATACAAAATTATGGCAGTCATAATATTTGTGTTCACACTCAAGGCTGGATGGATGAAAGAACAGAGAAGGGTCAGTACTTCCAGGACAGATTGCCCACTTGCCTTTCACAAAGGGATGGTTCCTTTTTTAATGAGAGTTCAAGTACAGTACTTGCATTGACCCAGGGATATGTCAACTCAGGTTTTTTGGGTCAATTTTTTGACTAAAATTTCTAGACTTATGCATGGGTACATATAGTATATAAAGCCACAACAGGGTTCTGGCTACTGTTTTCTACACTTTACGTTGGTGAAGATCCCATATCTGTTTTCTACACTTGACACTGGTGAAGATCCTGTATCGAGAAGATGGAGAATAGATTAACATGTAGTTATGTAATGCTGTCTCGTGAGTGAAATGTAACAATAAATGTGTGTGTATATCTGTGTTCCCAACATTCAGTGTACATCCATGCACATCCATGCTCAACACACAAAGTGTATCCATGCATCATGGCACTGCATGCATAACTCTGCTTCCACAGCCTTGAGCTACACATAGCCATTCTGCATCAGACAAAAGCATCCATCTGCTAGTGCAGAAGAGCCAGCAAATGGATGCCAGCCATTGCTTTTTTCACTTAAAATAAGCAAATGGCACATGAATCATTGTGCAATGCATTTTTTTCATCCTGAAAGTGAAAAAAATAATCCCCCCAAAATAACCCCAAACCTCCACAATCTCACTCACTGGGAACACAAAGTTTTGAAATTCTTTGTTCCTGTGTGTGGCAATGAAATAACTGAAGATTTATATCCCAAGTTGTGTTTGCCAGTGGAACAAGAGATGCCACATTCACAGAAAGATTGCTTCCCAGGGAGAGAAATCTGGAGAAAGAAACTTTTCATGTCTAACAGGCACAGAAAGGCAAAAAAAGGTAGGAACAACCCTCTTCTGTGGAGATTCCCAAGGGCTAGATCCATCAGGAAAACTATTTGGTTTTTCTCTTAAATCTGGTAACCCCACTAAGAGGCAGTCAAGAGCCACCTTAAGGTTGCCAAGAATATCAGAAATATAAAGTATTCACTTCATCTTAAGCAAGCTGACCTATGAATATTACAGGAAAAACACAGTGTTCTTTAGAAAGCTGCCCATGCAAGAAGTGCATCTTAAAACAAGGCTTCCAGGTGAGAAGAAAGACTATTAGTTTAGGTGGTTCCTATTCTGCTATTGGAAGCAGACTTTCCCATCTAATTTCTTCTCATTTTGTTGCTCTTGTTTTAGCTAGAGAGATGGTTCATTGTACCCTTCCACCATTAATAGAATTTCCACATGTTGGAAATTTAATTTTGCTGCACACTCATTGCCAAAAAAGTAATGAGTAGTACATTGCTTGTAACTTGCTGCTAACTTTGGCATAATCTCAGTGTTGCTGTTGCTGCTTTTGTTATAGTTGTTGCTGTTATTAATTTATCCATATCTCAACTTTTCCCCTGTCTTAGGACTCAAATTTCCCAATATTGGGACTCAAGGTTGACAAAAGTTACAAAAATGTAACTATAAAGAAAAAATGCAAATATGTTATTCTTAAAATTGGAACCCTTTCAAAGAGATCCATTGAAAAACAAAAAAGAAAAATACACTGTGAACAGTGTACCTTTGAAAGCCCTTGCAGATAATTCTTCAAAGCCTGTTGGAATATGAAAGTTTTAACTTGCTGGAAGAAGAAGACCAAGGGGAAGCCCATCAAGGCCCCATTCCCACTATCTTTTAAACCGGATTGCAATTCAGTTTGAACTGGTTCAAACGACCCTGGTTCCCACTTAAACTGATTCTCTGAAGTCATGCACCAGAACTATTTAACCTGCATCTTTTTGACACTGTTTTTCCCCTCATCTTTTTCACCAAATCAATCCAACGGAAGTGTGAACCAGAAGCAGATCAGAATCGATTTAAATTTGCCCTTTGGCCAGCTGGAGCTGAATCATTTTGAATAATAATAATAATAATAATAATTTATTTGTATCCCACCTCTCTGTGTAACACAACTGGGGTGGCTTATGTATTAAAACATACAATCCCATATCCCAATACCCCCCCCCCAAATACAATTAAACAATTCAAAAATATAAAACATACTTTAAAATAACAAACAAATCAAGAATGGCTGTGGCAGAAATCAGGGGTATAACAGGTTCAACCTTTTCAGTGTCTGGATGTCTATTCAGGAAAGGCCTGCCAGAAGAGATCCATCTTAACAGCTTTTTAAAAGCTCTTTAAGGTGGTAATGTAGTGGCTCTCATCCGGCAAGCCATTTCATAATCTGGGAACGGTAGCCGAGAAGGTCCTCTGGGCAGCTGCAGACAATCTAGTTTGTATAGGTTGCAACACAGTCCTCCCAGAGGACCTGAGTGCACAGGTGGGATTATATGGGAGGAGGGGGTCCCAAAGATAGGTTGGACTCAAGCCATTTAGGGCTTTAAAGGTGATGACCAACACCTTGTACTGCACCTGGAAACTGATAGGCAGCCAGTGAAGCGATCTTAAGATCGGTGTTATATGGTCTCTACTAGTTTTACCTGAGACCAGCCTGGCTGCCATGTTTTGTACTAATTGAAGTTTCCGAAGTAAGCACAAAGGTAGCCCCATGTAGAGTGCATTCCAGAAACTGAGGCAAGAGGTGGATTCATTTGTGAATATGAACCACAAGTGGGTTATTTTGATGCCACAAGTGGGTTATTTATATAGCGCTGTAGATTTACACAGAGATGTACATACAAACAATAAAATTGATAAAAATAAAACCTGCCAGTGGTTTAGATTCTACAGAATATATATAAAACAATAGATAATAATATAAGATAGAATTAGATAAAAATAAGCAGGCAACAAATTAAAAAACATCAAATAACAAATATCAAATCAAATATCAGGAGGAGGGCAAACATTGTCCCCATCTTCAAAAAGGGAAAAAAAGAGGATCCCAACAATTATCGTCCAGTTAGTCTGACATCAATCCCAGGAAAGATTCTGGAGCAGATCATTAAACAAAGAGTCTGTGAACATCTAGATGGCAATTCCATAATCACAAAAACTCAACATGGGTTTCAGAGAAACAGGTCATGCTAGACAAATCTAATCTCTTTCTTTGATAAAATTACCAGCTTGGTAGATGAAGGGAATGCTGTGGATATAGTATATCTTGATTTCAGTAAGGCCTTTGACAAGGTTTCCCATGACATTCTTGCAAACAAGCTTGTAAAATGTGGGCTAGACAAAGGAACTGTTAAATGGATCTGTAATTGGTTGACCGGCCGAACCTAAAGGGTGCTCAACAATGGCTCCTTTTCATCCTGGAGAGAAGTGACCAGTGGGGTCCCACAGGGCTCTGTCCTGGGCCCAGTGCTATTCAACATCTTTATCAATGACCTGGATGACAGAATTGGGAGCATACTTATCAAATTTGCAGATGATACCAAATTAGGGGGAATAGCTAATACCCCAGAGGACAGGATCAAGATTCAAAATGACCTGAATAGACTAGAAAGCTGGGCCAAAGCTAACAAAATGAAATTCAACACGGAGAAATGTAAGGTATTGCACTTAGGGCGGAAAAATAAAATGCACAGATATAGGATGGGTGACACCTGGCTGAATGAAACTACGTGTGAAAGGGATCTAGGAGTCCAAGTAGACCACAAGTTGAACATGAGTCAACAGTGTGATGCGGCAGCTAAAAAGGCCAATGCAATTTTAGGCTGCATCAATAAAAGTATAGTGTCTCGATCAAGAGAAGTAATAGTGCCACTGTATTCTGCTTTGGTCAGGCCCCACCTAGAATATTGTGTCCAGTTCTGGGCGCCACAATTCAAAAAGGACATTGAGAAACTGGAGCGTGTCCAAAGGAGGGCGACAAAAATGGTGAAGGGTCTGGAAACCATGTCCTATGAGGAACAACTTGGGGAGCTAGGGATGTTTAGCCTGGAGAAAAGAAGGTTAAGAGGTGATATGATAGCGCTGTTTAAATATTTGAAAGGATGTCATATTGAGGAGGGAACAAGCTTGTTTTCTTCTGCTCCAGAGAACAGGACCCAGAACAATGGATGCAAGCTACAGGAAAAGGGATTCCACCTCAACATTAGGTGGAACTTCCTGACAGTAAGGGCTGTTCGACAGTGGAACAAACTCCCTCGGAGGGTGATAGAGTCTCCTTCCTTGGAGGTCTTTAAACAGAGGCTGGATGGCTATCTGTCAGGGATGCTTTGATTTGGATTTCCTGCATGGCAGGGGGTTGGACTGGATCGCCCTAGTGGTCTCTTCCAACTCTATGATTCTATGATTCTATGATTCTATGATCAGATAACAATCGGATAAACAATCACACAATTTCCTGATCAATATAGTCTTCAACTCAATTTTGAAACTGGTTGAAGAAGTGATGAGCCATGTTCATGGGGGAAGAAGGTTCCAGAAGTGAGGGGCAAAAAGTGAGAAGGGACGAATCTGGAATGGGGCAGTGGAGATCCTAGACTGGGACAGCACACCTTTACTACCAGAACGGAGGGTATGAGTGGGAGTGTGAGGAGAAAGAAGTTCAGATAAATAAGAAGGGGTCAGCCCATGCACGTCTTTAAAAGTCAACAACAGAACCTTATACTGAATACAGAAGGGGAAGGGGAGCCAATGAAGGGATGATAATAGAGGAGAAACATGGTCAAAGCGGCAAGCGGTTGTCATAATGTGTGCAGTTGAATGCTGGGCAGAAATTAAAGGACAGAGGTAAGAGAGAGGAAGCCCTGCCAGAAGGAGGTTACAATAGTTGTGAGATGACTAGAGCCTTGGCAGTAGAGGCCAAAAGAAATTGACAGATTTTAGCAATATTTTCGAGAACGAATCTACAGGCCTTGGCCATGGCCTGTATCTGGGGGATACACGACAGAGAAGAATAAAAAATGAAACCAAGACTGCGGGCTTCCTGGACCAGTTGAATAGAGATGTTATGAACAGAATCAGAAAAGGAGTACTGATGGGTGGACTTAGGTAGAAAGACAAGAAGCTCCGTCTTGGACATGTTCTGGAGATCTTATGTTTTGTCTGCACTGGCCAGGATATTCTAAGGGGCAGCCTGGAATTTCCAGGCTCCAGAGCTGCCCCAACCTCCCCCCTGTTATCAGACCCTCTGTTTCAAAGTCATGGTGGTTGTCTACATAGGCATCCTGCTGAGCCATGTGGTTCTGTCACTGCCACAGGCTGCTCACTTCTAAGGTCAGCATGAAGCATCCATGATGACCATAGGACTGGATGCCTCCTTCTGACAACCCATGGCAATGGTGGATGTACCAGGTGGCTAAGTGAGACTCCTGTGTGGACAGCCACAATGGCATAGGAACTGAGGACTCCAAATCTTCCCAGGAGTTATTTTAATGTGTTTCAAGGACGTTCTCCCCTGGTTCTGATGTGAAACATGTTGGACATCATTCAAACTACTCTCAACAGAATTGGGGTTTGAGATGTTCATCGTCTCAACAGGATGATGCCAGAATTCAGGCAGGAGGAATGGGCTTTTTGGCCCATGCAGACAAGTTCTTTGAGACCAAATAAACTCATATACAGGCAATACATTCCCTGGTGGCGCAGTGGTTAAATGCCTGTACTGCAGCCACTCACTCAAGACCACAAGGTTGCGAGTTCAAGACCAGCAAAAGGGCCCAAGCTTGATTCAGGCTTGCATCCTTCCGAGGTCGCTAAAATGAGTACCCAGACTGTTGGGGGCAAATTAGCTTACTTGCTAATTAGCTTACTTGCTGTTCACCGCTATGATCTTTGGTATAGCGGTATATAAATAAAACAAATTATTATTTATTATTATTCAGACAATCTTGAGTAACTAGTACTTTGAATTGTGCCTGGAAGCAGACACACAGTCTGTACAGTTGTTGCCACAAGGTGATTGTATGTTCCCTGTAACCAGGGAGCCTGATCATGAGCATTGCAGTTCAGATTCCTTGATGCTCTCATCTCAAAATCTGAGCCATTTTAAATTGCTGACAAAGGGGAATCTTTGTCAATGTTTTGTGGGACACTCCTCTCACCAACCCAGATGCCAGAGAGCTGAACTGGTGGTGTAAATTCTTCCCAGTCATTGACAAACTAGTGACCTCCAATCCCTGTTTCATGCTCTTCCTGCTTGAATTATTGTGGCTTCCGTTGCTCTCCAGTGTAAAATACTTTCTACATAAGATTACTCGGTGTTAGGGGAGTGGGGAGCATAAAGCCATCAGGGCCTGGGAAATGAATGATCTATAAATTTAAAATTTAATCTGCAGTCCCGTTTCCCAAAATAGAATGCTTTGCTTGGAAGGCACAGCTCAAGGTAATGCTTCTGGATTCCCAGAAGACTTGCTCATTACCCAAATAATGTTTAGATTCCCCCGGTCCAGAGGGGGAGAATGAGAAATTTAAAAAGAAATGTCTCACCACGAGGCAGAAATCTCAACTGTCATCTTCCCACCATAAAGAGCTTAATGCCTTAGAAAATGATGGGGTCCACTCGATACCTATTACAATGATGAGGAACCTTCAGCTGCTGTCAATTAAATCTT
Organism: Sceloporus undulatus; assembly: GCF_019175285.1. Lineage (NCBI taxonomy): Eukaryota > Metazoa > Chordata > Lepidosauria > Squamata > Phrynosomatidae > Sceloporus > Sceloporus undulatus. Next base: position 245,218,738 of record NC_056525.1, read on the forward strand.
TATTAGCTAGAGAGGAAGCCGCAGCATTGAGTGTCTCTTCATAGTGAAGCTAAGGACATCTATTTTTACAGCAATCCCTTCACAGATTGTCCTCAGTTGCATGTCTGCTGTAGAAGCCAAAAAAAGGAACCCTTTTAAAGAGGCAGAAGGTAAATTAGGTCCTATGATCTTATAAAGCAGATCCCTTCTGGGGAAAAGACTAAGGCATATATTTCTGCATACATCTAAAAAATATTTCATTATTTGCTCCTCACTGTATTCTACCATCCATCAGGGCTTCTTACTGGAAAAGGGGAATTCAAATTATTATTGAGAACAGCATGTTTTGATCCAGTCTTCCTGGCTGGCAGTCTTCTTCACTCTTGTACTCCAGTACTAACATAGAATATTCTGGGAGCACTCTGGAGTATTCTAACCAGTGAGGAAACCCCTAGAAACACAGAGCTGGTGACACCACAATCAATGGCTGTCCTCATCTGATGGAATGGGGCCACCATTGAAGGAAGTAGAGTGAGACCCATGTTTTGACCCCTGGAGAGCAAGTCACCATGCGTATCAATACAAGTGAAATACTTTTATGGATATTTATTGAATAACAGATTCAAAGCACTTCCATGATGAGATCAGTGTGAGAACCTGAGAATAGCTTTATGGGACCAGACAAAGGGTTCATGAAATTGATGCAACTGGTGCCTTCCATATTAATGCACTAGTAAATTAACTCTTTTTTTTTTTTTTAGTATGAACATTAAAAGAATTATCCAAGGGGCTAAACCAGGTCACCCACACAAGACTTGGCCAACCCCTGGAGTGAATTCAGTGGAGCCCATATCTTCCAAGGTTTCACAGAGGAAAACTGGAAGGCATGTGGCCAAGCAAGATCAGAATGTGGTCAATAAAGGCAAAAGTTATTAATGAGGAAGAATGCACAAGTTAGGAAAATGTGCAGCAGTTTGCTTTTGCCCAAATCTACTGGGAAGGGCAAGATTCTGCCCCTCTTCTCCCTCCTGCTGGGTTAACTGTGTGCAAACTACATTGGCACTTTGAATTCAGTTTGCAGCAACTGAGGTAAGAAGAGAATGAAGGAGGAAAGTGGGAGGATGAGATAGAAATGGAGACATTTTAAAAGCAACTGAAAAAGTGGGATGGTGGGGGATTAATTGGGACAGTCGGAGGGTATGGAAGCCACTAGCTGCCACTGTGTCCTAGTGGATTATGCTGAGTTACAATATGAGCATTTAGACATTCACCTCAGGTATCAAAAGAGCATCATACTAAACCTGTTCAAGATACTGCAGAGAGAAAAGCTGCTATTTCCAGCATGTGTGTGTCTGTATTTATTGGGGCCCTCAGAAACAGCTGAACAGCTTGGAAGTTTCAAAGTCACAAAAAGATTATTTTTGTATGGTTTATTTGTAGACCTCTCCACTGGATTCAGGAGGGCAGTGGGAACAGCCATGATCTGATAGCTCCAACTTTAGCCTAATGGCCACCCTGAGCCTTCGCAGCCCAGTTGGGGGTTGAAGAGACTCTTAATATTCTGGCTGTTTTCTTTGCTTCCTCCTGTCTCTTCTTTTAAATGCTGTAAGTGGCTAGAACCACTGACTCACAGCCAAAGCCATCAGGATGTGCACACAGTTTCTTCAAGCCCTGCTTCCTACAGCTTCTCCTCTCCCTACCACCTGCCAGCTCAATCCTTGACTGCCTGCAGCTTTTCTCCCTGTAAAGGAAACTGTCCCCAGGTACTCAGAGTAATTACGCTGCCAGCCACCAGCCACCAGCGTTGCAAGCTTCTCAACATCCCATCAATCTCAACTCCTGGCTTGTGGCATAAAGTGTTAGACTGCCATATCTCCCAACCCAGCGAAGATGCTGCAATGACTCCATCTCTCTTTCTCTGCCTTTTCACCTTAAAGCTGCTCTACAAAACAGTGATACCATTTTTGGACCATAGCCCAAAAAAACAGGTAGACAACACAGCCACAGAAGTTAGGGTTGTCCATATCATCACTTTGTATGGGTGTGAAAGCCAAATGGTGAAGAAAGCTGATAGAAAGAAAATTAACTTATTTGAGGTGTGGTTCTAGAGAAGAGTCCTGAGGATACTGTGGGTGGCTAAAAAGACAAACAAATGGGTCTTAGCACAAATCAAGCCTGAACTCTCCCTAGAAACCAAGGCGGTTTACAGACCGCCCCTTTGGGGCGGCCTGTACCCGGCCCATTCTCCGATGGATCAGGGCCTCAGCTGCCACAGTGGCAGCCCTGAGGCTCTGATCCACTGCTTTTCCAGGCCACAGGGCCGTGGGGAAAGCAAAAGGCCGCTTCCCCACGGCCTGGAAAGGGGTGTCCTTGGAGCTTCAAGCCCCAAGGACACCTGGACATGGCGGGGAAAGGGAGAAAGGGGCCACTCGGCCCCTTTCTCCTTTGTGTCACTGGCGCAGCCGTGTAAAGGCTGTGCCAGCGACACAAACTCAGGAAGGAGCTCCAAAATGGAGCTCTTTCTGGCACAGCGGAAAGGGCGCCATAGGCACCCTTCCACAGCACCAGGACGTCACATCCACGCCGCTCTGTTTGGAGGCGGCATGGCTGTGACATCGTAATGGCAGCACCCATGTGGATAGGGCACCACCATTTTGTATGTACTGTGTACGTACTAGGGTTAAGGGCGTCTAGAAGAGACGCCCCCAGGCAACCCTAGTACTTACTAGGGTGCCTGTTTGGAAAGGGCCCAAGATAATCAAATTGAGGCTATCATACTTCAGCCACATCATGAAAAGGCATGATTGTGTAGAAAGAATGATGATGCTTGGAGTGGCAGAGGTCAGTAGAAAGAGAGGAAGACTGCATACCAGATGATCAGACTTAATCAAAGAGGTTATGGGCCTGAGATTGCGAGATCTGAGCAGAGCTGTTGAAAATAAGTAAGGACATGCAAGGAGAACGAGATAATAGTCAGGGAGGGGAATAAGTCCAGCAGATGCTGGCTATTCTTCTCTCCCTCAGAGGCCAGATCAATGACAGCTGCCAAAGCCTCTCACCAGCCAATGGGCACAAGGCACAATAGAAATAACTTTGCCTGTGGGGGGATGCACCCCAGAGTAAGGGACATGCTACCCATGGGGATAGTGTGGACAGAATGTTTAGGGATCCATCTTGGGGTGGCGGGATGCTGGAACCCATCTGCTAAAATACTATGATGCTCTACTGTAGTCCACATCAACGTACCATCAGTAAACATTTTCTTATGACAGTGATGTGTACCACTGTTGACACCAAATGATGTCTTGGGGAGGACCAAAATTGCAGCCCAATTTAACTGAAATCATTGACTTATCTTACAACAGGGACAGGCAGCTATGAAGGGTTCAGGGCTCACATCTGTATACCCTACAATTGCCCTAGTTTGGCAGGGACAGTCCTGATTAATCCTTTGGCATCTGACTTTTAAAATGTCCTAGTTTTTTTCTTCTGCATCCGCTTTCCCTCTATGTCTTCAGTTTACCTCAGAAGCAGCAAACTGAGTTAAAAGTGCAAAAGTAGTTCTCACAAAGGCCCGGTACAGATGGGCACGTTGCAGGATATTAGGGCTGAATAGGGCTGAGCGTCTAGACACGCCCAGCCCTAGTGATGTCACAGGTGCGTGCGCCCATCCACACACTGGCGCTGCGTACAGACGCCTCTCGGCAGAAGCAGCATCATAGCGCTGCATTGCAGTCCTTATGACACAACAAAAAAGGAGCCACCTAAAGCAGCTTCTTTTTTAGTGCGCATCTGTGCAGTAGCTTATTTAATTCAGCTAGAGCTGAGGGAGTGGGGATAAGATATTTACTCTTGCCCTTCCCTTCCCAATAGGTTCAGGCAAAAGCTAACCACTGCAGCCTCTCCTAGCTTTTGTGTTCTTGCTCATTCATAACTTTTGTCATTGGACCATACTATGATGTTGCTTGGCACACACTTGTTCCAGTTTGCATCTGTGAAAAGTTGGAGGGTGTACATACATGAATCTTAAAGGGTAAAAAAGAAGAAATTTCTTCTTCAAGACCAAACCTTGCATTTCTTTTTTAAATTGATACTATTTCCAAACCTGAAAATACAGAAAACCTGCCAGGATTAGTGATGGATTTACAAACGGGATTTTGTACTAAGGTTTCCTCCATCTCTGCCAGCAACTTTTATTCTTTTGATGGAACACATCAACATATTTCCCCCATCCTGTCCACATTCTTTCCTTCTTTCCTTTCTGTATATTTCTGTAGCTTGGAAGGAAATGTAGTGTGTAGGCTTTCCCTCTCTTTTTTAGGAAAAAAAATCCATTTACTTTAACATCCATATCTCTGAGAAGCAGACTTGAAGGAAAGCTTTTAAATAGGAAATTGGATGCTTTCTACTACCCAACTTCTCACAGAATTTTACCCTCCCTTTAATGATCTATCTCTTTTTTTGCTGAGGTTTCTGTTTAATTTGAAGGGCGGCAGGAAGAGGAAAGGTGATTGTTGTGACATCAAGTCAAAACCACAATCTCTTTCTGAGTTTGCTAAGGAGGATCCTAATCTTCTGAGCACGTCCCTAATCCCCTCCTCGTCTCCAACAATGGAGTCTCCTTCTGAAGAGCACATAGTTATGAATGATAATTTCAGCATAACCATTGAAGTTAAAAAGGACTGTCACATCATTGTTTACTTCCATCATGGGAGAAGAGAGTTGAAGCCCAGTGATTGTTTTCCTGCCAAGTAACACTTCTGAAATCTATACAGGCAGTAAGAAAGAAAACAGTCTGATTGATCATATGTTTAATCATAGAATCATAGACTTGGAAGAGACCTCAAGGACCATCCAGTCCAATCCACTGCTATACTGAAATACACAGTCAAAGGACTCCCTGTGACAGATGGCCATCCAGCCTCTGTTTAAAAAACTCTCCAAAGAATGAGACTCCACCACAATCTGAGGCAGAGTATTCCACTGTCAAACAGCTCTTACCATAAGGGAAGTCTTCCTAATGTTTAGGTGGAATCTCTTTTCCTGTAGTTTGCATCCCTTGTTCTGTATCCTATTCTCTGGAGCAGCAGAAAACAAGCTTGTTCCCTCCTCAATATGAAATCCCTCAAATATTTAAACATGGCTATCATGTATCTTAATCTTCTCTTTTCTAGGCTAAGCATACCCAGCTTCTTAGGTCACTCCATATAGGACATGGTTTTCAGACCTTTCATTATTTTGGTGAACTTCTGGACATACTCCCGATTGTCAACATCCTTCTTGAATTGTGGTGCCAAGAAATGGACACAGGTGAGGTCTGATCAAAGTAGAATGGCTATCATGAGAAATACATTTGCCATTATTGAAAGTAAAAACATGCAAAGCACCCCTTGGCTTAATGGTAAGACATGAACTCATATGATATCACAATATGACTGATGCTCATGCAGAAGGAGAGTATGTAACAGACTTGAAGGGGACAGGAGACTCTGCTTCATGGGAGATATGCAAAATATAAAATCATAGAATCAGAGAGTGTGAAGACGTATCCCCAATTCAGTGAATAAACTATAGTCGCAGCATCCTCAGAAGCTAGCTGTCCAGCCTCTTTTCAGAGATGCCCAGAGAAAGGCATACTCTCTAGCAGCCTTACCACATTACAAAAGTTAGCCAAGACAGCGCTGCAGAGAAGTAGCTTCCTGCTTACCTGTCCTCATGCTCTCAAAACACTTCCATTCTTCTTCCAGAAGGAGGGAGATGGTCATAAAAGCATGCCTTTTCCCAGTATAACATTTCCCACTCGAACTTTTATTACTATCTCCCTTAGGAAGAGAAGAGAGGTATTTCAAAGGCATGTGAAGAGGTTAGCAGAAAGCTGCTTCTCTGCCATTCCTTCTTGGCTTACTTTTGTAATGCAATAGGCCTTAGGTAATTGGTTCTATTGCTAATCTGTCAAGAAGTTCCTTCTAATGTTCAATCAATACATATGCTCCTGTAGCTTCAAACCCTTGGAACTGGTCCTATCCTGTGGGGCAGCAGAGAAAAAACCTGTACCTTTCCCTCTGTGACCACCCTTGAACTATTTAAAGAGTGTGATCATGTCACCCTTCAGTCTTCTCTTCACCAGGCTGAACATGCCCAACTCCTTCAACCTTCTTTATTTGTTTTATTCTCCATAACTTGTATCATGTTTGTTCTTATCTGAACCTATTTGAACTTGTCTAAGGGTGCACCTATACTGTAGAAACAATGCAGTTTGGCTCCACTTTAAATGCCATGGCTCCATCCTACAGAATCCTGGGAGTTGTAGTTTTGTGAGGCATCAACACTCTTAAGCAGATAAGGCTAAAGACCTTGTAAAAATTCAAATCCCAGGATTCCATAGGTGACAGCCCTTAATATGCAGCACTTACGTGGTGTCAAACCTTAAGACTGCATTACTTCTACCGTATTGATGCACCCTATAGCCTTCTAAAAACAAGGTTCCCAGAACTCATTAAAAAGAATTAAATCGGTTTTGCCACATAGGAGCAAATGCATAAATCGCAATGGCTCCTGCTGAAAAAAGACAACAGTTCAGCCACCCACTGTTGCTACATCCCTATTGCTGCTGCTGTTTTTAAATCATAGAAATTAACCTGTAATTCTTGGAAAGAGTAAGAGCAATTCCTTCTATGCTCAGAGTCATGCCCAGAGCTGAGTGCAAATGGTCTTGCAAAATTTTCCACCCCTTTTTGCCACTGAAATTGCGCATGGATTTGTATGGAGGGGTAGTTGTGAAATAATCTTTGAGCAGCAGGAAACTTTCCAGCAGCTGAGAAAAAATTTGAAAAGCCTGACAAAAAAATTGGCAGAGAATGTCTTATACATTTCCCCACCCCTGAAAAAGCCCAACAACTCACTGGTTGATGGTGACTAACAGATACACTACAGCAATGGCCTCTTATAATCAACATGAACTGTGCAAGAGCACTATTGTTATTTCCATGTGGGGCTTGTGTGACACAATATTCTGATGGATTGAGTCTCAGAGCCTGTGAGACATAGGTTCTGTTTCAAAATGTCTTTTCTAGAAGATGGGATAATAACAGGCCGGGGAGGGGGGGCATGAAGCAAGCAAGAATAAAAATCAAAGGCCAACTTAATCTCTGAAAATTGATGGGTTTTGCAAATCCTGCTTTGAAATGGTAATTTGTTAACTTCTTTTAAAGATAAAAATGCAATTAGCTCATTCTTTCATTCCTCCTTTCCCATGTGGAAAAATGCATACATCGAGTGGCATCGTATCTTTGGCTCCAGTGTATAAATCTCTGTCATCTCCACCTTGATAAAACAGACACTTTGCATTGTTGAAACCATGGGGTACAGCAAGGGTTTCCTCACTTCCCTGTTTCAGCAGGAGTCTCAAAATGTAGCCTTCTGGAGCAGGGGGATTTATACACTCCAAATTAGCCTCTCTTCTCAATTGGACACACACATTTGCCCACTGGAAGCCAAATCAAAATGTAAGAGTGGGGTGTCTTAACAAAATCCCATGGGGTGCTTGAAAGCAGCCCATATAAAAAGAATCTAGGGATTATAGTAGACCACAAGCTAAAAATGAGCCAACAGTGTGATGCACCAGCCAAAAAAGCCAGTGCAATTCTAGGCTGCATCTACAGTAATATGGAATCCAGACTGAGGGCAGTAGTAGTCCTATTCTGTTCTATTTTGGTTAGATCTCACCTGGAATACGTTTTTCTCGTCCTGGGTACCATAATTCCAGAAGGATACCAATGAACTGGAACATGTCCAGAATAGGTTGACCAAGATGATGAAAGTATTGGAAACCAATCCATATGAGGAATGATTGAAGGAGCTGGGTGTGTTGTCGTTGTCGCTCACTATGAGGTATGTTTATCCATCACTGGGAGCCTTTGAATGACTTTAGAAGTGAGAGACACATGGCTCAGTGACATGCATGTTCAGACACTTATTCCAGCACAAAAATGGAGGGTAAGGGAAAAGCTGGGGCAGCTCTGGGGCCAGGATACCCTGGGCTGCCCCTGGAGTCCTTTGGCCAGTGCAGACAAGGCCTTGAAATACTTGTGCCTCACCTGTACTCTATGGACTTCCCTTTAGCTAATTCCTTTGCAATATTGTTTTTCTCTCTGAACTCTTGCTTCCAGTAAGCATTGGATATCAAGCCACTTCCTAAAGTGCTTTGCCACTGCTCAGTGCCCCTTTAGTATTAAAAAAACATAGCCATGTTGGTCTGTATCAGCATATAAATGGATCTTCTAGCACCTTTGTGAATAACTGGGGAAAAGAAGTTTGTAGCACGAACAGCTTCCTCCCAGTTAGTCTCAAAGGTACTAAAAGATTCCGTTTCCCCTCTTCCTATGTAGAATTCCCATTTACACTGATGCAAGAATTTTGGAGGGCAGGATGGTTCATGCCAGGGGTTCATCATCATCATCATCATCATCATCATCATCATCATCATCATCATCATATTTATTTATACCCCGCCTCTCCAATAAAATCAAGGCAACATGGAAGCAAGCAATGTCTCATTGCTGTAAAAGTCACATATTAAATATGAAACAGGTCACAGGCTACTTCTACTTCCTTAAAAGAAAAAAAGAAATGTGACAAAGATGGCCTTGATAATCTGTGCAAACAGTATAAAGCGTGATTCTAAAAAGAGAGAATTAAGTGGCATTTCTGGGTGAGACATTTGATTGCTTGGATACTTGCCATGCTATAATCCCACTGGAAACAATTATTTTGAATGTGTTCTTTTAGTGTTTCTTCTTTGGAGCCATTTCAGTTATTTATTTTGCCATTCTCAAAAGGTGAAGAGTAATGAGAGCCAGCTCATTATTCCTTGTTATTATATGGAAACCTCGCGTTCTCACCCATAGGCACATAATTTGAAAGACTTTGTAATAAACTCCAAAAGCCTATAGGGATGACACAGGATCATCAGGAAACATTGCTAATGATCTGGATAAGAATGTTGCCCCTTTCATGGCAGGATATGATCCAGAACACCTAGAAGTCTCCATGAAGAATAAGGTGCCTTTGAGCATATGTAGAGTATTTATATTTCCCTGCATCAATGTGTATAAACAAAACTATTTTTCACATTTACATTTACATGTTTCTGCTTTTGGGACACAGAGATAGTGTAAGAATAGGTATGTAACCAGACATGGAATCATAAAACCACAGAGTTGGAAGAGACCCCAAGGCCCATCCAGTCCAACCTCATTGTGCCATAAAGAAGAACACTATCAGAGCACTCCCAAAAGATGACCCATCCAGCTTCTATTTAAAAAACCTCCAAAGAAGGAAACTCCACCACACTCAGAGGCAATGCATTTCACTGTCAAAGAGAGCTTACCATCAGAAATTTCTTCCTAATGTTTAGGTGGAATCTATTTTCCTGTATCTTGAACCCATTGTTCTGTGTGCTAGGTGTGCCCATCTATTTTGGGCTATAATCACTGGAGCAGCAGAAAACAAACTTGCTCCATTGTCAATATGGCATCCCTTCAAATATTTAAACATGACTTTCATATCAACCCTTAACCTTCTCTTCTCCAGGCTAAACACACCCAGTTTGCTAAACATACTGTTTCTCATACAGCATGGTTTTCAGACCTTTCCCCATTTTGGTTGTCCTCCTCTGGACACGCTCCAGATTGTCCACATTCCCCTTGAATTGTAATGCCCAGAACTGCATACAATATTCTAGATGAGATCCAACCAAGCAGAATAGAGTGGGTCTCAATCCAGCATCTCCTCAGCATAGTGTACATATTTGCATGTGGGCCTACTCTATTATGAGCCATATGTGTTCTCCCTTTCATACTGTAAAGCACTTGAAGCCATTCTGTATGGGCATTCCATGCTTTACAAAAAGAAGATGGGATTGGAGAAGTGGCTGGCTTTCTCCCCATACTCAGATGCACAGTGGTTGCATTAGCACTGAGATCCCAGGAGGATCGCACCAGATATTAGCACTGAGGTCATCATTTTATTATTATTATTAACCTTTATTTATGGCATGCCTGGAGTCAGTAATGGGCTGGATGAGGGAAAACCGACTCAGTCTGAATCCAGAGAAAACAGAGGTACTTGTGATAGGTTCCCCTGGTCCAGGAATGGCGGTGGTTCCACCTGTCCTGAACGGGATCACGCTTCCTGTGAAGGACTCCGTGCGCAGTCTGGGAGTGCTTCTTGACTCGTCGCTACACCTTACATCTCAGGTGAATGCGACGGTCAAGAGCACTTGTTATCAGCTTCGGCTTATCCGCCAGCTGCGCCCATACCTGGCCCAGAGGGACCTTGAAACGGTGGTACACGCTCTGGTAACCTCTAGATTGGATTTCTGCAATGCGCTCTACATGAGGCAACCCTTATACCAAACCCGGAAGCTACAGTTGGTACAAAATATGGCAGCCAGGCTGGTCACTGGTACCTCCAGGGCCAGCCATATTACACCCGTGCTTAAAGATCTGCATTGGCTGCCTATTTGCTTCCGGGCTCAGTACAAGGTGTTGGTGATTACCTATAAAGCCCTACATGGCTTGGGCCCAGGATACCTGAAGGACCGCCTCTCCCCATACATTCCGCCCCGCACCCTCAGAACTTCTGGGCAGCAACTACTCAGGGTTCCAGGGACCAGACTCTCCTCCACAAAAAGGAGGACGTATTCCAGCGTCGCCCCTGCCCTTTGGAATATGCTGCCCACAGAGCTCCGCTCGGCCACCTCCCTAGCTCAGTTTAAAAGGGACTTGAAAACCTTCCTATTTCGAGCTGCATTCCCCGAATGAGTTCCTGATGGCCTTCCTCCCTCTTTGGTCGGCAAGATGGTTGGCTGATGGGGTTTTGACTTGTTTTTAATATGTGTATATTATTGTATTGTGTTTGATTTTATTGTAATGTTCACCGCCCTGATCGATGGAAGGGCGGTATATAAATAAATTTTTTATTATTATTTTTATTTATAAAGCGCTGTAAATTTACACAGCGCTGTACATACAATCTTTATAATTGGATGGTTCCCTGCCCTCAGGCTTACAATCTAAAAAGACACAACACAAAGGGAGTGGTGGTGGGGAAGGGGCCTCTCTAGTAGGGTAATACATATAAAATACATAGCAATACAGGAAATGACTCAATAAAACAGACAACAAAAGAACATCAAATAGCAAGTGACAATTATGCAATGCCTGGGAACGCTGCCCTGAACAGGATGGTCTTCAACTCTGTTTTGAAGCTGGTTAAAGAAGTGATGGCTCTTGTTCGCGGGGCAAGAAGGTTCCAGGAGTGAGGGGCAGCAATTGAAAAAGGGGCGAATCCGAGATGAGGCAGAGGAAATCCTGGGCTGGGACAGCAGACCTTGAGGACCAGAATGGAGGGCCCGAGTGGGAAGGTGAGGAGAAATACGGTCTGATAAGTAAGGAGGGGCCAGCCCATGGAGGGCTTTAAACGTAGACAGCAGGAGCTTGTACTGAATACGGAAAGGGAAGGGGAGCCAGTGAAGGGATGCCAAGACAGGAGAGATGTGGTCAGAGCAGTGGGCGGATGTGATAATGCGTGCAGCTGAATGCTGGACAGAGATTAAAGGACAGATGTGAGAAAGAGGAAGCCCAGCCAGGAGGACGTTACAGTAATCCAGTTGTGAGATCACTAGGGCATGGACCAGGATCTTGGCAGTAGAGGCGGAGAGATATGGTCGGATTTTGGCAATATTGTACAAAAAGAATCTACAAGCCTTGGCTGTGGTCTGGATCTGAGGAATACACAACAGAGAAGAATCAAAGATAAAACCAAGACTGCGGGCTTGCTGGACTGGTTGAATAGAAATGTTGTCCACAGAGACAGAAAAGGAGTGTTGAAGGGTGGGCTTAGGAGGAAAGACAAAAAGCTCCGGCTTGGACATGTTGAGCTTCAAACGCCGATGGTGCATCCACCGCGAGACAGCTGTGAGACAAGATGAAACTTGCTGTTCAGGCCTTGGAGAAAGGTCAGGGGTGGAAAGATATAACTGGGTGTCATCGGCATACAGATGGTAGGAAAAACCAAAAGAGCTGATGAGTTTACCTAAGGACAGTGTGTAGAGAGAAAACAGAAGGGGACCCAGAACAGAGCCCTGGGGAACTCCAACAGATAAGGGAACAGAGGATGAAGTCTGACCACCTGCAACCACTGCAAAAGATCTGCCTAACAAATAAGATCTAAACCAGTCGAGAACAGAGTCTGAGAACCCAAGGTCAGAAAGTATGTCAACTAGGAGACAGTGATCAACGGTGTCAAAGGCTGCAGACAGATCAAGAAGGATGAGAACAGAGTAGAGGCCATTAGCCTTGGCCTGTAAAAGGTCATTTGAGATCTTAGTGAGAGCTGTCTCTGTAGAATGCCTTGGGCGGAAACCAGACTGAAAAGGATTGAGAATGGAGTTGGATTCAAAAAACTCAAGACAGCGAGAATAAACAACCCATTCCAAAACGTTAGAAAGAAAGGGAAGAAGAGAAATCAGATGTTAGCTAGACAGAGAGGAAGGGTCGAGAGAAGGTTTTTTCAGAATTGGGGAAATGAGAGCATGTTTGAAGTCCGAAGGGAAGGAGCCTGTAGAGAGAGAGAGAGATTGAAGATATGGAGAAGCGAGGGCAGAAAGGAGGGAGCTATAGAAATTAGAAGACGAGTAGGAATTGGGTCAAGAGAACAAGTTGCAGGTTTGGAAGAGTTCAGAAGTGTAGCGAGTTCATTCAAAGAAGCAGGAGGAAACACAGAAAATTTGTTAGGTGAGGGCAATAGAAGATTAAGAGCAGAAGAAGAATCGGGACTATCTCAGAACGCATAGTGGAAATCTTAGAGATGAAATAATTAGCAAAGTCATTAGGAGAGAATGATGAAGAGACAGGAGGAGAGGGAGGTTTAAGCAAAGTGTTGAAGGTGGAGAACAAATGCTGCGGGTGCCTCTCATTGGCAGAGATCAATGATTTGTAATAATTCTGTTTTGCCATAGAGAGGGCGCGTGAGAAGGACGAAAGAACAAACTTGAAATGGATAAAATCAGCCCACTCTTTGGACTTTCTCCAAAGACGTTCGGCCACTCTAGAGCAGGACCGGAGAAACTTAATGTTGGGGGTAAGCCAGGGCTGAGGTCTAGTCTTGGAGAAAGAAGTGCGTACAGAGACAGGGGCAAAATGGTCAAGAGTTGAGGAAAGAGTGGAGTTAAATAAAGACATAGCTGAATCAGCAGAATCCCCGAGATTTAGGGAAGAGAGAGATGAATCCAGGGTCAGACCAAGATGGTTAGAGTCGACAGATTGAAGATCACGAAAAAGGCGTTGACTAGTATGGCGAGGAGGAGGAGTATAAGTGAGAGTAAAGGAGATTAAATGATGGTCAGATAGTGGAAAGTCAAGTGCCAGGTAATCAGAAATGGCGCAGTTTGCAGCAAGAACTAGGTCAAGACAGTGCCCAAGAGAATGCGTTGAAGAGTTGGAATGTGGTTGGAGGCCGAAAGAAGCTAGGAGAGAGTTAAAGCGAGACGTTGTAGGGTTATTGGAATCATCAACGTGGATATTGAAGTCACCTAGGATCAAAGTGGGGACTGAATCTGAAAGAAAGAATGGCAGCCATGATTCAAAGTCTGAGAGGAACTGGGTGGCAGAACCAGGAGGGCAATAGATAACTGCAACCCAGAGCTGTAAAGGAGAAAAGAGTCTAATAGGATGAAACTCAAAGGAAGAGAAATGATAGCTGGGGGGAAAAGATAGAACTTGAAACTGGCAGGAGTTAGATAGCAAGATACCAACCCCTCCTCCTTGACCTTCAGGGCGGCTGGAGTGGGTGAAGGAGAGACCACCAAAAGAAAGGGCAGCGGAGATAGCAGTATCATGGGCTGGGAGCCAGGTTTCGGTGAGAGCGAGGAGATTAAAGGATTTGGAGAGAAAAAGGTCATGAATTGCTGCTGCTTTAGGGGCGGCAGAGCGACAGTTCCAGAGGGAACGGAGGAAGGGAAGCAGGGAGACAGGAAGAGGCCGAATGGGGATCAGGTTAGGAGAAATGTGTGGAGCCATGGGAAGGATGGGATTTGCTACCCAGTGATCAGTGGAAGAAGGTGAGACAATGGCAGAAACAATGCATCTTTCTTTGGGGAAGTAGCCAGCCGCTTCTCCAATCCTGTCTGGTTTCCATGAAGCATGGAATGGTTTAAAGGGCTTTACATTAAGCTGAGGGGAGATGGACTGGATGGGCTGTGGAGAGAGGAAAGGAATATCAACTCCTGACATGCCTGAAAAAGTATGTCCACATGCATAAGGGACAGTCATGTATGCATATGTCCCTAACTGAATTCCAGTCATGAACTAGTTACTACTGATAACTAAGGTGGGCTGATGAGCTTGAACACGTTATTGACTATGTGCATCTGTATAAAATTAAAACGTTGAAGCTGCTGTGGAGTAGAACTAAAACCATTTTGATCATATGTATCCTTTTTCCTGTATGTTGGGGCTGCTGTGGGGCCAGGATACTCTGGGCTGCCCCTGGACAAACAAAGCCTAAGTCAGAATTCCAGTTGCTGAAATATTGGCGATGGTCAGGAGATAATTTGTTTTTGTTGTTCTTATTGTTCTTGTGTGCCTTCATGTCTCTTCCAACTTATGGTGACCCTGTTATGGTGTATTCTTGGCAAAATTTGTTCAGATTAAAAATAACATGCCAGGAATGCCCATTCTCAGAGATGCTATGTCTGATCCAGTCACATTAACAAATACCTTGATTATCCTGTGCTTAGATTACTCTAATGTGCTCTCAATGATGTTGTCTTTGGAAATGCCTGGAAAGTTCAGCAGTTCCAGATTGTTGCCTCTAGAATGCTGACCATGGTTGGATACAAGGAACATATAAACCTCTTTGTTGCAACAGCTTCATTGGCTACCAGTTGATTTCCAGGCAAGACTCAAAGATCTAGTTACCACTTGCTGAAACCTATATGGCTTGTATCCAGACTCTTTGAAAGACTACAGTTCTGTCTGCACTGGCCAGGATACTCCCAGAGCAGCTCAGAATATCCCGGCTTGCCCTGGCCTCCCTGTTAACTCAGGCCCTCCATTCTGATGCTGGGCAGTAGTTCATATACACACCTTGCTGTGCTGCCTGGTATGGACATCAAAGTGGTGGGTTGCTCACTCCTGAGGTCAGAAAAAGGTAGCCAGCATCGATCACATGGCTGGGCACCTTGTTCTGACCTCAGAAAGAGTGACTTGTCACTCCATGTTGGGCAGCACATCCATTTCAACAGTCGTCCAGCATTGGAAGAGAGGGCCCTGGGTCTTCTGGGATGGTCTGAAGCAAACAGGGAGTTTCTAAATAGGTTTTAAGAGGGATATACTCTGGGTTTAGTGTTGAATGGTTTATGTCTTCTGGAGTGCTGGTGCCAGACTCAGGTTTTGGATCCTGCATCATCTGGATTCTTTTCCAAGAAGATGAGGGAAGGCTAGTTTAATTGACCCATGCAGATAGGGCCTGCATCTCCCCATGTGAGCCTGTCCAGGTTTTGAGAACTGGTTCCATCACCATCACCAGCACTTTGGGTGAAGACATGTGAAGGGCCTTTTTGATGGTTGCTTCCAGTCTATGGAATTAAGGAATGCTGCACTGGCCCCATCTCTGTCATCCTTCTGCTGGCAAAGACCGTTTGGTCATTATCTTGTTGTTGCATAATGATTTCTAAAGGGGGGCACTATGGGTTATTTTTTAATCTTATATTTTAGATACTTTAAAACTATTCGTAATTCAGTAGTGTTTTAATCTGGTAGCTATTATGATTTTAATGGGTTTTTAGCTGTATTTCCTTTTAATTTATGTTGTGAATCCTCCCCTGGGTACTGATCTTTGAGAAAGGTGGGATGTTAATTATGCTAGAGGACTCACAGTTGAATTAGCCCACAATGTAACTGATCTGTGCAACCTAATACTTTGCTTTAGGGGAAATTCACCTTTCCTCGGTCAACAATATTAGGTCAACAAATTTGGTTTTGCTTTGAACTGCCTGCCCTTAAAAGAGTTCTCTGTGATTCATATTCGTGCAGCTAGCGGCACAGGCTAAGTGATACTATAGAGAACCATAGCTGCCTTCTGTTTCTACGCTGCAAAGTTAACACAGCACACTGAAAGAGAACAAGGCTATATTTTACTCCAAGTATACAATGAGGATCATTAGCTTTCCAATTCGGCTTCATCAGATGGCTACTCAGGAGGGGGCTTCCTTCTCTGGTTCCTTGTCAATAAGCACTTGCCTTTTAATGGCACTGAGCTTCATGGGCTTGGAAAAGAACATCATTGCTTTTGCATCCATGGAGTCCATCATTTTTGAAAGCTATGACAGACAGCTTTGGCCTTAAAAAGAAGCCTGTGTGCACATCAATGGCTTTAAATTATTTGTGGTTGGGGATGGAGAGTGTGGCTTATTGGCTACATGTAGCCCCCACAGCTGTTTTGTATAATCCTAACCCCTTTATTTTCCTGATTTTTTTTTTTTGAGGAGTGAGAGGAATTACATCAAATTTTTCTCAACACCCCCAGGACATGGGTGGATAAAATGTGCTGCACAGGCCACATGTGGTCCCTGGGTTCCAGTTTTTCAGACACTGGATCCTATAACCAATCCCCTCAAGCCCCCTAAAGTCCCAGTTTTTACAAAGAAAAAATTAAGTGTGATTTTTTTCCAGGCAATTTTTAGTTTAAAACTATGCAGGAGGAAGCACACCAGTACACTGAAACATGCAATAATATCCCTATCACCACCCTATTTCACTCCACCCAAGCACCCCTGAGCCCCTCACTACCCCAAATGCCTCCATTTTACTCTGCATGCATTTCCCCTGCCGGCAGGAGGGAGAAGAATTACATCCAATTCCCCTGAACACTTCCAGGGCAAGGGGTGGACACATGTGACCCCTGTGACCATTCCACTTTTTCAGACACTGGATCCCATCACCAATCCCCTTATTACCCCAAATGCCTCCATTTTCCTTTGCAGGTATTCTCAAAATGGCACCAGGAAGAGATGTGCCTTCACTTTCTGCTACCATTTTGAGAAGTTCTGCAGAAGAAATACCACAATTTCTCCCTGTAGTAGCTCTTCAAATGGTGACAAGGAAGCACAGCTCTTCTGTTATCATTTTGATAGTGCGTACAGAAGAAAACAGAGATATTTGGGGCTGGTGTAAGGGATGTGGCCTGGGGGATGGGATTGGAAATGCCCTAGGGTTTGGAGGATTTCACCACAACTGCCTCTCAAGCTGTTTTAGGTCCAGGGGAGGAGTATCTTCAATAAGAAGGAATCCATAAGAGAAGTTAAATACACTCATTTACAAATAGAAACTAGAGGATCTTTGTGGGGTCAACTGGATGACAGTGCATGGGGTGGGATATCTGTGTATTTTAAGCACAGAAGACTCCTGGATGTAAAAGCTTCATAAAATCACAAAATCATAGAATCAGAAGACCCACAAGGGCCATCCAGTTCCCTGCCATGCAGGAATACATGATCAAAGCACTCTCAACAGATGGCCATCCAGCCTCTCTTCAAAACCTCCAGAGGAGGAGATTCCACCATACTCCAAGGCAGCATCCTCTACTGTCCAACAGCTCTTACCAGAGGCATCATAAGGAGGGCAGGTTGAAGGGGTTCAGAAGGCACCAAGGGACACCTAAAGCGGGGGAACTGTTGCTCCCAAAATATCTGCCCTTTGGCAGAAATGGGCTGTGGTATCCCTTTAAAACCCTGAAGGGATGTTGTGAGTAGGGCAAGACTCAGTGGAAAAAGAAAAGAGAGGCCCCAGATTGTTGTTTTTAAAAGTAAATTTTAATTTTTAAAAATAATTTTAAATTAACTTAATTTTAAAATTAATTTTACATTAAAAATAATTTTGTTTTTTTCTTTAAAGACATCACTTTAACCACATGGAACAATGTACATGTAAAATACATTCAGGCTGTGCATATGATATTATAATTTAAAGGGATAATTTTAATTTGGCTAGTTGTCACAACTATTGCTGTTACATTCAGCGATATATGGGAAGTACAATTTATGAACGACATTAGTACAAAGTACATTACTATGTTTTTGTATGGTGCAGTATGGGAGGAGGTCAGTGGAGGAGTGACAACATGAGTTACCACACTGGTTGATTCCAACCCTAGTGATGCCACTGGCTCTTCCTGATCATAGAATCGTAGAGTTGGAAGAGACCACAAGGGCCATCCAGTCCAACCCCCTGCCATGCAGGAAATCTAAATCAAAGCATCCCCGACAGATGGCCATCCAGCCTCTGTTTAAAGACCTCCAAAGAAGGACACTCCATTACACTCTGAGGGAGTTTGTTCCACTGTCGAACAGTTCTTATTGTCAGGAAGTTCCTCCTAATGTTGAGGTAGAATCTCTTTACCTGTAGCTTGCAGCCATTACTCCAGGTCCTAGTCCCTGGAGCAGCAGAAAACAAGCTTGCTCCCTCCTCAAATATTTAAACAGGGCTATCATATCACCTCTTAACCCTCTCTTCTCCAGGCTAAACATGATGGTAAGAGTCAGTGGCATCACAAGGATTGGAATCACTCAAATACTTAAACAGGGCTAACATCAGTGTTGCCAACAAGCCTCAAAGATATTCCCTGGAATGTTTTACCAAAATCCAAAATAACTGGAATTACCCAATATTTACTGGAGTATTCAGTCAAAATCCCCATAAATAAATTAATTAAATTCCCTGGATCCTGGGGAATTCCCCGGAAATTGGCAATGCTGGCTAACATATCACCTCTTAACCTTTTCATCTCTAGGCTAGACATACACAGCTCCCTAAGCCACTATGAAGGTTATCACACTAAGGCTTACCATCTGTAAAACGTCCCTGGATCGTTGGGGAAGTACACATGTATGAACACCTGGTGTGCTTCCTTAGCGTCATGGAATCATCAGCTCCCTCTAGCGTCAGGGAATCGTTCAGGGAGAGTCACTTTCCTCTTATTGGAAACTTTGTGGTAAGAGGAAAGTCTCTCTCCCTGAAAGATTCCATGACACTAGAGGGATGCTAGTGGGAGCTGACGATTCCATGATGCTAAGGAACTGCGCCAGGTGTTCATACATGCGTGCTTCCACAACAATCCAGGGATGTTTGACAGAAGGTAAGCCCTAGTGTGATAATCTTCCATATGTCCTACATGGCTCAGCAGAGAGTAGTGATTGATGTTCTTTTGATGTTCTTTTGGTGCTTGTTTATCAAACCATTTCCTGTATTGCTATGTACTGTATATGTATTATCCTACTTGAGAGTATGTATTTTTCCTGGAAGAAGATTAACCATCCATTATGAAGCCAAGCCCTCCCTCCAGTCCATCTGCCTTGGTCCAGGCCTTGGAGGTAGAGA
This sequence comes from Sceloporus undulatus, assembly GCF_019175285.1. Lineage (NCBI taxonomy): Eukaryota > Metazoa > Chordata > Lepidosauria > Squamata > Phrynosomatidae > Sceloporus > Sceloporus undulatus. Next base: position 245,238,156 of record NC_056525.1, read on the forward strand.
GGAACTGCTGGACCTCTTACCCTTTCCCTCCACCACTTCCTTCTCCTTCTGTGTCATGTCTTTTTAGATTGTAAGCCCAAGGGCAGGGAACCGTCTAACTAAAAAGATTGTATGTACAGCGCTGGGTAAATTTACAGTGCTTCATAAATAAAGGTTAATAATAATAATAATAATAATAATAATAATAATTCTGCAAGTATAAATATGTAATGCAGAGCCAACTACCATGCCTCAGACCTACCATAGAGCCACTGATTGTCCCCTTTCATGGCTTGTGATCCTTGGAGGAGAGTCAGGGGAGGGATCACAGAAGTTCCTGGGAATGTCCTCATAACCAGATGGAAAGTGATTACATCCTCTGCTGGGGTCTGCAGGGACTTCCAGAGGTCTCAGCATCTGGTGTTATCATTTCACATCTGGATATGGGGACATTAGCAGACACTTCGGTGATACCTTACTCTACTCTCCATCCGACACAGAATGGCTGTGGTAAGGAACTTCAGTGGTTCTGCAGTAGATCTGGGGAGGAGGCTTTGTTCACTACAGGGAAAGGAAGGGAATGACAAGCTCCACAACAATCAAAAATAGACATACCTCAAGCATATGTTAATATAGGCCTGCATGCCACTAAACATTTGCCATCCTGTATATATGTTGAAAGTGCCAAGTAAGTGTCAGCTGGGTGAGAAAAAAAGCTTGGGTCTTATGTTGGGAGAAGCTTTTCCCAACGAGTTATAAAATTGTTATTTGCCCACAGCTATCACAATCCACAATTGACAGGTTTTACCTATGTGATACCTCGTTTTCCAGATGTAACAGAGCAGGGACTTCTTGAGAAATTAATTGTTCTCTGCCTAATGAAGAAACCAGTGGAGCTTTGAAAGCTCAAATGCTGTATTTTCTGTATTTTGTTTGGCTAATAAAGGTACAATCCCTTTGTGGATTTTGGGTTTTGTTGCATGATCCCTTAGCTACCTTAGCCAGTCCAGTGTCCAATATAGTTGGAGAATTCTGGATGTTTTCATCTGAAAAAGGTACTTTTCAATAATAATAATAATGATAATAATAATATCCCACCTCTCCAAGCAGATCGAAGCAGCCAACAATAATAAAACAACATTAAAATACAGTAAAAGTAGAAGTTAAACACTGCCGTCCCACCAACTTCAAAATCGTGAGATATTTTACTGATTTAAAAAAAAACCATGCAACTATAAACATAACTTTGTTCCTAGAATTATTAACTACTGGCTTTAATTGCTGGATTTGACACCTTCTCAAACACTGCCAAATAAAACTCAATTAAGCTTCAAAGCTGGCCTTGTTCTCCCTCCCTGTCCTCCCTTTCCTTCTTTTTCCTGCAGCAATTAGCATTGCTGTGTTTTGTCTCCTCTGGGTTAATTCAATTTGTATCTTCTTGGGTAGGGAAGCTATGAAGCGAAGAGAAACAGTTCAAGAAGCCAGGCTGCAATTTCAGAGTGCTCCATTCTAGCACGTCTTACCCAAAGTCTTTCTTTCAGAAAGGTAGCCTAGGTGGAATTGGAGGGTCTCAGGCCCCCACAAGACAAAATACAGCCAGAGAAAAAGGAAGGTCCCTAGCTTTTAATTTTTGATGGCCACAAAGTGGCTTTGTGAGTAATTCGGGAGGAAAGATCAGCAAGGTACCCTGACATGGTAATTAAAAGTTTCTTTATGTCAAAGCAATCGGAGAATGGGGCAAGGGGAAGACATGGTGCAATCTCTCCATAGGCACTGTATCAGAACACATGGAGGCATTCTTGAGCTGTATACCAAGCAAGAAATGCTAAGTCCTTGGAAAGAAAGGGGAGACGAAGGGGCTGCGTGAAAAGGAATGTGTCAATATTTATGAGGCCTTCCAACATCTCGCTAAATCAGTTTGGGGAGTTGAATCCCAGACAAATTCAGCTTTGATTTCATTTTAAATAGAACCCCCTTCTTGATGTATTCATAAGGGAAATGCAACCAGTATACATTATATATTTATATCATGAGTCTAATGCTAAGAATTGGGTTACGCTGGCATAATAAGAGAGGACTAAAATAACCCCCAGAACACTCTGCTTGCCAATCGCCATGAGTGTTGCACTGCAGACCCAGCAAAAGTTGGAGAAACCAGACCAAGGGTGTATAGGACATCCAAGGAAAAAAAAATCCACTTTGGCTCCCTAAAATGATTCTATTTCTCTGAAAATTCCTCAAACAGTCTAAAGAGCACTTATGTATTCACCTTGCACTGTTACTTTAGGTGAAACCTGTGGGCAACCTCCATCCTACGTTTTATTTGTTCTGCCACTTGCATGGAAATTTTTCCTCAGACACAATCATACAGTTTTAGTAAAAAGATGATGACATGTATCAGACCTTCCCAGCAAAAGTATTATGTATATTATAATGTTTACGGAAAAATCATAAGTGTATAAAGGCACACATATAAGAAAAAATTAAGAACACTATAAACCAGGTGATGATGTCATAGAAAAGAAATATGCCGGTCATAATGGGATTATATAATTACATGCATATGATAAATAATTCCACAATATCAGTAGTTATCACACATATTAACTTGTATAAAGATCAAACAGTAATATACACATAGCTCAGATGAACAAACATAACTAATGATGATATAAAAAATCTCAGATGGAATTATAAAAGAAATAAATAATGTTGATGCCCATTCTGGGACATTAGTATTTAGTCCAATAATCTTTAACAGGGGGAAATTTCTGAAAAGCTAACAAACAGGGCATGTCTGACTTCTTCCTGCCCCTTGTTCACAGGTACACTGCTATTAATCATTGTGGTTCAATTTGGCTTTGTCATTGTTGTTATTGTTATTATTGTTAACCTGTCTGTTTTCTGGAACTGAGAATGTGTGATGTGTCCAAGGCCACCCAGTGGACTTCCATGGCTGAGCAGGGAATTAAATCCTGGTCTACAGGGTCATAGACTGATGCTCAAACCACTACACCACACTGGCTCTCAATCATAGCATATATAAATCAAACTTTTAAGGGGGCTATAACCTCATTCATCATGAAACCAAAACACTCTTCTTCCCCGACTCCCTCCCCTTTACCCAAGGACCTTATTCCTTCTGCTCTCTCACCATCCATTCTCATGAGACTGACATTGGATCACAGGGCACAGACTCAACTCCCTTCTCAATTTCTTGCTAACCATAAAGGTATGCAAGCAACAGTCTTTGTAGTTAATTGCAAGTCCCATCGTTTAGCAGCAGTAGTCACAACATTGGAAATTCGATCCCATGGGGCTCCAGGTTGACTCAGCCTTGCATCCTTTCATAGGAATTTATCACACGGGAGGCTAAATGCCCAAATCCCATGCAGAAACTGGATTGAAATTCCAGGAATATTACACAAAAGCGGGATCGTTTTCAGACTCATTGAGCATTATTCTGACATTCACCTTCTCAGAAAGTGGACAGAATCAGCCACTTTTTATTTTGGGGATTTGTCCACTTTCTGTGCGGGTTAATGTCTGATTAATGCCCAATGCGTCTGAAAACGATCCTGCTTTTGTGGATTTAAATCCCATTTCTGCACAGGATTTAGCTGATTCCTTCCCATGTGATAAACTCCATCGGTGGGTAAGTCATGGATATCGAGTCCCCAGCTTATTGGGGGCAACTGATTTTCTGATTGTAAACCGCTTAGAGAGTGCTGTGTTGACTATGAAGCAGCATAGAAATGTAAATGCTATTGCTATTGCTAGTCTATAATACATAATGGGCAAGCAAAGCGATGACAAGCAAATCCAATTCTCTTAATCATGGCAAACAAGCTGAAGGACTCAGCTCCTATCCAGCCTCATCGTCTGACCTGACGTCCCATGTCCTCTTGTCCTCCCAGTTCACCACTGCTACTGCTTCCCTTGTGTGCTCCCTCCATGTTTTGAATCCCCTTTCACTTTTGTTTCCTTCCATCTCCTCCATCTCACCACCTTCTGCCCCTCTAAGTCTTATGCCACTCCTTTTAACCTCGCCTCCCTCCCTTCTCTTTCCATCCTGACTCTTCTGCCTCCTTTCCCATTCTGTTGCTGGTCTCTCCTAGATTCTCCTCCAGTAAATGGGGCTTTGCGGAAGGCTATCTGCTCCAAAGTTACACCTGTTACACACTCCATTAGAAGATTTTTCTGCCCCAACTTTTCCCACATTTCAGGACTTTTTTTTTCTGATGGGTTTCTGAGCTTTTTACGGAGGGTGTATCAAATATTGCGCTCTTATACAATGTTGTTATTTAAAAAAACAAAACAAAAAACAACCCAAATCCCCCTTCTCAAATCCACACCAAAAAAGGGTCAGCAAATGCAAAACACCATAGGGAAAAAATGTGCAAAACCAGTTATAATCTCCCTCCAGTGGGGAAAAAAACTTCTGATATCTTTCATTCTTCCTTGTGAGGATGAAATAAGCAAAACTTGACATCCCTCACTGGGGAGCAGCTGCTCTCTATTGAAGCTGATAAGGATATATATATTTTTGGAACATTTGGCCTACTGCCAACTTAGTGCTATAGTCCCTTAATGCTGATGCCTGCTTTGTATGTCGATTTCTGTTGTACCATTTCAAGCTGCCTTAACTTAACTTAAGTAGGTGAAGCTTTTTGTCCATCTAGCCAAGTACAGTTTGTTCTAAAGCAAGAGAACCTCCTGTATGTATGTGTGGAAGGGACGCATTCTCTAATGCACATGGTCCAAACAAGGGTGGGGGCACCTAATTGTGAAATGATGGGATAAAATTCCTCTCCACCTGGACCAAGGAACACTGCTCCTACTGCTGCCACACTACCAAATTTTGGTTACATATAGGAAGCTGAAAAAAATCACATGGGCCCTGAAGCTCAGTGTTTCAACAGGGAGAAATGTAAGATACGACATACTTGGGCTGCAAAAATGAAATGCACAGATACTGTATGTGATATGTGACACCTGGCTTGACAGTAGTGCATCTGGGAGTCTTAGTAGACCAAAAGCTAAACATGAGTGAACAGTGTGATGCAGCAGCTAAGAAAGGCAATGCAGTTCTAGGCTGCATCAATAGGGGTATAGTCTTTAGTTCAAGGCAAGCAATAGTAGCACTCTATTCTACTTGGTTGGAACTCACCTGGAATGCGGTGTCTAGTTATGGACATCTTCGTTCAGGAATGATGTTGACAAGCTGAAGCATGTCCAAAGGAGGGTGACCAATAAAAAATAAAATAAAAATAAATGGTGAAAGCTGTGGAAAGCTGTGGAAAATGTGCCCTATGAAAAGTGTCTTAAGGAACTATTATTATTATAGTTTATTTATATAGCACTGTAGGTTTTGCACAGTGCTTTACATAATCATCAAAAACAAGATAAAACCTGACTATGGCATACAATTTAAAATCACAAAGCACAAAATTTAAAAATTAAGCAATGTATCCATTAAAATAGCTCTAAAACTATAAACTATGGAAAATCAATACAGACTTAATCTGAACTGTCCAAGATACCACCCTGTAATCTGAAATGCTTCCATGAACAAAATGGTATGTTTAGCCGTGGGGGAAAAATGTTAAGCCATGTTTAAATATTTGAAAAGCTATCATAGGGAAGACTGGGCAAGTTTGTTTTCTGCTGCTTCAAAGATTATGGCACAGAGCAATGGATTCAAACTACAGGAAAACAGAGTCTACTTAAACATTAGGAAGAACATCCTGATGGTAAGAACCATCTGACAATGGAATGTACTACCTTAGAGAGTCATGGAGTCACCTTTTTCAGAGGTCATCTGTTACAGGGAGTGCTTTGATAGTGTCTTCCTGCATGGCACAAGAGGGTTGGACTGGATGGCCCTTATGGACCCTTCCAACTCTATGATTCCCATAAGTCAAAGTTGACTTGAAGGCACACACCAGCAAAAGTAACAACAGCCTCTGATGTGGAACCTAAACGTTTTTACTGTCCCTGATGAGTGTAGCCACTGAAAGCAACACTGCCATCTTTTAAAACCATCCTTGCTTTAACCTTAATTCTGCTACATCGTGATGGAAACAGTCTTAGCTAGGTGTGTGTGTCCCCACTGTGTCCTACCAGCCAGCCAGCACTAGAAACAGAATTGGATGCTATGGTCCTTGGTAGCCAGTGGAGTGTTGAATCCACTCTGGGTTTTAGCCTGAACTTTCAAGATGTCATCCAAAGTACCAATCCTGTTTTGAAATTAATGCTCAGGCCCTGGAGTTTCGGACTAAAATCTAGGGCAGATTCAGCAGCACACTCACCGGGCAGCCACCACTGGCTCCGGATTGATTGAATCTTTGGTCTGGTTCAGTAAAGATGATCTGACATTGGACCTTATCACTCTAGTGAACCCCCATTCAGAAACAGGATTTAATCACATGATATTCCTGCAATTGTGAAATAATGCAAAAATAAACCAAAGGTAAAATGGAGAAAAACAGCAACTTTTTACCTTCAGAACTTCCCAAAAATAAAAAGCTGCCATTTTTCTCCATTTTAACTTCTGTTTATTTTTGTGTTATTTCATATTTGCAGGATTTTTTTTAAAAAAATGTAAGTCTAGTTTAAATTCCGTTTCTGAATGAGATTTCGCTAGGATGATAAGGTCCATACTTACATTTCTTACCATGGCTGCAAGCTGAGTTCCATCCTCTGAGACTATCCTTAAAATGTTGCAGCTGTTGTGATACTCAGCTCATTCTTATCATCCCACAATTCATTCTTTGTAGCAGGGATTCATACTCTGATCAGAAGCCACTTCCCTCCCAAATGTAAGCAATCATCCCACTATTGAATATGGAGCACTTCTTTCCCCTTGCTCCTTTTGGCAGGCCTGCTGCCGATGCTTTCTGTTTTATCATGAAAGAGCCCACTGAATCAGTTCGTAGCCAGCCTTGCACTTCAGTGGCCAATTAGAATAACAAAACAAATCATTTTGCTAACTCCTCGGTCTTTTACGGGTTACAAAATTCCGGCACGGTTCTGGTGCGTTAAGCCTCTGCCGGCAAACAGCTTCCTTTAGCATCGCAAATGAGCATGATAATGCCTCCTGCCTCGGAGTGTGCTGGTTAATAAACAGCTGCTAAGACAGGTGCTGTGTTTAATCAACCAGAAAAAGCTATTTATTGTGTAGCAAGAGCAAAATTATGCAAAGATTTTCTTTCAGGACACACGTACAGAAGCAAGCAATACAATTGCTGGTCAAATTGCACCAATATATTTTTTCCCCCAACATTGCTGTCATTTACAGCATTAGTTCCCAAACCTGGGCTGCTGCTGGTATAGGGTGGAGTTACAGCATCACACCTTCCTCCCACGTTGGGATTACAGGATAAGACTGGAAAAACAAGTGATTGTGCAGTTGAGACGCTACAAAACCACTGATGCAGGGTAACAAAAAGATAAATTAGGGGTAGGCAGCTGTGGAAGGTGCAGGAACCCTGAATCACACATTCCTCCCTTGGTACATTTGTCGTTAGAATGGAGGTACTCCCATTTTGCAAATATAGTTGAAGAAGAGAAAGTAAGGACTTTATCACATGAGGGTTGACAAGTGGAATTAGAACAGCATAGCAGCACTTGTGGCCATACCTTATATGACACTATGTCTGTCCAGTAGCTGGTCTGTAGTCTTTTCATGCTGTAGGGCTCTTTCTCTATTGTTGTTGTTAACTGCCTTCAAGTCAACTTTGACTCATGGCAATCCTTTGGATGAGACACCTCCAAGTCCCCCTATCCTCAACCACTCTGCTCAGACCCTGCACATTCAAGCCCATGATCTAGTCTAACCATTTGCCATGCATCTTCCTCTCTTTTTGTCGCCCTCAACCATTCATAGCATTATTGTCTTTTCTTCTCCAAAGTATGATAGCCTCAAATTGGTCATCCTGGCTTCCTAGGAGAGTACAGGCTTTATCTGTTCTATAACCTATTTGTTTGTCTCTTTGGCCATCCACAGTATCCTCAGTGGAACAAACAGCCTAGAAAGGTAATAGTGAGCCTCTACAGACCAGCCCAAAAGGCCAGCCTGTGGGCAAAGTCACAGCGGAGCATCCACACACACACCACACTGTGACCCCTCCCCTTTGGTGCCATTTTGGTGCATGCCCATTTACAAGGTTCACTGCCATGATGATGCCACTCTGGCACTGCATCTACACGATGCAACATCAAAAAGGTGTCATCATGCCATCCTGTGCCTTTAGAGGGTGCAAGAAGGAACTGTGTTTTGTTGCTCCTTTTTGCATCCTCCGAAGGGCAGATTGGGGCCTTGGCGTGCTGTTGCCACCTGATCTGGGGTGAAAAGGAGTGGCTGTAGACTGTCCCAAAGGGGCACTCTGTATAGCCCCGGTTTCTCCTTTGGATATTTTTAAATAGAGTTTGGATGGGTATCTTTAGCTGTAAAATCCTGCATGGCAAGTAGCTGGACTATGTGGCCTTTGAACCTTCCAACCATGATCCTATGAGCTAGTGACATAATTGGAAGACCATCCCCAACAGATATCATTTTAAATTATTTTTTAAATGCTGATAGTGCCCAGAGAAGACATTCTGGTTAGCCTTAAGTAGAACTCACAAAGAGGGACAGAGAGATACACTAACACCTTTTTGTGTTATTAATGGAATAGTTCAGCTACCTGGTTTGGTAACACATTGTACTCTTCTAAATGTTCCCAGATGTGCCCAGGTTGATCAGCTACGGATATAATATTGTGGCTAATGAAAAACAGCTGCTCGTTAGCCAGGAGGAAACCATGTCGAATGTTTAGAGATATAATTATTTTCACTGTTCTCATCCTTTCCACCATTATAAGCAAATTATATTATTATCAAATCATGTTCGATGCCATCTCCAATTGCACATTTTAAAAATGAATGTGGTTCATTAACAACATGATGAATATTTCAGCAGGTTCATGGTGCATAACGCACTCCCTTTATTTATTTATTTAAAGTAGAGAACCTCCCCTGCACAGTCGCTGATATATTTGTTAATAATTCACAGGAAAATACAGCAATTAGGAAAACTGCAACCTTTACCTAGAGTTTGAAGAGTCTTTCTTTCTTTCTTTCTTTCTTTCTTTAAATTCTCCACTTGGGATTTGAGGAGCAAATTACATGCTACCACAGGACCACAGTACATGCTACCAATTTTCTCTTTCTGATGTCCAGTTTTCTGAACAGCATGTCAGTATAGTAAGCACAGTCTTGCATCTCTAAACAAAGGTCCATTGTGCCTGGATCCATCTGTGTACAATCAACAACCTGACCTTACAAATAATACTTCAGATCTCTTCACTATGAGTACTGTCTTGAGTATGTTGCTTCTCTTTGCCCACACTCAAGAGATTTGCCTTGTTAATCTCCCACAGCTGCAGCTTCTGGGATGTTTTGAAGGGCAGCCCAAGTAAAGTCTATCACAGTAGTCAATCCTTGAGGATTAACAGAAGCACAGAGTAAGAGAGCAGCCTTCTTTTTTCACTGCTGCTGCTAACACTGGATCGGGTAAGGGAGAAGAAGGTCATGGGGCATGTAACCAATATTGAAGGGAGAGGATTAGACAAATATGGGAAAGTTATAGGAGGGGATGAATCCATCCCGTTCCTGATTTTATTCCTTCTGAATTGGCTGAGGAACAAGCAGGACAAGCTGAGCTGTTTTTCAGAGCCAGAGAAGTACAGTGGTGCCTCGGGTTACGAAATTAATTCGTAACGCGGCCGCTTTCGTAACCCGAAAAGCCTTCGTAAGCCGAATTGCCATAGGCGCTAATGGGGAAAAGCCGCGATTCCGTGCGAAAAAGCCGAAAAAAGCACCAAAAGTTTTTTCGTAACCCGAAAAAACATTCGTAACCCGAAACAATAATTCCCTATGGGATTTTTTCGTATCCCGAAAATTTCGTAACCTGGGTATTTCGTATCCCGAGGTACCACTGTATAGGGTTAGGGTGATGGAGGGGAACTTGCAAAAACCAGATTCAAATCATCACTTTATCCTCACAACATCCCTGTGAGGCTAGTCAAGGTGAGAGAGACTGACTGGTCCGAGGTCACCCATGGCAGTCCATGATTCTTCTTGTCAGGGCTTCTCAACATTCAAGAAACACTCCCCCCGCCACAATACATATACATATACATACATACATACATACACACACATATATATATTCATTCATCCTTAAACATTGCCATCTAGGACTTGGGGTGTATCCATAGTGCAGAATTAAAGCAGTGTGTGTGTGTGTGTGTGTGTATTCTGCATCCTTAAACATTGCCATCTCTGACTTGGGATGTATCCATAGTGCAGAATCAAAGCAGTTCAAAAACCAAATGCATCTGAGGCAGCTAGGAAAGGAGAGGCATCGTGTCATCCCTTAGGGGCTGTGTGCACAGCCCCAAACCTGGTCATCTTTTTCTGGAAATAGTTCATCATCTTGATCATTCAGAAAGGGTGGTGTGCCAAACTAGGCACAATGTACTCCAGGTGAGATCTATCCAAAGCAGAACAGAATGCGAGGATTCTTTTCCTTGATACAGAAACTAAACTATACAGTATAGTTCCTTGAAAATAAGATGGGTGGGTTGCTCTGGGGGGTATCAATCTAATTTTAAAGCTCTTCTTGAAGTAACTTGAAATATTTTGATAAGTGAAGCAGCCATAGGCTCCCCACAGGGCCGATTAAACACTGTGCCTCTCTTGTCACAGCAAGTTCCCAGAGAGCACCATCAGACGTTTCATGGAGTGGGTTAGATATTCCACCAGTTAGCTCTATTTTTTGCAACAGATGTGGAGAAGCACCCACACACTGTGGGAGACTGGCCGCAATACGGCTGCAAGCCTCTCCTATGATGCTCTTTATAGCATTTCTAAGAAATGATCAAAGGAGCAGGAAAAGACATGGGGAGACGATGAAAGAACTGTGGGCAAAGAGAAGCTTTTCATTCTTCTAATTTTAGAACTTGGGGTCACTCTATGAAGTTGCCTGGAAGAAGAAAAAGCAAGAATTTCTTCACACAGTGAAAAACCTACTTGTGGATTTGGACCTTTCTAGAGATGTAGTGATAGTATCTTACATATATACATTTAATCTAAAGACATGTTCATGTTGATGGTTCAGAGAAAGATGGCAGCCAGTGCTGATACAAGATATTTGCTGCATGGGGCAAAAGCCAAGGAACAATATCCTGAATTGAGGAGATGGAGAGAGCCAGTGTGGTGTAGTGGTTTGAGCGTTGGATTATGATTCTGGAGACCCTGGTTCAATTCTTCACTCAGCTATAAAACCCATTGGGAGACCTTAGGCAAGATACATGCTTTCAGCCTCAGAGGAAGGCAGTGGCAAACCCTCTCTGAACAAATCTTGCAAATAAAACCCCATGATAAGTTTCACCTTAAGGTCGTTGTAAGTCAAAAATGACTTGAAGCCACACAACAATAATGTGACTGTACCTGTCACAGAGTTATGGGATGGTTGTATAACACTGTTGGTGTATTGTGCTGTTGCACTACTGAATGCACAATCAAACATGAATGTGCATCTGCAGCATGCATCCATGCACACCATGCATGTGTATCAATGTGCAACCATGCATGATCCAAAGTGTACTAATGTATAATGTGTGGTCATGTGCAATGGCATCACAAGCACTTCTCTGCTACCACAACCTTGAACTGAGTGTGGCTCTTCATTTTCTGCACAAAAAGTGAATTTTTTAAAATGGAGACTAAGTGCTAGACTGCAAAGATTCTCTTCTGTCTAGCATTCTCCTCATCAGGGTTTCCCAACACTGAGAAACTTTTTAAAACAATTTTCCCCAAAATATTTCTGAAAATTCTTTCAATCTCCACACCTGGAAGCTGACATCTAAAATACTTGGAGGACAGATGTTTGAGGACCACTGATTTATAGCCTGTTCTTTTTCCCCAAGAAGGGTGTGCTAAAAACATAAAACAAGAAATTAACATCCCAAATTCACAGCAGGGCTCAAGAATCTGATGGGAAAAGGAAAGGTTGGAACTGCCTTCCTTTACATTAACTATAAGAGAAATGTACTGATCTTAAGTTCTCTGAGCTCTTGCAGATGAACTGAAATGGCAGCAGTGGAAAGAAAATGAAAGGCAAGAGAGTTCAGAGGATTTTCTTCGAGTGCTAAATGCTTCTGGCAAAACCCAAGGGAATGCCATCAGCTTCAGTCTCATGGTTATTCAGCTAATGATCTGTATCTATAGATCACCTCATAACAAAGTTCTGAGGGTGATTACAAATGAGGCTATTTTTCTGCTGAGAATAAAAGGATCCTCAGTGGATTTTGATCTAGCATGTCCATAATTGTGAATTTATTTATTTATTTCAAAACGGGTGTCCACTCCCAGTATGATTTAAAAAAAAACCCAAAAAACCGAACAAACCAAAATACAAATAAAAACACAATGACCATGATACTACTTGGGATTTAATTTAAATCTCTGCATTTATAACTCACTGCTTAGGACCCACAACTGTAAAGTACAATAGCAATGTCTCCCAACTGGACATTCATCCAAATGTGCAATCTCCTGCACATGCAAATGCCCATCCCTGTGCATCCCTATACATGGACATTCAAGCACATCAATGCACATATGCAATGGGATGGAATGCACAAGTCCCCTTCTGCATCCTTGAATTTAATGCAGGCATTCAGTGTTTGATGTGGGAAGTCTGAACTGGAAAGTCTTTGCTTCCTAGTGGATGTATACCGGGGACTTGGAAAGCAATTCTACAATCAGAGAAGCCACCAGGAAAGGTGCCTCTGAGGGGATGGATTCATAAGCATCCAGCTCAGTGTCTCTCATAGGCACAGAACTGTGATCAAAAGCTGTGTCTAACGTAAGCATGAAGCATGATTGTAAGCATGAAGGCAGGGAACCGTCTAATTAAATGATTTTATGTACAGTGCTGTGTAAATTTACAGCGCTATATAAATAAAGCTTAATAATAATAATAATAATAATAATAATAATAATAATAATAACGTAGTCCAGGTTTCAGATTAATTCTGCCTTCCTGTCCCCACTAGTTTAGGGACCGGAAAGGTGAGACTCAATAGAGGATACAAAGGAAGAGCTGGCGAGAACAAAGGGGGAAACTCCAATTTGCCTTTCTGAACAGTAGCTTCAGAATAATTTCTTTTAATGAGCTTGGCAACTAACATGTAACCATTTCCTTCACTCTGAGTTTCAATAAGACTACTCTAGTCATTTGATCACCTTCCCAGGGATAGAAAAGTTAGTAGAAAGTGCTACTAATCATTTAATCAACTAAGATATTCAATTCCATATCAAAATTTAATTCCATTTCATTTACATTTCCAAGGGGAAGTCTAATTACAGCCAGACCACCATATTTTGCACGGCAAGAGATTGGACTTAATGGCCCTTGAGGATTCCATGATTCTATCCATGGATTCTGCATCCAAAGATTCAACTATCCACAGCTTGAAAATTTTTATTTTATTTTATTTTTTAAAAATAGTTTGATATTGCCATTCTAAATAAGAGATACCATTTTACTATGCCATTGTATATAATGGGACATGAGAGTTACATACTCAAAGGCCCACTGTACTGCATTTATGAGAAATTGCCATGTAAATTTAAGCTATATGCCCCTAAACATCTCATCTGAATACAAATGGGGAGGAAATGTTATCCATGATTTTACTACTCTCACCTCCCATCCTGGATCCTTGATTGAATTTGGTTGAGAAGAATATCTCTGTGTGGATTTTTCAAGAAAGCTCATGTTTCATCCACCTTACCAAAACTCTGCTCTTGCTTTCCCTTTCTTTCTTCTTTATAACCTCTTTTCCTTATCCCTCCTCTTTTAGCTTAATGATTCTAAGGTGGACTCTGGCAAAAGTCAAATGGTTAAGCATTTCAAAAACTCACACACGAGGCGTCTCTGTGTGGTATCTAGTACCGAACACAGGAAGTAATTGGTTCGGAACCTAGAACCTAAACCTTATAATTCTCCAACCCTGAAGCTCTAAGAAAATGAAAGAAGCAGGTTTGCAAAACTCCAAGAGAACTAGAATTTGGGTTTAGAACCAGCTGAGAAAGGTAGAAATTTTTGGCTCTTTAACAGTATATTTATTTATTTATTTATTTAATAACTTCATTCATAACTTCATTATGAAATTGCATTAATGCTGAAATCTCAACCTTAGTTTAAAAAATAAATGTAGTTAAGTTCTTCCCTATCTTAGAAATTTTCTACCTTAGCTGATAACTAGGCAAATCTACCCCAGCTGGCTTTTATTGGCTTTTATTTTTATTTAGTACAATACCTAAAATTATATCCAGCTTTGTTACTAAAAAGACATCCTTCTTTCTTTTTGTTTCCATCTAGTAAAGAGGCCATAGGCCTAAATACCCTCGAGGCACCAGATCCTTTCTAATGTTGGAAGCTAAGCAGGGTCAGCCCATGATGATAATTTGATGGGAGACCACCAGCTAATACCAGATTCTGTAGGCTATATTTGAGAAGAAGGAACTGGCAAAACCACTTCTGAGTATTCCTTGACTAAGAAAACCCTAAGGAATTCATGGGGTCACCATAAGTCGACAGAAGACTTCAATCTACATACACATACAAAGAATCTGTGTCCTTTCCTCAGGATAGAGACACATCTGAGTTAAGCGATAGATTTAATATTTTTAAAAAATAGGTTATGAAACATTTCTTTCTTTGTTGCTTCCAGCAGTCCTAGGGGCACCTCCAGGTGAAATCTTAAAGGACATCACCTCCCTATCTCTCCTCTCACATTTACTTTTGAGAGTCTTAAAATACAGACACTATGGCCTATTACAGACTGCCAAAATAAAGCTGCTTTGGGTCTCTTTGGAGGTATGCTATTTAAATGATGCATGGGTCCTAAGAATCCGGAAGCTGCACCAAAGCTGCACTCCGGTGCTTAGGAATGGAGTATGGCTTTGGTGCAACCTCCGGACTCTTAGGACCCATGCATCATTTAAATAGCATACCTCCAAAGAGACCCAAAGCAGCTTTATTTTGGCAGTCTGTAACAGGCCTAAGATTCCAAAATGAGGGCACCTTCCCTTCTCTACCTCCTCCACCACATAGCTTTTTGATTTGGAGTCTCTTGCCTGAGGAAGAGATCTGGAGATCTTAAAAGCATGCCCAGTCCAATCACCCTGCCATGCAGGAACTCACCATCAAAGCACTGCTGACAGATGGCCAGCAAGCCTCTGGAGATTATCATAGAAAGATGGGATAGGAATGGGATCGCTCCCCCGTCCTTATCCCATCCATGACAGCAATTGTGTGAAAACCTTTCATAACATAGTGCTGATCCTGTCATTATCCTGTCATTGAAGCAGCGTTGCATGTACATCTCATTAGTGCAAAATGCTGGGCAATGCTACTTCAATGATGGAACAATGACAGGTTCAGCGCAAAGTGGGAGGGTGGGCTGAAGAAAATGCCATAGAAAGAAGAAGAGGGTCAGTCAAGGCTTTTATTACTTCTGTCGCCATTTATTTATTTATTTTATTTCTATGCTGCCTTTCTCCCAAAAGGGATCCAAGGCGGCTCACAATATAAAAACAAATTAAAACAATATTTTAAAAGACAATTAAAATAACCTAATTAAAACACTACAAAGTTAAAAATTTAAACATGCAAAACTTAAAAAAACATAATCTAAAACACCCCTCCTCAAATAAAACCAGGCTTTCATGATTTTAAAAAGCCTGCCTGCATAGAAATGTTTTTAACTGCTGGCAAAAGGCCAGCAAGGAGGGGAGCAGCCACTGAGAAGGCTCTCTCTGGTGTCTTCACAAATGAGCCTGTGATGGTGGCAGGACCGAGATACAGTCTTCTCCTGAGGATCTTAGGGCTTTAGCTTGTTCGTATGGGAAGACACGGTCTCTCAAATAGTCTGGACCTAAACTGTGTAGGGCTTTATAGATCATGACCAGCACTTTGAATTCTGCAGGAAAACAAACCTGTAGCAGTGAAGCTGTTTCAATAGAGGAGTTATATGCTTCCTATAACAGACTCCGGTCACCATTCTGGCTGCAGTGTTTTGAACCCACTGAAGTTTCTGAACAGCTTCCAAAGGCAGCCCCACATACAGTGTGTTACAGTAATCCAAACAGGATGTAATCAAGGCATGTGTCACTGTAGCCAGATCTGACATCTCAAGGAATGGGAGCAGCAGATGCACTAGTTTTAACTGTGCAAATGTACTGCTGGCCACTGCTGAGACCTGCGCATCCAGGCTCAGAGTGGAGTCCAGGAGTACACCCAAGCTGCGAGCCTGAGATTTCAGCGGGAGTGTAACCCCATCCAGCACAGGCAAAGCCCCACTTCCCTGGCCTGTCTTATGACTGACCAGGAGCACCTCTGTCTTGTCTGGATTGAGCTACAATTTGTTTGTCCTCATCCAATCCATTACTGACAGCAGACACTGGTTCAGCACAGGGACAGCTTCCTTGGAGTCAGATGGAAAGGAGAGATAGAGTCGGGTGTCATCCACAGACTTATGACACTGCACCCCAATGTTCCAGATGACCTCTCCCAGCAGTTTTATGTAGATGTTAAATAACATGGGGCACAACACAGAAACCTGTGTTACCCCAGAGGCCAGCAGCCAAGGAGTCGAACACGAGTCCCCGGTCCCCCAACACCACCTTCTGGGTCCGCCTTTCCAAGAAAGACTAGAACCATTGCATAACAGTGCCCCCAAGTCCCATCCCAGAAAGGCGGCTCAGAAGGATAACACGGCTGATGGTTTCAAAAGCCACTGAGAGGTCCATCCCTCTCCTCTCGTTGTGTCATGGTCTCCTTTCATTGGAAACCAGCAAAATGTCTGTCCCCATTATCACGCTGTGTGTTGTTGGAGGGGAGACAGAAAATCATTTAAATCATATAAAAGTATTGATTACTATTATTTCTACACAAGTAGCCTGTTTGGGCAACTTCTTGTCTGTTGAGTGTTTGCTTACCCATGAATGGGCATTTTCACCCTAACAGATAAGGGCTTTTAAAGAAAACCTTGAAACAGTATTATTTTTTGAAAACTCTCCCTCCGCAGCCTTGTACATCTCCTCTTCACCTGCTGCCCCTGAAAAGCAATCAAAATCTTAATATACAGAGTTAACTAGCTGTGGCTGGCTTTGTTGACCTTGACTGCTGGAAAATTAAAAGTGCGGTGAAGGCTGAGCTGAACCAAATAGCCTAACAACAGAAAGGCAGAAAGAAAGGCTTTTTCTGCCAGCCTGTTATTTACAAAAATCCTCATGCAGCATCAGATTTGGATGCCCTCCGTTGGTTCATTCCTCAGCTTTGCTTCAGAAGCAGATGAAGATGGTGTTGCTTCGTAATGGTATATTCCCCTTTCATAACATCATAGAGTTGGAAGAAACCCCAAGAGTCCAACCCCATTCTGACATGCAGGGAGACACATCAAAATATTCCTAACAGACAACCATCCACGTTCAGCACCTTGGACAAATTCCTTATAGTTCAGAGTAAAAGCCAAAGCTATTTCATACCTCCTTAGCCATTGGAGTCAGCAGATGCTATTGACCAAGAATACTCCATAGACAGGCAATGTTTAATGTCTTAGAGGATGGTGGTGAAAACAAGGCTTGGAAAAGTGATGTTATGTAGATACAACTCAGCATTCTGGTGGGGGCTTCTGAGGACTGTAGTCCTCCAAAAGTAACTTGTCCAAATTTTGACACATTATTAATACCTCTTTAATTTTAGAAGATATAGATAGTGCCAAATGCTGTAGCCCAATCTGAGAGTATATACACACAGAGACATACACGCTATGCCTTGCCTTCGTCTGGAACAAGAGACGGAGGGAAAAAAACTTAAATGAAGTGTGAGCTCACAGCTTTAAAATTACCAATGTAATCCTTTGATGCAAACAGCTTGGGTACAAAAGGGCATATATTAAAATTAAACGCTGCTTTAATTTGATCCCTGCGGAAATATTTTCTCTGTAAAAGCTGGCAAAATGTTTCATTTCAAAGATGCGTGAAACTTCTAGGGGCATTAGCGGGCCTGCAAGATTTGCATTCTTATGCTAATGGAGCTGAAATGTAAAACTCAGATGGTGCTTATGGGCAGATTAGTGTGCATTGAGATCTGTATCTGCCTTCTGCAACTCCAGAAGAAAGATGGGAGGTGATCTGCAAAAGACTGAGGTGATCACAAAGCAAAGTTCCTAATAAAATGAATGGGATCTGCTGAAATTTAAAGTAGCTAGGCAAGATTCTAGACCCTTCTCCCAAAATAGGTTTGGATAGGGATCAGCACTTTGGAAAATTCTTCAGAGTTACAAGCTATAATTACCAGGATGGTAATTGAAAATACCAGCACTGAGTCAGGGCAGTTAAAGCAGTCTCAAACCTGTTTATTTCTGCAGTGTGTTTTGGACCAAAGTCCCATGTGCTGCATGATGGTCCAAAAACCCATGCATTTTTGCACCTGAAGAAAGCCAATTGGTGACAAGGCTGAAACTCATTGGGCTTTTTAAAAAATCAAAGTTCTTGGACCATCACACAGCATGTAGGACTTTGTCTCCTTTTTCTCTTCTACTGTAAATATGTGTTTTCCAGTTTTTTGTTCTGTTCCTGTCTTCATGTGCATTGATTGTTCTACTTGGTGACACTGCTGCTAGTGGCAAGTCGTTCCCTCTGAAGTTTGAAATAAGGTGCACAGCATCAACAGCAATAGCACTTTGTATTTCTATACCACTTCTTAGTGAACTAAGCATTCTCTAAGCTTTTTACAATGTGTTAGCAATTGCTCCCAACAAGCTGGGTACTCATTTTACCGACTTATGAAAGGATGGAAGGCTGAGTCAACCTGAAGCCCTCTGGAATCAAATTCAAAACCTTGTGGCTGCAGTGCCAGCATGTAACCACTGCACCACCAACCACATGGCTGGTTGATTCGTTGTGACATCAGAGGGAGCAACTTGTGGCAGTGGTGCAGGCACTGGGCAGCACAATGGGATGCATGTGCAAATAGGATTCTAGACTGTATTGTCTTCGGTCTAATTCAACAGGGCAGTTATGTTATTAGAAATGATAATGCATTTCAGAACAATATTTTAAAGTTTTTTGGGGGTTTTGGGGCTATGAGGCTGTGTTCTGGAAGAGTTTATTCCTGACATTTCACCAGCATCTGTGGCTGGCATCTTCAGAGAATGCTGGCAAAGATGCTGGTGAAACATCAAAAATAAACTCTTTTAGAACACAGCCTCATAGCCTGAAAAAACCCACAAAAAAACTATGGATGCCAGTCATGGAAGCCTTTGACTTAACAATATTTTAAGCCTTGATGCATGTCAACATCCCTGCTTTAATACTGTGTTTTGTACAGCCCCATTTATTTGCTTTTGAAAAATGAATAAACCCTTGAAGCACATTCACTGATTTTGAAAATGGCTATAAAAGAAACTTCAGAAAGTCGTATCAGCCATAGATTCATAGATATGATTTGTTGAATATGTTCACACCATCATTTTCTCATGATTTTTAAGAACTTTATGAGATATCTGTTGCCTCTCCTCCCTCTCTTTTTCTATGGGAGGATAGTAGTAACATAGAGCAGAGCCATTCCACCTCCATTTAATTGTCAGTGGCTGCCACAAACAAGATGGAAGACAGAGCAAATCACTTTTGCTATACTTCATTAAACAATGAACTAATTAGATCCCTGTCTTCTAAAAATACTTCTGAAGACAGAGGCTTAATGAATCCTCTTCTTGAATGCCTCTTTTTTCTTGGGATGCACATTTTAAAAATCACATTTAAAAAAAACAGGTAGTCACAATAGTGGCTTGGCTGTTTCTGTGTCTACATGTGTGTCTACACAATGTATTGACATGAAAACTGTGGAATCATCAAGGAGGTAAATAGTGCAAGACAGGAAGAAAGGAGGGCATTTTTATGATTAGCATTTTCTACAATGCTGTTTTGTGCACAAAAATGTTGTTCTCTATTGAAAAATACCACATGTGAATTTTGCACAGAATAAGTCTCAAATTGCAAAGATTCCAATCATCAATCCAAGATTACCTTTTTATCAGGGTTTCCAAAACTTACTTTTCAATACTTTTTTCAGATACTTTGGAATATTCTTTCCATCCCTAATGTATAGACGCACACGCCATTATGAATTCCTGCAACTTGGGGCTTAACTGATGGCAAATGTGGTTGTAGCCTGTGAACTTGAATCATTTCCCAAAGATTTATAATCCAAAGATAAACATCAGCAATCTCTCATTCAATGGTCAGAAGATCTCACTATGGATATGAATGAGTAGGTATTTTATAGACACCAGCTTCAATAAAATATACTTTTGGACATATGGTTAGCTGATATTAATGTATATGCCGAACTCATTCTACATACCTCCTATTTGTTTCTTTTTCTGTTTTCCTTTCCCCTGTTCCTGTGCATTAAAATTCCAAAACTTTTAAAAAAGATTATATATATATATATATATATATATATATATATATATATATATATATATGAGAGAGAGAGAGAGAAAGAGCTTAGTGTAATTCTTGGAGATGCTTATAATACAGACTTGCCAAGTTGCAACCCAGAACTGTTCTGCTCTCTTTTAAACATCTTGAAGATGAAGGAAATGGCACACAAACACTATTATCTGATCAATACTCTTTCTTTCCTCTGGCAGAAAAATGATCTCCTTGCCATGATAGTCTTCCTCGGAGGTTGTGGGCACATATTAAAGGAATAAAGTGGATTAGCATCAAAACTATGATCTAAATCTTTTTATATTTTTTTGTCCTGACAAGAGTACAGCTATTGAATTACTTGGATTCACATATGAGTTGACTCACCATTCAACCACTGATTCACTGGAACTATTCTAGTTGAAAGAGCCAGCATGGCGTAGTGGTTTGAGTGTTGGACTATGACTCGAGATCCAGGGTTTGAATCCCAGATTGGTTATTAAACTCATTGTGTGACTTTGGGCAAGTCACATGCTCTCAACCTCAGGGAAAGGCAGAGACAACCCCCCTCTGAACAAATCCTGCCAAGCAAGCCCCAGGATAGGTTTTCTTTAGGGTGACCATAAGTTGGAAATGATTTGAAAGCAGAAAAAACTATGGAAGCCTTTGACTTCAAATTCTAGTCGAGTCCAATCAAAATGATTCCAGACCACATCTATGAAAGAAAAACAAGGACAGAGGTTTGTCCAAAATAGATATCCTTTTTTTGTCAATTTTGAGAATGAAAGGCGATTGTGATAAGGAGATATGACTCAACTTTGTTTTTGAAATGCAATACAGTTCCTTTCTTCCTTCTGCAGGAATATCTGTGGAATGTACAGAGAAGTGAGGATGTGATTCACCATTGAAACAGTGGTAAGGTTTGAATACTACTTAACTTTTGTGCTTCCATCCATAGGTCACAGGCACCAAGTTGGCCTCTGTAACCCAGGCACAAATCCCAACTCCCATGCCTTCTTCTGATGCAAATCCCCCCAAGTGCTGCTGACTCAGCCCTTATCAGCAGTCTCTTGGCCTCCCAAGTCAAGAAAACCTTCCTGTTTGGCAGGTCAGTTAAAACACACACACTACACACACACACAAACACAAACACAAACACACACACACACACACACAAGCATTCTGTGTATTTTATGGGCAACTGCAT
>NC_056525.1:245259910-245288944 GCF_019175285.1 Sceloporus undulatus
TAAAGAGAAATGGCAAGGGCTGGAATCTGAGGCTGTAAAACCTGACAATGGGGCTGTAATGTAAGTTGAGTAATTAGTCCATTGAAACCATTTTTTAAAAATGAAGTCTCTTGGTTTCCTAGGTACTAAAATGCATTTCAAATGTTTGAGTCCTTGAGCTTCATGAATGACTCCATCTCCCTATTTGTCTGCTTTTCTGTCTCTATGAGGGAGAGAAAGAGAGATGCAATAGTACAACACTTTCTTCCAGATCTGATTCTATGATTCTCTTGACTGAGGTTAGGAATCTCCTGAACATGTTAATGTACAATCAGATAAACATCTGGCCTTTTAAATAAATAAACAAATAAATAAAGATAGAGTCGGTCATTCGTATCCGCTGGGATTTGGTTCCAGGACACACACGCCCCATTGGTCCCTTTTGGAGGGAAAGGCAGCACAAAAAGGAAATAAATAAATAAATAAATAAATAAAACAAAACCAAGATCCATGGATGTTGAAGCCCCATTAAATACAACAGATAATAAAATAGTGCCCCTTATATAAAATGGCAAAATCAAGGTTTTCTTTTCAGAATTTTTAATGTTTTCATATCATGGATGCCTGAATCCATGGATAAAAAAAATCCATGGATATGGAGGGCCACCGGTACCTGCATATTTATAACCCTCAGCCTTCTGAGAAACCCAGGAGGAAATTCATTATCTCTGTCTTTCTCTTATGGCTTAGGTCCAGACAATCCAAAAGGCTGTGCCCCCATAAGATCCACAACAAAAGGTTTTCTTTCAGTCCCGTTACCATCACAGGCTTGTTTGATGAGGACAAAGTAGCAGGCCTGCTTGGTGGATGCTCCCTTCTAGCAGCTTCATGTTCTACAGGAAGGTGGTCTGAGAGGGGCATTTTCTTGTCTTACATTAGGACTACTTTATCTTACTATATACAGAGCAGATACGCATCTATTAACACTAGATTACAAATTTGCATCTGTAACACAGAATACCAGGCATGATTTCATTATATCTTTGTTTCCAAACAAGTAACACTTTATAGCTAACTACGTTGCTTGTAATGCACTCCTTCCAATCTCTAGTTTCTGAACATAATATCTAATATGAATGAATTACATTTAAATAACTGTGCATGATAGCAAATCCTCCATTTCAAGGCATTTGAAATAAAGGTTAATGAGTGAATGCTGCTGTTCATTGTGAGAAGGAAAGGTTACCTATAATATTTTCCCATTCATTTATTTCTGGCTATGGTAATGAAATGGTAGAAAGTTAACTGGGAAAATTAAACAATTATTCTCTAAGTCTGCAGTCCCTCCCATTGCAATTTGCCAGTTCCAGCAAAAACGGTTCTTCCCCATTATCCCACTAAAGTTTTAGCTGATTAATTTTATCATTTAAACCAGTTAAAGTGTGCAGCATTAGATACTGGGCATTTCATTTACTGGTGGTCATCAGGATTGAGAAAAGCAGAAACAAAAAGGTGTTGTTTTTTTTCCCTTGAAGAAATCTGTTTTGTGTTATTAACCAGTAAATAATGCATAAAGTGGCTTCTCCCCTGTTTTTTGGCAGATTAAAGTTGCACCAAAAATAATATGAGTCAACATATTGTAATAAAATATACAGCAAGAAAGAAAGCAAACTGCAGAATGGCACCCAATATACACTCCTTGGTCTGGGAAAACTTTCAAGACTACAAGAAATGTTTCTTCCAGAAGTTAAGACTAGGCCTTAAGCCAGTCAGTATTCCAATAAGAACTGACCCACTGCATCACTTTCTTTATTGGCTGACCTACCAAGTTTCCACTGATTCACTGTATCATTGATCAGAGAATCATTGATTCAATGGATTTGGGATTAACAATTGGATTTAGGCCATAATCACTTTCCTTATACTAAATTGAAGCATTAAACCAGAGCTCAGAAAAGTTACTTTTAAAGACTCTAGTTCAAAATCCTGCATGCCACTGTAATCCCCAAAAGTATTTTCCACCCAAACTATTCTGTAGATCCAGCTAATGTAAGAGGAACATGCCAAAGTGATTAAGACAGATGTGCTAATTTACAGTCAGCTATAATGCCAAAGTCAAGTCCTTGCTAGAGGAGGCCTCCTTGAATGAGGAATGGGGAAGAGGTGAGCCCAGATAATAAATTCAAATCAAAACCAGAGGAGGCAGGCAGTCCTGCCCTGGAAGCAGAGGCTGGATCTTATTGTTGATCATAGATTGAACATGAGCCAGTAGTGTGATGCTGGATCAAAGAAGGCAAATGCTATCTTAGCCTTCATTAATAGACAAGTAGTTTCCAAGTTGAGGAAAGTAATAGTTCCCCTATATTCTGCTCTGGTCAAGCCTCATCTGGAGTACTGTGTTCCGTTCCCGACATCTCATTTTAAGAGGAGTTGAATGAAGCTGAAGCAGGTTCAGAGAAGGGCAATAAGGATAATAATAGTATGGAGGAAAGGTTGAAGGAGCTGGGCATGTTCAGCTTGATGAAGAGAGATGGAGGGACATCACACTTTTTAAATACCTCAATGGCTGCCACAAAGAGGAGGTTTGGGCTTCTTCTCCACTGTTTCAGAGGATAGAACTAAGTCTAATGGTTTTAAGACAGAGGAGGGACGATTTGATTGTACATTAGAAGGGATTTCGTGACAGTGACAGTAGTTCAGCAATGCAACCAATTACTTGAAGGGGTCTTCTCTGGATATCTTCAAAAACAGGCAGCATAGCCATTTGTTGGGGATGCTTTATCTAGAGGTCATTCATTGAGCAGGGTTTGGACTTGAAGGCCCATGAGGCCCCTTCCAGTTCTATATTTCTATGGTTCTGTGACCATTATATGTTGACCTTGAAGACAGGGAGGTGGAGGCTAAACTACTTGATCCTTTGTATCATCACCAGAAACTGAAACAACAGAAACAAAAGCACAGGCAATGGTCTGTTTTAAAAAGAAAATACTGGAATAATGAGGCCAGCTATGCTGAGTTACAGCTGGCTAAAACCTGGCACAGCTAACACTGTGACTGTGCTGCAGACCAATGGCTCCATTATCTTTGCTATCATGATGGTCTCATACTCCCTAGTTTCTTGAGTCTTGCCTTCATTTTTTGGAATCTTCACTTCAGATATTCACTGACTGGCTAATGACCCTTGGACTGTATTTTGTGCTTAGACCCCAACCTGCTTGGCCAATCATCTGCTCTTCCAGATCCTCTCAATTGGCTCATTCCTCCTTTGTTTCTTGATATAAGGATGTGTACTCACCTGGGCACTTGCCACCCTGAAATCGGACAACCAAGGCTGCTCCTTTGTTGTGATCAACAGAACTGAAAGATCTACCTCGCTTAGCTTCCTATGTCATGCTCCACTGGTTTTTAGACTCTAGACTGTTTTTGAACTATTAATTCTGCCTACTCCTTGACAAGCACTGAACTCTGATAAGATTGTCTTCTATGCCTAGACTACACACTACTTTGACTATACTTCTGCTGACTCCTTGTGTATGAACCTAGACAGGCTTAGTTGCTTTTGGGGGTTTGTCCTTGGACTGCAGGTGTGCTTACCTGGGCACTTAGAATCTTAGAGTTGGAAGAAACCAAAAGGGCCATCTAGACCAACCCTCTGCCATGAGGAAATACACACAATCCCAACAGATGGCCATCCAGCCTGTGCTTAAAAACCTCCAAAGAAGGAGATTCCACTACTCTCTGAGGCAGCATATTCCATTGTTGAATATCTCTTACTGCCAGTGTGGAATCTCTTTTTGTGTAGTTTGAATCCATTGCTCTGTGTCCTAGCCTCTGGAGCACCAGAAAACAAGCCCATGCCATTCTCAATAAGACTTTCCTTCAAATATTTAAATGTTGGTATCATGTCACCTCTTGCCTGTCTCTTTCCAAGAGGAAACATATCCAGCTCACTAAGCCACACCTCATAGGGCATCATTTCCCGATCTTTCACCTTTTGGTAAGGGCAACCAAATGCTCCAGTTTGTCAATATCCCTCTTGAGTTGTGGTGCCCAGAACTGGACATAGTATTCCAGGTGAGCCCCAACCAAAGCAGAATAGAGTGATACTGTTCCTTCCCTTCCTAGACAATGCATTCAAAAGCATTGGCTTTTTTAGTGATTGACTGATGTTCAACCTCTGGCCTACTAAGACCTTTCATGTGAACTGTTGTCAAGCGGGGTGTCCCCTCTCCTACATATGAGCCTTTCATACTACTGTATATCTCTCCCTGTTGAAATTCTGCTTGCATCTCTTCCAAAGCAGCACATACTGACATTTGGAGAACTTTTTGGTGAGCTACTGTGCTGGCATTCCTATGCTGTAGTTGTGCTGAATCTGGCCTTGATTTGCTAAACCGAAGCTTATGTGTTGCAGTGGCTTTTAACACGTACTGACTACTGACTTCCAAGCCTTCTCATTTCTTTCCATTGTATCAATATTTATAAAATCTGACGGGGACTTAAAATATGCAAAAAGGGATTAAATCAATTTAGTGAAGATCAGAGGCCTGTTTTGCATTTTGCACAGATTTAATATGTCCCTCCACCATTGCCTCTTTCATGCCTATTACCAATTCATGAAATGTCGCCTGGAATTAGTAAATCTCTTTCATTTACTTACTTAGAAGAAAATGCTTAATAGATGCCACATGAATTTTACAAATTGTGCTCAATCGGATGCTGATTAATAGAAAGTCATGGAAGAGGCATCAATAATTTCTTGGCTGAAATTAGTGCAGTATTCTGCTTACTTCCATGTGAAGGGAGGGCAGGGGAGGGGTGAGAGAAGCTTAATTTCTTTCTTTCACCTGGTTGAGATGTAGTTTCTTTCAATCTTAATTGAGGTTCATGTTAAAGATGAAATTGGAGCATATTACAGGATAGAAATGATGGCTTCCCTGTCATTATCTCAAGACTACAAGCTGATGCGTGTCTCAAAAGATGCTCAGCCAATCTGAAATTGCCCTGATTAAATTGGAAGTTGAAGAAATTCTCCTCCTTAAGCAGCTTTATGTTAAATGGCTAAAATTGGAAGATGGGAAAAACAATCTCATCTGCTTTATAGAAAGCAGAGCGCAGTGATGTTCTCAGAGCAGAATTTAAGCGCATCATCAATCCTCTCTCCAGCTATCTTGATGGAGGGTTTTAGCCCAGTTTCTTCAAAGTTGCTCAAGTTAATGACTAGTGAGCATAACATTGACCAGATCTCTTCAGAGAAGTTTCAGATGTGCCTGACAGCTGCAGTGAGAACATTGGTATAGTTCCTGAGAATAGCTTTACTGTTCTTCCTTGGAGCAAGGACTATACTTGCAGACACAAATGTAGCCCAAATAAGCATGAAATTGCAAATGATTATAGGAGGAAGGAAGGAAGACAGGCAGGCAGGCAATCAGAGTAAGTCCTGAACACAGTGGGACATTGTCCAGGTAAACAACCATAGAAGTAGGCTGAAGATGTGCTATTAACCCAGTTCATAGGGCTGAAGACACCCTAGAGATCATTCAGTTCAGCTAAAGGTAGCAAGTATCCAAGGATGTTTTTGCAGTTCTCAGTCCCACCAAACTTCATCAACTCCCCTTTTTTGGAACTAAAAAGACTGAACAGCTTCTTTTGGGGCCTTTTCATGCAACACAATGATAGCACTACATTGACTTCATGTTTCAACTGCCATTGTACCATTCTACAGAATCCTGGGATTTACAGTTTAGGGAGGAAAATTTTGAGTTCTCTGCCAGAGAGCACTAGAGCTTTGCAACCATGGCAGTCAAAGTGGAATCATAATGTTATCATTGTGTAGTGTGAAAGGGTCCCCAGTAGCCTCCAAAAGAGTCAGTTCCTCTTTTAAATAATATATCTTTTACTTTACTAAATCTACCAAAAATTATGGACAGAGGGAAAAACAAGTGACATTTACTCATTATACATCTGAAGGATATTTTTGCATATTTAGATAGTTTAACTAATTTATGCAATCCTTGCAAATCATTGGGAAGATGGGAAAGAGCTATAGAAAGTCTTTAGTTCACTAGAAATCTTGCTTACTGTTTCCATCTTTCCATGTGCATTCTGTTCCAGTTTGTTTTGTCAGTTTTGCTTTGATTTTTGACCTTAGCACTGCACATTTCAAAACCTAAAGATTGCTTTTTAAAAAAAATAAAAAAAAATCCTAAATGCAAAGTGCAATACCAACATATTCCTCAATAGATTCCTCAGATTGTTTAACTGGGGAGCATTTGTAAATGTTCTCTCCCCCCCCCCCCCGGCTCTGTAGGATGGGGTGGCAGATGATGGGGCATGTAAGACAGGGGTCGTTCCAGAAAGACTTGGAATATGCAAGGGCACAGTGCTGCTGAGTGGGCATGGCTGGTGCCAAGGCAGCATTGCATTTTGTAAAAATGCACCTGTGTATTAAGACAAATGTTCTCTTTGGAAACACCTGCTTCTCCCCTGACGTCCTTTGCTCTGCACATTCTGTTTGAACAGCATTCTTTAAAATGCCTTCTCCTGACCCATCCCCATGATGGTTAAATAGACAGGTAGTTCAAAGGTAGTTCTCTGAAGATGCCAGCCACAGATGCAGGTGAAACGTCAGGAATAAACTCTTCTAGAACAGGGCCACATAGCCTGAAAAACCCACAGAAAACTATGGATGCTGGCCATGAAAGCCTCTGACTTCTCAAAGCAGGTTGTTTGGCACTATTCAGAGTTATTCAATATCTAATAAACCATTTTGCTGAACAGAGATGAGAGTCCTTCCACTTCGGTTCTAGTAGTTTTCTCTCCAGCTATTAATTACCATGTATTACTATCCTAAATCCTATTCCAAGTCCCAACTAGAGTAGACTCCTTGAATCACTGAGATTTACCTATGCGTTGGCTCAACAGGTCGACTCTACACTGCAGGATTAGTGTAGTTTAACACCATTTCAACTGCCATGATTGAATGCTATGGAATTTTGTGTGATATTTAGCTTTCTGTGTCAGAGAGCTCTGGTGCCATAACAATCTACAGATCACAGGATTCCATAGGTTGAAGTCATGATAGTTAAAGTGGTGTCAAACTGCATTAATTTCAGTGCATAAAGGCCCTCTCCCTGCTTGCTTTTCATTGGAAAGCTAAAGTGTTTTTAATAATAATAATAATAATAATAATAATAATAATAATAATAATAATATGATTTATTTATAGCCTGCCTTTTCTCAAGTAATCAAGGTGGGTTACAACATCTTACAAACCACACAATGCAATACAATAAAATATCAGTTACCATTAAAACAAGTTATCTCCCCCAACCCCCCAATCCTGGTATTTGATATATAATCATAACAGGGTAGTTTTTATGGAGTTTTGTGTGTTTTAGTCATGCTTTTAACTTTTGCATATTTTTATGTAATTTTATACAATTTTTAGATTATTTTAACTGTTTTAAATTTCATTGCATTTTTAAAAAAACTGTTTTTGTCTGCCAGCTACCTTGGGTTCCTAAGGAGCCCTGCTGGCACAATTGTTAAATGCTGGTACTGCAGCCACAAGGTTGTGAGTTCAATCCCAGGGCTCCAAGGTTGGCTCAACCTTCCATCCTTTTGTAGGTTAGTAAAATGAGTACCCAGCTTGTTGGGGGAAATTGGCTTACAGCTTGTAAACCATTTAGAGAGTGCTAAGCTCATTGATAAGTGGTATAGAAATGTAAATGCTATCGCTATTGACGTACTTAAGCAATATCTACAAACTCACAAATAACCAAATCTGTGAAAGACAAACCCACAAATGTGGAGGATAGAGTGTATTTCTTTGCATTCTTATTCCTATACCCCAATTTAATGTGGTTAAAAAAAGGATTCAAACATAAATCTCAGCCACAGATTTTATCAGGCGAGGAGCCATAATGCACATTTAAGCCAAGTTTTCACTTTTGAATGGAAACATTGTGAAATGGAGCTAGGTGGGTATGTACAGTAAAATCAGGCCACAGAAATTCCAGTTGCAAACTTGCAGGTTTATGCACCTAACATGTGGTGCTCAGGTTCAAAAAGGCAAGGATAGCTGGAAAATAAGTAGGGATGTTTTTGCAAATTGTTATTCTTGTAACTAGCTATCTAATTCCTGCTCTAAGACTGAGCTGCCAAGGAAGAATGCATTTTGGTGGTTACCTTCAGGGGAATGAAAACTGTGTAGCCTGTTTCCCCATGTTCTTTTCTTCCTTCGAGGCACTCACCTTGTAGCTTTTCCAGATTAATTCTGAAATATTGTCAATGGTGCGGCCAATGCTTTCCTGTAAGTGACCCATCTCCAAATGCATTAACTCAAGCAGAAACTACTGCCTGTTGTCTTGCTGGAGTCACTGCTTTCAAAAAGATTTACAGATAGTAAACACATTCTTGATGCATTAAGTGAAACGTTGGCTGTATTTCTGCTCTGCAAAGAAGCTTCTAAAGCAATGTATGATCATCTTCTAAACAGGATTAACCATCTGCAATTTGCACTCAGGATGAGGCACTGCAGTAGAATGCATTCCTGCTAGCAGAACAGCAAAATGGCCCCTCTTTTTCTCTCTCCAATTCTTCTCAGAATCTACCGTCTTTATGAGCATTGAAGCATCTGAAGTCCCCCATCAGTCACCCAAAGCCCCATTGGGACTGGTTCTCAGACAAATTATGCTCTCAAACCACCCAGAACCCCTCCAAACACATGTAAATGCACAAAAACACACCAAGCACACCTAAACACTCAAGAACCCCCATTAAGTGAAACGCTGGCTGTATTTCTGCTCTGCGAAGAAGCTTCTAAAGCAATGTATGATAATCTTCCCCCAAATGCCTGTTTTCCTCTGCAGTCCCTTTCAAAATGGTGACAGGCACAATGTGTGGAGGTATTTGGACATGTCCTCTCTCTCTGTGTTGGGAAAATGGTGGCCACAGAAGGAGAAATGGCTCCTGGACCCCATGCCATTGGCCATCCCAATATAAAACATGAAGTGTGTAAGTGCTGTAAAAATAATATAAATGACATGATGAGAATCATTAAGAAATGAATAAAAACTAAAACTGCTAGTTTCATGCCATCCTTGTATACATTTATGATGTGACCACACTGGAAATACCATGTGCATTTCTAGTCAATGCACTCCAGACAAAGACATTGTAGAAAAGTTATGGAATCGTGCAGTGATTCCCAAACTCTGTCCTTCCAGGTGTTTTGAACTTCAGTTCCCAGAATCCCAGACCATTGACCAAGATGGCTGAGAGTTCTGGCAGCTAAAGTCCAAAACACCTGGTGAACCAGAGTTTGAAAATCATTGGAACAGAATAACAAAATGATACAGGGTCTGGTGCCAGTCTTCTACATTGAAAGGGTTTCAGGGTGTGAGATTTATTACATTGTGGAAGGTGAGCAAGAGATAGAGGTATAAATCTGCACTTTTGTTCTCATATGCAGGAGCAAATAATTTCAACTTCCTTCCTGCTTGGCAAGGTTTTACTCCTGTTTTTGATTTTTTTTCCCCATATTTTGGAACTACTTCAGAAAATTTCATTTGCACAAAAACATTGGAATGTTTGCCTTAAAACACTGGAGGAGGAGGTGCCAATGCAGGAGAAAAAAAATTGGACAATCTTGTCTAATGCAGAACATATCCATTCAGTGCAAAGTTGTCCTCCTCCTCCTCCTCCTCCTCCTCCTCCTCCACCTCCTCCTTCTTTCATTTATTCAATTTATATTTGTTCAATTTATATTCAATTTGTGTAGGACTGAATGTGGCCAAGGTTGTGGCAGTGTCACTGCTTATGTGGTGACATTGCATATAGATGTACATTGCTTATTATGCATAATGCACATGAAGATGTGTGAGTGTTTATGTTCATTTGGTAGTGCAATTCACAAATGAGTTGGTGTTGCAGAACTCCACAAGCATAGAGCTACTCGTCATCTTCTCAGTATAAGCTCTTGGCTAATGTTTTTGCAAAGAAGTGTTTTGATAAAAAAGAAGAGGTTTTTGCATTAAATATACTATTGTCTACAAAAAGACAAGGGAAGAAACCATTGGTTAAGTTCCGAGTGTGCTTCTGTAGAGCAGTGAGGTATTCAAATCTTTTATTTGAAGTCTCAAGTCAAGCCTCAAGTTTCTATTTTGAACTCTCAAGCTGAGCCTCAGCTCCTTGCAAAATGCGTTTCAGTCAAGTTTCAAGTCAGGTCTTAAGTATAGGAGCCAACTTTAACATAAAAAATGAAGGTGGGGTATGGGTGTGGGAGGCTTGAGGCAGAAAGATCATTCTTCTAAAGCTTTTCCAATGTGTAGCAGACTTCAACCCTCTCCTTAAGCCCATTGCCTAACTGTGATGTTCCCGGATAAAGTTAAGCAAGCAAATCTACTGCTAGCATTTTGGGATCTAAAGTTTAAGGAGGGGCATTTAGAATTCTCAGCCAGAGAGCTCTTAGGCCTCACTGAACTACAAACTCCAGAGTGCAACAGGAGGCAGCCAGAGCATCAAAAGTGGAATAGCAGCACTATAAAAGGGTAGTGCGGTGATCTACTGAGTCAATCAGCTCAAATCTACATGACTGCTGTAGAGTAAATCTACCCTTCCATACTAAAGTGATGGTTGTGCTACACTATCATATTCATATAAGATGGTGTAGCACATACCAATATTTTGCATTCGATTGTGTGAGTGCCAATGTGCCTGCTTAGGGGCTCATTGCACAATGAGGAATGTGTTTCTGCAATTCTAATGAATCAAAGGGAACACTGAAGGCATTTAGAAATAATTATAGAATAATAAGATCATAGAATTTTACAGCTGGAAGGGACCAAAAGGGCCATAAAGTCCGATCCCCTGCCACATAGCTAAAGCTTACTGGAAAGTTGCCCATCCAACCTTTGTTGGAAGAACTCTAAAAAAGAGAGAATCCATCATCCTCCAAGGCATTCTATTCCATTGTCAAATAGCTCTTATAATACAGATTTCTGCCCCTAATTTTTCGGTGGATTCTCTTCTCTTTTAAATAGAGTGCATTGGTTTTTGTCCTAGTTTCTGGAGCAGCAGAAAACCACTTTGCTCCATCTTCTACATGACATTCCATTATATATTTAAAGACAGCTATCATGTCACCTCTCAGCCTTCTCTTTTCCATGATAAACATATCCTAAGTTGTTCCTCATAAAGTTTGGTTTCCAAATCTTTGATCATCTTGATTGCCTTTCTGTGGACATGCTTCAGTGTCTTGATATGCTTCTTGAACTGTTGTGCCCAAAATCAGATACAGTATTCTGAGTGATGTCTGATCAAATCAGAATGGAGTGGATCTATCCAAGAATGCAATGGTTAAAGTTATAGAATGACATTTATGTGAGTCTTGACTGAATCTGGCTGTCACACAATGACAAAGTACAGCCACATGTACAAGGGAACTTACTTGTGTTTACAATACTACAACATTCCATTCAAATGAAATTCCAAATTACATTTTCTCCAAAAGTCCCCAAATGCAAAAAAGTAAAAATAAAAATAAAAAAGTCTCATCAAAGTTGACCATTTTTTTCAACTAATTCTCTCAGGGGGGACTATTTTTCTGAGGATGAGAAATTTGCCAGTATTTTTTATGTACCTAATAATGAACAAAACCGACAGAGGTGTACAAATTATGCTGCTGCAGAAAAAGCCAACAGGGAATTTTCCTCCTTCTCCATTATACTGTAAGCTGAGGTCACCATCTAGAGAGAGAAAGAGAGAGAGAGAGCATCAAGATATTTTGTTCAGTATTACAAATATAGGGGGGGGGTATTACAAATATATTGAGGGGTGGGTGGGGAGGTTAGGCTTCTTCTTTCACCACCACCAAAAGAATAGTGTAATGAGAACTTTGAAGCCTTGTTCTGTTGTTTACTAGGCAAATTTCTTCAAGATGCAAAGAGGGAAGCACACAAGCCTTATAATCCTCTGCCAGTCATCACATTCATCAATCTGTAATCAGGTCTACATTGCCATGTCTCCGGTAGTTTAGTGGTTAAGATGTCAGTTCTGATGATCAGAAGATCAGAAGGTTGGCAGTTCGAGGCCTAAGTGCTGCATGATGGGGTGAGCTCCTGTCACGAGTCCCAACTTCTGCCAACCTAGCAGTTTGAAAGCATGCAAATGCAAGTAGGTAGATAGGTACCACTTCTCAGTGGGAAGGTATCAGCATTTGGTGCAGTCATGCTAGCCACATAACCTCCAGAGCAGTCCTTGGACAACGCTGGTCCTTTGGCTAAGAAACAGAGATGAGCACCGCCTGCTATAGTCAGTTACACCTATAGATTCATGTCAAGGGACTATCTTTACCTCTGTCTATGGAGACTCTCCTCATGAGACACAACTCTGGAAAATCAAGCTTGAAGCTCACATGGAGACCTTCCAAGGATATTGTAAACTCTTTCTTTTGGACATTCACTCTCTACATATAAGAATGCAAGAAAAACTCTTATTTACTGAATAAATATACACAGTGAATGAATAAGGTATTGTGTGATAGGTGTGGGAGAGAGAGATGGAGAGCCAGCATGAGAAGACAACATGAAATGGAGTACCCTGAAAGGGGGCATGGCTGTCTGGAATCCTGACCAAGAGAACTCCACTCCATATTATTTTGGTGCACAGAGTAGAAAACAGTATATAGTTGTTGTCTGGACTAAGGAATTTCCCTGAGTTACTTAGAGTTCAAACAATTCACCCTTTACAAAAGCCTTCATCCCATTTGTCAGCAATTCAAACATATTCTTTTCCTCTCTGTATCAAGCTACAGATCCTCACAAGAACAACCATGGTTATTGGCTATTCATTCTTCCTCTCCACATATCTGCTCATTGTCACAGGTCGCATATGATACATAATCTTTATTTCTCCCAGCCTTGCCAATAGGATACAATAACCCATCATCCTGCATACCCACCTTGATCCAATACAGGGAGAGCTGGGATACTAATAATAATAATAATAATAATAATAATAATAATAATAATAATTTATTAACATACATATGTACAAACACAGATCTTTAAGTATGACATGTTTTGAAATGGGTACTATAAATGAAACTGTCAAATCCGTCAAAACTCCTGTCCATCCTTATTTAGAGCAATGCAAGTGGGACAGGATGGTAATACGGAAACACATTCCAATGATGTGGGATGGAGAGTGAGCGAAAGCCAGTCAGGAAGACCGATTTATAGGAAAGGGTGCAGATATTTTGGCAGCTTAATAACACCTTGGTCTTTTTCAAGAAACAAATGGCTGGATTGGTGGCGGCAGCGGGGAGGGGGTTTGAAACACTGCATCCAATCAAGACACATGGGAGTGTTCTCCACACTTCCATTTTTTTTCACACTCAAAATTATCCTCATCAAGTTGCTTTTTCGCCTCTGAGGAAAATAGGCAGAAGTTAAGTTGGTACGTACACTTTCATGTAACTCTCTTGCTGAGAAAGTTTCACTGCCTGTTGGTATGTTTGTTTGTTTATTCATTTATTTATTTAGGTATTTATGTTTCCATTCACAATTCAAAGTGCTGGTTTTGACCTATAAAACTCTGCATGGCTTAGGTCTGCCCAAATCTTATGACCTTCATAAAAGGGCTTTGTCTCAATCCCACCATCCTCCCAGGTTTGATTGGTGAAGAAAAGAGCTTTCTCAGTGACTTCTCCAAGGGAATTTTTTGATCTGCCTCCACTGTGTTATCTTTTCACTAGCAAACAAAGACCTTCCTGTTTAAACAGGAAGCTCCTGGTGAAGGTGGTCTCTCTAAGTCCAAGGAGTTGGGGACTGAGGCAGAAGGGGGCCCTACTCCCCAGCAGGAGGTGGCAGACACTGAAGACATGGTGCCATCTTTTGCAGGCTGACAAAAAGGCAAAGGAGAGAGTACTCTGCTCCCAGCAGCTCTTAAACAGGAGACACTGATTAATTAGATACCTGGCATTTGAGACACCTGCCTATAAATCTCCCAGCAGCTCCTCGACATAACCA
This sequence comes from Sceloporus undulatus, assembly GCF_019175285.1. Classification (NCBI taxonomy): domain Eukaryota; kingdom Metazoa; phylum Chordata; class Lepidosauria; order Squamata; family Phrynosomatidae; genus Sceloporus; species Sceloporus undulatus. The sequence goes on from NC_056525.1 coordinate 245,273,923, forward strand.
TCTTATTTATGTAACTGGTAGTACTCTTGAGCATTCATGTTTTCTTGATCCTGGACTGGCATAATTTGGCAATTCTGTTTACTCCTTGCTGGCTTTGTGTATCAAGACTACTGACTTACAGTAATGGCTTCTGGATTGGTTGATGACCATTTATTTGCTTCTTTTTTCATCTTGTTTGGATAACCTGTGACTGACCTGGACTGGATTAACTACCCAACAGCTCTTGTACTCCAACCACCTACTTCATGGGCCATTTGGTGACTGGAGCATAAGACAACTATGCAGTATGTATCCTAAGTGTTTCAATTGTTGTAATGTTGTTTTCTACTGTTCCAGAAACTAGAACACAGAACAATGGATTCAAACTACAGGAATAGAGATTTCCCCAAAACATTAAGAACTTTCTAAAGGAATGAATTGTTCAACTGTGGAACACACTGCCTCAGAGAATGGTGGAATCTCCTTCTCTGGAGGTTATTGAACAGAGGCCAGATGGCCATCTGTTGTGAATGCTTTGATTGTGTATTCCTGCATGGCAGGGGGGTCGGACTGGATGACTCTTTTGGTCTCGTCCAACTCTAGGATTCTGTAATTCTATGCATTGGCTGTAATTGTTTAATGCATTTCTAACTTTTGTACTCCGTACTGTTTGGATGCTCTCTTCTCATTTATATTGTAAGCCGTCATGAGTCCCTTTCAAGAGAAAACTGGGATAGCAATCAAATAAATAAAGATACAAATAATACATTTTCTTCTTGCAAGAGAAAATGAAATTTAGGGAGATGCATCTCCAGCTCATGCACTTGAGAAAGACTTGTGGGCCAAAGATTCAGGAGCCTCTTTGCTTTCCAGTATGTCTTGCTTGCTCCAGCATCTTTTGAGTTAAAACTTTGTAGGCATGACTGATGGAATTCCATATTGCCCATAATTTCAGCCATAATAACTCTAGGCTTTTAAAAGAGAAGATAATCTTCCCATTCCCAACTCTTTCCCCCTCCTTCTATCTTGTCTCCAAGCTACAAATGTTCTTTACTGCAGAGTCACCATGTAGGCTAATTGACTGTATCAATAATTAATAACTACTGAGCATATATAATAGCTGTAACAAATGCAGTATTTCCATATACAAATACAACCTTTAAAAAAAGATATCTGCAGATCCTTTGGCAAATATTTGAGTTCTTCTTCACGTCCTTTGGGGGTTTTGCCATCAAATCATAAGAGCATCATTTGCCTTAATTAGATTTCCCTTCCTTTAAATTGTGAAAGTCTTGCCATTTGCTTAATTTGTTTAACTCACTTTAATTCTGTTAATTCATTTAATTTGTCTTCAGGTGAATGCTGCTGAAACTGATTCATGTCAGGAGAAACTGAGTCTTAAGTATCCACATACCCTCCAACATTTCAGAGATCAAAACTGGAACACATGGCCAAGTAACATCTGTGTGGTCAAGATGGTGAAAGGTATTATTGAGGAAGAACACATAAGCCAGGAGAGGCTGCAGTAATTTGCTTTTGCCTTAACCTACTGGGAAGGTTGAGATTCTGCCCAGTCCTCTCTTCTTGACCCCTGCTGAGTACAAAGGTACTTTGAACTTAGGTTATAGCAACTGAATTAAATGGAGGGCAAAGTGGGAAGAGGGGAAAGAAACTGTAACACTTGAAAAACAGACAAAGAATTAGGATGGCAGAGGATTAAGCATCACTGTCCCTGACACACTGGAACAATTGGAGAGTATGTGACTTGGCCCCAGTGGCCTCAAGAAAAGCTATTCTTCCAGTCCTATCACCTATACAAGTATGGTTGGTGAGGACATGAGATAGGGCCTTCTTAGTGGCTACCCCTGGTCACTTGAACTCTCTTCCTATTGAGACTGGAATGGCTCTCTCCATACTGTCTTTTTGGCAGCAAGTGAAGACGTTGCTTGTTGGTGGTTTTATTCTGACACTCTTTTTAAATCATAAGATTTTCAAGGAAAGTTCTTGTAAGAAGGTGTTTTGAATTGTAGTTTTTAATTGTTTGCTGTCCTTTCTAAGTGTAAGCCTATCCATTTGATCTGCTATAATTGGTCCTAAAGAACACCCCCACTGATCCAATAGTATGGGAACAGACAATGAAGGTTATCGCATGGGGGAAAACCGTCCCCGATGTGCTAATGAGCACGAGCGCGGGCACGACAGAGCGTGATGGGAACCCGATGGGGCCCAGAATGCTAGTTTACACACTGGTGGAACGCGCCGCTGCGCCGGCCTTCCCATCGGGTTCCCGATGTGTTCAGGAGGTGCCATTTCTGGGAACAGTTCAAAAGCGTTCCCAGAAATGGCGCCTCCTGGAACACATGGGAACCCGATGGGAACGCCGGCGGCAGCGGCGGCATTCCACCTTGCAGTAAACTAGCGTTCTGGGCCCCATCGGGTTCCCATCACGCTCCGTGCGCGCCTGCGCTCGTGCTTGTTAGAACACATTGGGGGACGGTTTTGCCCCCATGCGATAACCTTCAATGACTGGATATTTTAATGATTGGCAACAGTATTGCTGACCATTTTATTGTTTGTATTTTTAGATAACATTGTATTTGCATTTTGTGTTCTTGAATTTTTTGCTGTAATCCCACCTCGATCCACAGGGAGAGGCGGGAAAGAAATAAAATTTATTATTATTATTATTATTATTATTATTATTATTATGGTTTAAATAGTTGAAGGAGAGAAAGAAGAAAGCAGGTGAAGAAGGGGGAAACGGAAGAGAACAAGCAGGAGAAGAAGGAGAAAAGGAAGAGCTGAAGTAGGAGAAGTAGTAGGAGAGGAAGCAGGAGAACAAGAAGAGAAGAAGAGATAACAGCAATAACAAATAGTGGCACTTGTCTTCAGAAGCTGCACATTTATGAAGCTAAAACATCATTACAGAGAAATCAAGTATTACCAAAACAATGAGCCCATTTTAAAATGCAGAAGGCTAAAATGCACACAGTTAAAAATCTTTCCCCAAGTCCTATTATCCTATGAATGTGCACTAAAGAAAAAAATGCATTAAAACTTCAAGATAGTATAAAGGTAAGGTAAAGTTATTCTCTGCTGACAAGGTTCTCAAGTCAAGTCCAACCATCGGGGGCGGTGCTCATATCTGTTACTAAGCTGAAGAGTCAACGCTGTCAGAGACTACTCTGTGATCATATGGCCAGCATGATTGCACAGAATGCTGTTTACCTTCCCACAAGAGTAGTACCTATTTATCTACTTGCATTTGCATACTCTCGAACTAGAAGCTGGGACTAGTGATGGGAGCTCACCCCATCATGTGGCACTCAGGCCTTGAACTGCCCACCTGCCGATCTTGCATTCAGCAGAGTCAGCATCTTAACTACTTGAGCCACTGCATCCCATATACTATCTAGGATAATATAGTGTAAGTCTTTACATGAGGAGTTCTGCATTAATTGTGTTACACAATCCTTGTATAGAAGGGCATCATTGTACAACTGAGCTAAGGGCTAAATGAGACAGCTGTAAAAGGACGACTTCCAGGAATCATCACAGCACGGCATTTGCATGTTGCATGCTCCAATGATACCTGCAAGCCAGGCAGCCATCCAGACATTGGCAGCTTCAAGACGCTTCAATGGTGTGGCATTTAGATGCTGCATGCCATCAGAGTGCCTTTGAGCCACCCTGGGGTTGTGGCAGGGCTGGGAAAGCCAGCTCTTTCTGAGCCCAAATAGGAGTGGATCTTTTCCGCTCCTATTTGGGCCAGAGTCAAGGCAGATTGAAGTCACAGCATATGTTTATCATGGCCCTAATTGGTCTTCTTGCTGGTCTGTTCTGGCCCTAAGACAGCAAATGTGCAGCCGAATGCACAGCCAAATAGGAATGTGCAATGTGTAATGTACATCCAACCTTGGTGCTTATCCATGCATACACAGCCGTATTCATCCAAGCATACACAGTGCCTCCACATCCTTGAACCGAATGTAAGTGTTCTGTATCAGACAAACTGTCTAGCCACTGCTGCAGGGGAACTTATTGTTGTTCTACGCCTTCAAATCATTTCTAATTTATGGTGAACCTAAGAAGAACCTATCATGTGGTTTTCTTGGCAAGATTTGTTCAAAGGAAGTTTGCCATTGCCTCCCTTTGGGCTGCAAGTGTGTGACTTGCCCAAGGTCAACCAGTGGTTGACTACCATGGATGAGTGGGGATTGTAGTTTAGTGCTTAAAACATTATACCACACTTGCTCCCTGGTAAGGGAAATGTACAAGATGTCAATAGATTCTGGCCAAAGACTTACAGCCTGGTGGAAAAGAAGGGAAGAAAATGGAGGCAGGATTCAGAGAAATACAACAGAGCTGAGACTGAGAGTGCAAATTCATGTGCTGGATATGCTGGAGACAGCCAGGTATATCCTGGCCCTGTCCTGGTGATTCTCTGTTGTAGCACCAGGTGACTGTTTGAATGGCTGGTCCATTCAGCTCGACAGAACCTCAATGTGAGGCTTGGAGGAACTGGAGCAAGGAGTGACTTCTTTTGACATATAGTAAGTGCCCAGTGCCCAGTTCTGGGGTAGGACATGCCAGACAGTGTCTGATCTGCCTGCACCGGAACTAGGGATTGGCTGCAGCAGTTTTCTTTTAACTACTGGGAAGACTGAGAAAGTCCTCTCCTCTTGGAGAGGTGCAAAGGTACTTTGAACTTAGTTTGCAATAACTGAATTAAGTAGAAGAGAAAGTGGGAGGAGGAGAGAAAAACTGGGATATTTTAAAGGCAGCAGCAGAAGTGTTATCCATTCTCCTTGCCATGAGGACAGTGTGTGCAGATGCATCCTGAGAGATGGTCATATCTCTAATCTTGCATCAAATCCCCTTTTGCTTGAATTTGGTTTAGTGTTGCAGTTTCCATTGCTTTGCTCTGTAATTTTCTGATCACATAGGATTCCACTCTCCCACTCTGGAATTTGAGTTAATTTTATTTCAAACAAAATATTTGTGAAAGCACTGCGAGGCCTAGTATATGTGAAAAAGAAAGAACACTGAATGTTAAACATAAAATCCTGAATTCCATGCAATAGCATGCTGAGACTTTATATATTTTCAAGACAGATTCAGCCATTCTATTTTCTTTGCAGTGGTTATTTCACAATGGTCCTCATATAAAATTGACTACTGGGAGGGAAATCCACCAAAAATGCTATAGAAAATACAACTTTAATAATATTATGTAACGCTAAGTAGAAGAAGTGAAAATAAATAATGGCAGCAATGTAATCCTGCAATTACAAAAGCCCCATGTATGATATATACCTATTAAAGCAATTACATACCGATTAAGTACAAAAAGATAAACCCCCCAAACAGGGGAGCAAACCAGAAGAACAAAGTCACAAACCAAGTTGGATCATAAGAAGTTGACTATTTATGGAGTATATTACTTCCTTGTTGCAACAGCTCCACTGGATACTAGTTTGTTTCCAAACACTATTAAAAATGTTGGTTATCACCTATAAATTCTTATATGGCCAGCTGAGTGACTGTATCTTCTAATACAAGCCTGCCCAGGTTTTAAAACCTCAAAGGCTAAGGAGTTTCTTCTTACTGGGGGCTCAGTTGTGTCCTCTCTCTGCTCTCTTTCTGCTATCAGGAAAAGACTTTATTTACCAGGCTATTGACTGTTAACTGGCAATTGCAGAAGGTCTTTAACTGGGGTGTGCTAGATATTTTTTAAAACCATGTAACTAATTTAAATGAGTATTCACTGATATTCAATATTGCTTAGCTACATCTGCAAAACTTAGTAATATCTCCATGCTTTACCTTCCCCATGCCCAACTTAGAAGTCAACAGCTGCAGCAAACAAAGGAGGTCTGTTCATCTGGCGATTGGGGTGCAAAGAGGATGACAATGCCACCCATCTCTGGCCATCAATCAATCGGATAATCAATCTATCAGCTATTGCAACAAGAAGTTAACAAAGAAATTATATTTACACCTTAAGAAGAGGGCAGAACCAGGCTTATAGACGCTATCCTGTTTTCACATTATCTTTCTCACCACTCTACTACGATATCCAGGCAACACAATGAAGACTTCAGAGATCCTATATTGATGTTTCATAATGTAAGTCACTGCATGTGGAGACATGTGTTAAGTCTGCTGCACAGCCCTTGTGTTGAATGACCACGGTGGACAATTAAACCCAAATACCAAATGTGAAACTCAGTGTACATGTACATCTATGTTCAAATGCACAAACAGCATGGGGTCATAAAATTATAGAGTTGGAAGAGATCTTAAGGACCATCCAGTCCAATCTCCTGCCATGCAGGAAGACACGAAGCCCTCCTCACAGCCTCTGTTTATATCCCTCTAAAAAGGATACTCCACCATACTCCATAGCAGCTCTTCCCTCACTGCATGCGCAAGTCCACAACTTTGGTCTGCATGCAGGCATTCTACCTCATACAAAAATATCCAACTGCTTCTATAGGGAAACTGACACATGTTTGAGACGCCAACAGGATTCCAGCCAACATATAGCCATTGTTGCTACATTTACTTGAGAGCCATAGGATCAAGGTACACCACAAGCTAAACATGAGTCAACAGTATGATTTGGTAGTCAAAATAAGCCAGTGCAGTTCTACACTGATTTCACAGGAGTGCATTGTACAGATAAAGGGAAGCAAAAACACAACACCATTCAGCTTTCTTTAGACCTCATCTGGAATATTGTGCCCAGTTTTGGGCACCAGAAAGAGATTTACAATTTGGAATATGTCCAGACAAGGGTGACCAAGAAAGCCAAAGTTCTGGAAACCAAGTCTTATGAGAAATGGCTTAGGGAACTTAGTATGTTTAGCATACCAATAAATAGATGATTGATAGGTGAAAGCTTGTCATGTAGAAGATGGGGGAAAGTTGTATTCTGCTATTCCAGAGACTGGAACATGAACCAGTGGATTCAAATTATAAGAAAAGAGTTTCTACCTAAATATGAGTAAGAATTTCTTGATGTTTACTGTCTGACAGTGAAATGGACTGTCTATGGCCACATCGGCACTGCAGAAATAATGCATCCACTTTAATTGCCATGCTTCAATGCTATGGAATTCTGGGATTTGTAGTTTTGTGAGATATTTAGCCTTCTCTGACATAGAGCTCTGGTACCTCACCAAACTACAAATCCCAGAATTCCATATCATTGATCCATGGCAGTTGGAGCAATGACAAACTGCATTATTTCTGCAGTGCGGATGCAGTCTTTGTGGTTGATGGATTTTCCTTCTTTGGATGTTGAATAGCCATTTTTCAGGAATGCATTAGTTGTCTATTCTTGCACAGTGGGGGTGGGACTCAATGGCCCTTGCAGTTTCTTCCAACTATATGATTCAATAACTTTATAGCCTGTGGATATATCTGTTGCACAAAACTGCCATTCCACACAAGGATTCCATAGCACAACTGATGCATAAATCCACACGTGAAGCTTGATGTTTTGCAACCCTGGTGCAGGATATTGCCCAATGGCCTGAATCTTGTTGTGTACCCAGATTAAAACTAAGGTTGATTTACCTACTACACGATGCATTGAATCAGTGGAATTTACCTAAATGTAGAGATTTATTCTACAGGAGCCAGATGTAGGATCTTGGCCTTTCTCTGCTGCATGACACTGGACAAAAAGCAACTGCTGTTGTAGGGAACCAGCAGGACTCCAGCCTTTGTTTACCTTTGGAATATGTTTGCCATAAGGATGAAATGCTGAGGAGTGACTCTGGTTTCTTCTCTGTGTGGTTCAGTTTGCTTGCTAAATCATTTTAAGCTGTTTATTTTGCTATTCTGTTGTTTCCCTGCATGGTGTACTTCCAGGTGGCCTGCCATGGTAAGGATTGTACAGATTGATCTCTGTGTGCATTCTGCTAAGCAGCAGGTACACCATCTTGAACAAGGCTGGGCAAATGTGTCCCTCATACTTTTCTCCCACAACCATTTTCAGTTGTTTCTAACTTATTTGTAAGAAGGGCTCATCTACATGTGCCAAATGAAAGAATCTCACCTCATCTTCATGGCAACCTGCTGACAAAATTCAGTGAGTTTCAGTGTGCAAGGGAACTTTATATGTGTATGACACCAACAGGATTCCATCCTTTGTTTTAGTCTTGCTTTATGGACCCATTTTGAAAGGAAAAGAAGATTGGGAATTGCATAAATAAAACAAATCAACACTTCCTCTGTTCAACACAGACTGCACAGCATTGCACAAAATTGTTTTCTACACAGTCAGACCATTGGTCCATCTGGCCCATCACTGTTGATTTTCTCTGACAACAGTGCTCCAGGGTCTCAGACAAAAGACATTCCCATCAGCTGCTATCTGACCCTTTCCCCCACCCCATCCACACTTGGAAATGCCAGAGTTTGAACCTGTGACCCCTTGCATGCAAAGCACATACTCTACCTAGGGATGTGAGGACCTTGTGTAAAATTGCTCATTCTCAGTAAGTAATTGGCTTTCTCTACAGGATTTTGAGATGGCCTGTTGAACGTTTTCGACATCTATGTGGGTGAGATTTTTCACCTTAGTGTGTGTGGGAGAAACGTTGTTGTTGTTGTGAGGTTCTTAGAATTTCTTCAGAATAGTCTCTGTACACAGCTGCTGCCTTTTTTCTTTGTGAAATAAAGTACGCACAAAGGACTAGCATAGCAGGACAGGCAGCTTGATCAGAAAGATGTAGACAACCCATTCAATGCTAGTTTGGAATTAGCTCAGTGGTGGGTTTAGTAGGCATTGTGTTACACTGACTCCCCTCTTCTCTTCAGGGCCATTATCAGAGAGTACCACCAGGAGACTTCTGCTCTGCTCCTTGGCAGTTACACTGTGTGGTTCTGCAAGGCTCTATTTTGTCCCCTATGCTGTAATTCATTCATGAATAACTTTATGAAGCCACTGGGAGGTATTGCCTCAAGATCTGGAATACAGTGTCATCAATATGTAGGAGATGCTGAGCTCAATCTTTCTATTCTATCTCAATCACAAGGGGTTGTTCAAGTGCTGGACTGGTGACAGGTAGTCAGGGGTAGCCTGGGTGCCAGTCAATAAACCAAAGTCAGATTCTGTTAAGATGGAAGGTACAAGAATAGGTAGTTTTCACACCCAGAAACAAGAGAGATAATCTGTTTTGGATTGTGTAGCGATCCGCTAGAACGAGGAGGTACATTGTTTGAGAGAAATGCTCAGTTCAAAGCTATAACTAGAAGACCAGATAGCCTCATAAGTAAGTGCATAACACCAACTGAGCTTGGTCCACCAGCTGTAACCCTTCCTAGACCAGGATAATCTGGCCATAATAGTTTATGCTTTGACAGCCTCCCAATTTCTGTACTGCAATTCTCCAAAACTTCAGTGAGAATGGACATGGATTCTGGGAGTTTTGGTCCAAACATGTAATTTCTTGGATACCTTCATAAAAGACACAATACAGAGGCTCCCTTTTCCTTTCATGGCTGTTGCTTGATCTCCTTTGCCAGGTGTGAATATAGCATGGTCTGTGGACTGCATGCAGATCCTGGACTGTACTTTTGTTCCATGCAAAGCCTCCCAATCTAAAAAAAAACCTGGAATGATTTTTGACTCCAAATCAAACAGAAAGACCTCCCCAACAAGTAAAAACACATGAAAAATACCCTATTCCACCCAAAGGACCCCACAGTCAATGTTGAGATGGCAGCAGGGAGTGATGCAACATCTTTTCCTGTCACCATTTTAAAAGAAACTTTTAGAAGAAAAGCAATATATTTGGGCTACTTGTGTGTAGGAGGAAGGGAGTTTGGTCCACAGAGAGGTTTGGGGGGAGAAATTGGTACCCCACTTGGCCACTCTGTGTTCTGATTGCTTTTCAACCAAAACGGAACATCCCAATGGACTGTCCTTCACAATTCAGGTCTTCCACAGTGACACTGCAAATTGTCCAGGACACCGCAGGATCCTGGGCATGTACGCACGAGAATCTGTTCCCACATTTCTCCTTGGGCTGCTTGGCATGAACTGGAAAAGGACTGATTTACTTCTCCATCTCCTCAGCATGTGGCCAACAGCAAGAAAAAGGCTATAAAACAAGGTCTGGAGAATGATGCAATCCTCCATAAAATACCAAACCTGCCACTTGCCCCAAGTGCATCCAAAACAAAAATATTGGTTTTTCTGGATCGAGGTGATATTTCTTTCCCCCCATTGTCATGAGCGTGAGCCCTGAGATAATGACCTTAACCTTGCATCGGCACATTATTCACCCTGAATGTGAGCTGCAAATGCCATTTTGGTCCACTATCTGCACTGTTCACGAGGCCTAAATTGCGCTGCAAACATAGATGGATGTCCAGAAGGTCTTCCATGGAAATTGATGCCCTCTTTTGAAGTTATTTTGTGTGTCTGGTTATTTTTATTTTATTTTATTTTTGTGGCGGGAGCATCTCTAGCCTTAGAAGTAATTGAACATCATTTTTTTCTTTCTCCAGCACAGTAGCCTGAATATCTGCTTGACTGGAAGCAGAGGAGACAGCAACACACAATTAATTCAGGGGGAAAGTCTAAGCTGAGGTCACTTTGAGGCAACAATGCCATTCAGGAATAGGGAATGGTATTGATCAGTGAAGTGGCTGAACAAAATGCTGACTGATCTCTGGGGTTCCGGAAATAAGAATTTAAATCCCTCCTGAACAGGTTATAGTTCAGTTCATGCAACCTAATGCAGCTCTTAATATTGTGGTGGAAATTCCTTTTTGAAATATAAAAACTATAGAAAGATGGAGTCACCTTTGTCAGCCAGAGAGATAGTTTTTAAATAAAGGCTTGGAGTTACTAGAGGAAAGGAATAGTGAGTGCGTCTTGACCTAGATGGAAGTTGGCACCAGTAGAAAGACATAACATAAACTACTGAGATAAGGATACATAGTAGACATTCAGAAGCAAGGTTAGAAGGGAAAGCCACTGAATTCCTAAAGGAGGGGGTAAGGCGTGATGATGCAGTTTTAATGTATGCATGTATTTCTGTTCTGATTGTAAGAATTCTATATGTTTAAATTGTAATTAGCCAATCAGGTGTATTGGAGAAGCTTCTTTGTCTTGAATAATATAAAAAGAGCCATTTTGTCTTGTTCGGGGTTCTCAGCTTTTGGAACTTGAATTCCACTGAGTTCAATGTTTTCCTTTGTCGACAACTGGAAATAAACTTATGGATTTTCAATTACTAGGTCCTCTTGCCGATCCTATTGATCTGCTAATCCTAGAAATCTAAGTTTCCTGAAATTTCTGTTACAATATAATAATGGCCAATACTTCAATGCTTTCTGTTACAGTGAGGAGGAAAAGCTTTTATGATTGACAGGAAAACAGCACATAGCTTGGACAAAAAGAAGAAACAGAAACCTTTGGATTAAATACAACTAAGGAGGCATCCACATTGCTGAATAATGCTATTTGATGCTGTTTTAACTTACATGGCTCCAGCATATAGAATCCTGGGATTTGTAGTTTTGGAAGGCACCAGCAATCTTTGGAAGAGAAAGTTTGTGAAAATGCTAATCCTGGGATTCCTAGGATGGAGCTAGAGCAATTAAAGTGGTGTCAAACTGCATTATTTCCACAGTATAGATCCACCGCAGAGCAGATATGCTAAATCTGAATATGACCCCTTGCACCCTTGGAAACAATGAGAAGAGCCTTGCATTTATCCATAACCTCTGGCCATTCTCTAAATCCCACCGCTTCTGTTTCATTTTGATAAGACACTTTGGTGGGGATCTCATTTCTGTCTGCTGGAGGAGAACTTGAAACAAAACGCAACATAAGCAGCAATTTCCCTGTTCCTTCTCTGGAGGTGGAGAAACTCTAGGTCTGTCTGGTGTATCCGAACCTCGTTTTTTTTGTATGTCAATCCAGAATGAAAATAAGTGAGGCAGTAATTCCTTCCAGCTTTACAAGTCAAACAGGAGATTAGAATAATTGGCACAGTCTGAGGTGAAGTCTTCTGTCTCAAAAGAAGACATCTGATGGGGACAGCAAAGACTTTTTATAAAAAAGAAAACCCCCACAGTTGCTGCCATCACCCGAGACAGAAGGAACACCAGCACATCGATTCAGGCCAAATAAAATGGTTTCATCTAGTTTTCACAGTGAGCTGTCCACATCTGGGCCTTTCCTTTGCCTCATGGTCTTAATCTGGGAGGGAGGGGGGATTTATCCTAGTTTGGAGCAGAAAATCCAACTATTCAGTCGTGTGAGTGGATTGTTCTCCATAATGACATTGGTGTGTGGCTGGGAAAGAGGAGATGGGAAATGCGTGCATTTGCACACATGGAGTGGGGTGGAAGAAGAAAAAAACCCGGAGTGGCCAGGGTGATGTCTTTGCACATACTGAGATTTATAAAAACTGGGACACATGTGACCAAGCAGCACCAGAGTGTAGTGAAGATGTCGAAAATTATTAATGAGGAAGAACTCGCCAACTAGCAGTGGCTATGGCAGTTTGCTTTTGCCTGAGTCTCCTGGGAAAGAACTGTAATGGTAAACCTTCTCTGAATAAATATTTGTCGAGAAAATCCCATGATAGGGGTTTAATGTAATCTTAGGGTTGCATTAAGTTGGAAAGGACTTGAAGGCACAGAACAACAACAAACTGGGAAGGGCAAAAATTTCCCCCTGCATCTCCCCCCCCCCCCAAGAGTTAATGAAGTCCAAACTACTTTTGCACATTGAATTCAGCTTGCAGGAACTGAAGTAATCTTGAGGACAAAGGGAAAAAGTGGGAGGAGTAGAGAGAAAGTGGGACATTCTGAAAGCATCTGAAAATGTGAGATGATAGAGGATTAGTCAGGATTGTCCCTGCCATACAGGAACATTGGAAGGTGTGCATTCATATATCATCAAAGCCTCCTCAAGTCCTGTTTTTTTTGGGGGGAAGTGGGGAGTGGCAACTGAATAAACATTGGTCATGCATGCAAGATTATGCATGATCCAAGAGGGAAAGGAAGGGAGGGAGGCTGGGAGGCTCATGAAAAAACCCTCCTCCATTTCATTGTTCCTATGAAATCTGACCATTTGTGATTATTTTACCTTGCATTTTTACAGCACTTCCAAGTGTTTCATTCATTGTTGTCAATACAACAGGTCAATATTATTAGCCTATAAAAGAGACACAAAGATTAAGAGAGAATGCCTAGCAAGCCTGTGATAAAAGTAATGTTATAGGTCCTTTCTAAAGAATCCTGAGATTTGTAATTTTGTGAGGCACCAGCCCTCTTTGGCAGAGAAGGTTAAAGATCTTGTAATACTGCAAGTCCCAGGATTCTACAGGATGGAGCTGCAGCACTTAAAGTGGTGACAAGCTGCAGTGTTGATGCACCTCAAGACCACTCCAAAACAAGATGGCCAAGTTTGTCTTACTGCTTGCTCCCATGGTCTTCAGCAAATATAGTGCTATGTTCCAGTACTCAAGGTCCACACCACCAAATTTCACTTCAAAAGCAGCACTTTTTTAAAAATCTTTTTGTGATGGTCTGTAGTTATTCACAGCTGGTCTTTTCTGGGTTATTCTTCCTTCCTGATTTTGCAGCTTCACTAGTGATATTTTGTGCCATGCTACCTCAATAGTCCCAGGTAATCAGGGATCATATCCTCCATAGTATAATGGTGAAGTATTTAGCACCCCAGTAGATCTAGTTATATGCTGACCTCATTCAGGGGAAAAGCAATGCATTTGAATGAGGGCAAACTAGAATGAGGACAATGATTCCTATAAGGACCCCATGGAACATCCTTGCCAGTCAGGGATCTCATATCAAGCAGTAGCTCCATGTCTTTCATAATGACCCCAAGAAACTGTTAATGGGTCCTTCCTGTTGATTCTGGAAGAGCTTTTCATTACATACCTATTTTAGCTCAGCACAGACATTCCACACTTGCTCCTGAAAAGCAAAAGTGCTTTGATTGTATGTTCCTGCATGGCAGGGGGTTGAACTTGATGGCCCTTGAGGTCTCTTCCAACTCTATGATACTATAATTCTATGACAGACACTCATTGCATGTTTATTCAGCATGACCATGGACTCAGATTCTTTTTGTACAGCTTCAGCTGTTTTCACAGTACCTACTCACAGCTCCACATCTTTTCAGCAAGTGAAGAACAATGTCTTTCATTGCACCAGCCCATAAATGCCACACAACTGTCACCAAATGAACTGCAAGAGATAAGATCCTCCCTGTTGCTCATTCCCCCTTGGGCTTATGCTAATGGCACATTATTACTGTACACCCAGCGCCTCTGAGCATACATAACCACCATGGGAAACCTTCACAAAGAGAATTACATTCTATTTTCAGAGCCCTTCCTTGTCCCAGTTGCCTCTGCTAAGAGATTGGGAGGTGAGGAGACATTGCTCTCTTTACAAAGAATACCACTTTTCAGGACAAAACTCTCATTTGAATTCTCCCAGAGGTATCTCCAAGGATTTCCAGACTGGTGTTCAGATGGTAGAAGAAACTCAAGTCAATTTGGTTTCTGTTAACTGAACTTTCTAATAACCATTAGTTCCTGGTTTATTCCCCCACCTACCCACTTTCCCCTTGTATAGACATATACAGTACTGTATTTTGAGCCTGAAATTAGACTTTTGGGGTGCTGCTGATTCTGTTGTTAATTTTAGAACTCTGTTTTATTTTCAGTGGTTTGAATTTCTCCCATCAGGAAGTTTGTTCAGCCTGTGAAGAAATGAAGCATTTATTTACATGCCTTTAAAGAGAAAGCGATTATTGTAAACCATTTATCCACTATCCTTCTCCCCCTATCTCTAATTTTTCTCAACAGATAATCTGAAGGTTTGAATGCTGGACTACAAGCTGCTATTGTTAGTGAAAATATAACATTCTTTTTCCTTTATTTGCTAAAATATAATCATCACCACTATATAAATTGTCCACTTCTGTCTCTTCCAAACTGAGGGCCTGAACAGACAGGCCAAAATAAAGCTGCTTCGG
>NC_056525.1:245289044-245294019 GCF_019175285.1 Sceloporus undulatus
TTTTTCCTTTATTTGCTAAAATATAATCATCACCACTATATAAATTGTCCACTTCTGTCTCTTCCAAACTGAGGGCCTAAACAGACAGGCCAAAATAAAGCTGCTTCGGGTCACTTTGGAGGTACGCTGTTTAAATGATGCATGTGTCCTAAGAGGATGGAAGCTGCACCAAAGCTGTGCTCCCGTCCTTAGAACTGGAGTGTGGCTTTGGTGCAGCTTCTGACCTCTTAGGATGCATGCCTCATTTAAACAGCATACCTCCAGAGTGACCCAAAGCACCTTTATCTTGGCCTGTCTGTTCAGATAGTTTCCATTTAAATTTCTTCTTATTCTTTCTTCAGTTTGCATTTCAATCTAAAATTAAACCCATAATAACTATTTCTCCCAATTTCTGGGTTAAATATTCTTATTGTAATGCTTCTGCTTTGCTAATCAAAGTATAGATTAGGAGGGGCCCTGGTGGTTCAGTGGTTAATTGCTAGTACAGCAGCCACAACGTTGTAAGTTTGATCCTAGAGAAGGGCTCCAAGGTTCACTTAACCTTCCATCCTTTTGTAGGTCAGTAAAATGAGTACCCAGCTTGTTGGGGGCAATTGGCTTACACATTGCAAACACTTACGTAATGCTATTTTACTGATAAGTGGTATAGAAATGTACTTTCTATTGCTATTGCTATAGCTATAGATTACGTTTGGGTTTCTCTTTATGCTGGCAAAAGTAAGCCTTATGCTGCAGGCCTTACTAATTTTAGACTAGGCAGGTTGTGACCAGGCGTGTGTGTGTGTTTGTTAGCAGTGATTAGCTCAATAATATTAGTGCTAACTCACTTCCCACACTTCCCTCTGACAACTGCACCTTCTCTCTGAGCAGGCAAGCCAGGGCACAGTCTGCTTTCAAGCACTGCTCTCCAAATGAATGTGAGAACATTAACAGCTTTTCCAAAGCCAAGAATTTGCAAGCTACAATATATACATTTTCTGCTATGTTTGGTGCTCTCAGTTTGGCAGCAGCCTTATTAAGCTTCATATGTAATTTAGCAAATCCTATTTCTCTTCTCACTGGCAAAAGGAAGCCATTTGCTGGAGCCCTTACTGGTATTTGAAAACAGCAAAGAGGACTGGAACCCTCCAAAAGAAAATAGACAATGTCTCAGGATGTTGAAAAGAGAGAGGATTTTATTATTGAAAATAGCCCAATGCATTTTGGCATGGGAAAAAAAAGGGGGGGGGGGACAATAGATACATAACAATATGTTAAGAGAGACAAGTTACAATTTGCAAAATAAGTTATATGTATTTTACATAAGATTACATATAATCCATTTTAGACTTTATAATGTCCTTTTCCCTTTTAAAAACCTCCAAAGAAGGCCATAAAACTATTTCCAGGCTGAAATGCATCAGACTATTTTTAATAATAAAATCATCCCTCTTTTCAACACCCTGAGACTTGGACTACATCTACATCACAGAATTAATACAGTTTGACACCACTTTAACTGCCTTGGCTCAATGCTATGGAGTTCTGGGATTTGTAATTTTGTGAGACGTTGAGCCTTCTCTCTCAGATAGCCCTGGCACCAGAACAAAATACAAATCCCAGGAATCCGTAGGATAGAGCCATGGTAGTCAAAGTGATGCCAAACTGCATTCTTTCTGCAGTGTAGATGCTCCCTCCATCTCTTTTCTACATCACACTTATTGATATAGACAAGGTAGAGGAATGTTTTTGGTCTGCAACTATGGCCTTTTTCTTGATATATAGTCTTAACAACCCAGAGAAGAAACCTTAGCATCATGTTTTATATTTTATAGTAACAAGGCTGCTGTATTACTTTAACTGTCCTGTCTTAAATTGCTTTTTATCCTTTTGAAAAGGTATGTTCTGCGATGCTTGAGTATTGCTAATGGTTTAATTCTATTTTAATTCTTTTAGTTCTAACTTGGATCCTCACAGCTCATTCTCAAGAAGAGAAAATTCAAGCACAGACTTTTGAAGGAAACAAAGATCTTATAATATCCACAACAAAAAATGACCTCTTATTATCAAAGGGAGTAAGAGAGTAAAAGGAAGAAAAGTTGGCTCCTTTTAGGCTTCTTTGAAGCTGATCGATTTGAAGATCAAATGCCAACATGTGTCAGATTTGTTGCCTATATCAAAAAGTTGCCAAAATAGCAGCAAAAGGGAGACTTCAAATAAAGGAGTTCTCACAACTTACTGGGAACAGACTTGTCCTTTCCTGAGCTGATTTTGCTACTTCTCAACCATTAAGTTAACATTCTCAGCTATCAAAGAACCAGCTTCAATCAAGCAAGTCAAGACCTCTTTTTTACACAGCTGGTAGCAATAGCAGAATAGACACAACTCAGAGAAAACAAACAGACACACATGGGAAACATATTTAGGGGTTGGTTATGTAGCAAAGTACAATTGCATCCAAAATCCCCAAAACAGTGATACTTTTATTAGGACATCCTAAAGCCCCCTCCCAAAAAAAAGCTTTCAAAGCTCCGCTAGCTTTGACATCAGACATAGATGTTAAGAATCATACAGGAGGAAGAAAATATATAAAATTATAATGTTGGTCATAGGCTTACATTTTCTCAAAGTATTGAAGAAGGACAAAGCCTACTGAGGAAAGGGAACAGTTTCTGTAGACGGTGCCCAGGAAAATAAGAAATGTATAAGTTCTATCAAGGCATTGGTTCCTTTTCCTAATGAATACAATACATTAGCCTCCTCAAGTGACAAGGAGTTCCTCAAAGTCTTTGCAGTGGAAATAAATGAGTGGCCCAAAGCCATGTGGTGCTGAAATACAAAAGAATGATATGTTCTTTAAGGTCCTATCTGCATGGCCCAGAGAAACTCTTGACAGGGAGTATGGATGATACAGGGCCCAGACCTCAAGTCTTGCACAAACAGTCTGGATGATGTCCTGGCCAACCCTGGGGTATATCCCTCTTACAAAGGATTTAAATCATTCACCAGTTGATCCTCATAGAGTTGAAAGAGACCACACGGGCCATCCAGTCCAACCCCCTTTCATGCAGGAAATCCAAATCAAAGCATCCCCAACAGATGGCCATTCAGCCTCTGTTTAAAGACCTCCAAGGAAGGAGAATCTGGAAGATCTGGAGGTCTCCACTCTGGTGCCAGGTGGCTAGTTGTACATGCATACTTCTGTACTGCCTGGCATGGCCACCACAAGTCACTTCACTCTGAGGTCAGAACAAGGTACCCAGCTATGTCATCAAAGCTGGACAGCTTGTTCTGACCTCAGAATGGAGTAATTTGCTGTGGCAATGGCTGCACTATTACAGGGTTTCTTGGCAACATTTGTTCAATGGGGTTATCATTGCCTCCCTTGGAGGATGAAAGAGTCTCACTTGCCCAAGATCCCGCAGTGGTAAGCGAAGCAGGGATGCCACAGTTTCCACTGCTGAGCAGGGATTCAAATCATAGTTCAACTTTCAAACCATTACACCTTTGATTGACAGCAAAGGGATCTTGTAATTGTGTGAAAAAAGTTGTAGCATAAGCTTTAATAGATTTGGTCTACTTTTTCAGATGGATGGGGAGAGAGAGAGAGAGAGAGAATGATAGATGTCACTTGAAGGAAAAATTGTAGCTTGGAAGAGGCAATTTTGATGAGGGAAAATGGCAGGGTGTGTATGTTATACCTTCTTTTACTACTGGTGCTGCTCTTGTGCAGATTAATTTCATTCAGAGTAAACATAAAAATAAAATGTTCATTGCCCACAGAACAGTTAATTTTGTCCCTCTCATGACAATCCTTTTTGGATGAAAGACTGAAGCATGCTTCCAATTTTAATTCAAGAAATAGAGTCCCTCAGATGCTTGTTCAACAGCATCCTAATACCTTGCTAGCCAAGCTCTCCTGGGGGCTGGAACACTTGTGGCCAGGTAACAGAGCATCCGTCTCTGAAGGGTTGGATATAAGGCTACATCCCAATAATGCCTTGTCTAAAATGTTAGAATATCCTCATGTTAATGTTATGACTTTTCTTCAGACTTTCTTGCCCCTCTGCATGGCAAAGGACCCCATCTTTGAGATCCTCTTAAAGGCTGTCTCCCTGATTCATCTGAAAATTATCTCTGGCAACAAACTTTCAACTCCCATCAAATTGTTAGGAAAGCTGGCCTCTTTCTCCCTCTGCACAGCATATTTTCCGTGTGGCTTCTGTATTGTGTCTCCAAACCTTTGGTTAGTTTGGCTCTATTACATGATAGTACAAAACTCCTCTCAAGGGCTTGCCATGTGTGTTGAGGCTGAGAAAAGATTAAGGGACATTCTAAAAATAAGCAAAGCCCAAAGCTTCTTTGGGCTTTTGGAGGTGGCATTTCAATGGCAGAATTAAGACACTTTGATTAGCCTTATGTGCTGCTTCTCACTTCAAGACCAGATAGCTTAATATAACTCCTATCCTTCAATGATGTAGTTATGGATGTGTGTGCATTGATGGGCTTATGGCTGACATTCAAACATCTTCCAGTGTGTTTTGAAAGCATTTTCAAGGACAAAGGAAGGATGTATTTGTTCTAATGACATAGATTCATGGAGTCATAGAGCTGGAAGAGGCAACAAAGGCCATCCAATCCAACCCCCTGACATGCAGGAACTCACAGTCAAAGCACCCCTGACAGATGAAAATCCAACCTCTGTTTAAAAATGTCTTAAGAAGGAGACTCCACCTCTCTCTTAGGGAGTGTGATCCACTGCCAAACAGCTCTTATTGTCAGGAAGCTCTTCCTTATGTTGAGGTGGAATCTTTTCCTGTAGTTTGAATCCATTGCTCCAGGTCCTATTCTCTGGAGCAGCCAAAAACCAACTTGCTCCATCCTCAGTATGACATCCCTTCAAATGTTTAATCAGGCCAGGCATGTAAATTGGCCTTCTATAGACTTTACATGCAAACAACCCAATCCTTATTCCTTGATTTCAGAAAGCCAATTA
>NC_056525.1:245296932-245359324 GCF_019175285.1 Sceloporus undulatus
TGATTTTCAGGAGGCCACAATATTCTGAGTGGCAGAATATTTCGGGTGGGCAGACACCAAAAAAATGAGAACAAGAGACCTCTCCTCTTCTGAGAATTCAAAGGGAAATTTAAAACAAGAGTGGAGATGCGTCTACAACCAGCAGAGGAAACACTGCATGATCAAGGAAAAGAGAAAAAAGATGATGGAAACAAGACACTGAAAAGCTATTTTAAAGGAATAAATGTGGGTGTATTAATTCAAGGAAGAACCAAGTTAAAGATAACTACAATTTTAAGGTGAATTAGAAGTTGCACTCAGAATGCTTGAGAGAAATAAATCACCAGGAAGAGATGGCATACCAATAGAGCTGCTGTCAAGCTACAAAGACAGAACTGTTCTAGTTCTACTAAAATCATATCAACCAATCAACGAAATGAAAACAAACAGTGCCCCACAGACAGAAATGCTCAATGTACATTCAGTCCAATCTAAATGCTCAATATACATTTGAAGAAGGTGAAACCAGGGATTTCAGTAACCACTGATCATTGCATTGATTTTTGCAAGGCAAGCAAAATTGACAACAAATTATCTCACTCCTATAAGGAGTGAGAATGTCAGTGGTCGCAAGGTGGGTTTAGAAGAGGAAGAGGCACTAGGAGCATATTGCAAATATATGTTTGGATAAGGGGAACACAAGAAGAATTCCAGAGAAAATCATCTGTTTCTATAGATTATAGAAGCCAAACTATAGTTTGACCTGTGTCGATCATGAAAAACGTGGATTACGTGTCAAGAAATTAGTGTGCCACAATATTTGATTATCCTGATGCATAACCTGTTCTCGGTACAACAGGCTACTGAATAAAGAGAAAGAGAACGATTTTCTCATTGGCAAGGGCATCAGGTAACACTGCATTTTTCACTCTGTCTGTTTAACTTGTACACGAAATATATCTGACTTACATTCAACCGATGAATCTCATTGACACAATCCATTTTCATCCTTCATAGCAGTTGGCCATGGACTGTAGTGGCATCTTGCTTTTGCTGCAGTTTAGGAATCACTTAAATAGATTTAATTGGATAATTGTGGCTAGGTATACATAGTGCAGAGGCTACATATCTGATCATAATTTTAATGGGAGTACCTTGTTTTTAACTAAACAAGAAGGGACCATTGATCTCCTGGAAGTGTTGAGAATGTACATTGTATAGAATGTCGGATAATATGTTTTATATATTGCGATTGTGTTTGTTGTTTGTGTTTTATATGTAACATGTGTCTTGTAAGTCTGTTTTTCTGTTTTTCTATAAAATAAATTTTAAATAGATGTAATTGGATATTGTGGCTATGTAACAGTAAAAAAAAGAAAGATAACCATGTAATTTTCTTAAAAATGAATTGTTATGGCATCTCAGACAGCAGTGGTTTTTCTACCTGTGTGAAAACAAACTGTCTAAACTGTTGTCTTACAATAACGTCATATGTATTGCCATTCTCTGAATTCCACTCCTCCAATAATAATTACATTTATTGTAAGGTTAAAGGATGACTCCCCAAAGTCTTTACGTGTTCGACTAAATGATTAGAGAGAGGAGTCCCCAACCAAATGATGATGGGAAGCCACATTGTTTAATCAAATGGAGCAAAGCTTGATACTGAGTAGAAAGGAACAAAGAATTCGCATGTTACAAGAGTATAGAAACTGTGGTGGTGTAGTATATGATTTGTAGACGAAGGGCCTGTTACAGACTGCCAAAATAAAGCTGCTTCGGGTCTCTTTGGGGGTATGCTATGTTAAATGATGCACGGTTCCTAAGTCCCGAGGTCCGCCCAAAGCACACTGCATTCCTAGCACTGGGGTGCAGCTTTGGGGTTAGCTTCCGGATTTTTAGGGTGCATGCATCATTTAAACAGTATACCCTCCAAGAGACCTGAAGCAGCTTTTATTTGGCAGTCTGGTAACGCCGTTAGACACATAAGACCAGGTTCGAATCCCTACTCAGCCATGAAACCATGGATGACCTTGGACAAATCACATTTGCTCGCCTCAAAAGAAGACACAGGCAAAACTGTTCATTTTGTCAAGAACCCGTTCTGGTGAAACGTCAGGAAGAAACTCTTCTAGAACATGGCCACATAGCCCAAAAACCCCACAAAAAAACTATGCATGTCAGCCATGAAAGCCTTCGACTTCACAATTTCTTGACCGCAAGAGCCATTTGAAAGTGGAATATCCCAGAGGATGGCAGAGGTCTTTAAACAGTGGTTTGCTGGCCATCTCTCTGGAGTACTTTAATTGTATATTTCTGAATGGTAGACTGTTGAACTAGATGGCCCTTGTGTTTGTGTGTGTGCTGTGTGCCTTTAAGTCCAGACTGACCAGGTGTCCTAACCACAAAGGATAAGGCACCACAAAAAAGTAGGATATTTAAAAGCTGTAGGACATTTCCAAATAAAAATTAAAAACTCTAATATAATTATAAATTCAGGCTTCTTAGTCATGCTCAAAATGGAGGACATTTTGAAATTTCTACTGGGAAGAAAGTTGAGGTATAGGACACATCTTGGAAAAAAGAAGACATTTGGTCAACTTGTACAAGCTGTTCCTGACAAATGGCGATCCCAAGGCAAACCTACCGTAGGTTTTCCTTGGCAAGATTTGTTCAGAGGGAGTTTATTGCCTTTCCTTAAGGCTGAGAGCATATGACTTGCCCATGGTCACCCAATGGGTTTCATGGCTTTGTTGGGATTCAAAACTATGGTTCTATTAGCTCACTTCCCCTCTCCCACAGGAACTACTCGATCCCTAGTTTTTTTTAAAGTTACACATTCATCTTTTTTATTATGTCATTTGGTCTACTGGACTTCCAGAGTCAAGTTTGCTGTGCAGTCGATCTCAACCATGCATTTGCAGACATCAAGATGCAAACATTCAAAACATCAAAATTCAAAGGAAATATGTAAAACAACCCCCCCACGGTACGTCTTTGTCTTTCATGGAAACTGCTGCTTTAACTGTCAGGATCCAGCCTGTTATCACCTCATAAAGTGAGACATTTATCTCCTCAGCATAATTTACTGCCTCTTTAAAAATGAGAAATTGAATGGCAAAGACTAAGGATTGTTACCCCAGAGCCCATTCCAGCATCTCTCGTTTGACAAGTGCCCCCACTGGAATCCTATGAGTGATAGGAGAAGAAAAAGGCCATCCTTTCTATATTATGATTACCAAATGCAAGTGTCTGAGAACACCACAGTGATGATTTCCCATTCATTGGAAGGCAATGGTTTATGGAGTACTTAAATTGATGGTGTGATGTTTGTGAATATTCCTTCAGTATCATGTCTCAAGGAGGTCACTGCCAACAGCAGATCCAGGGGAGGGGAATGGTGGGATGTCACCGGCATAAGATGACCGCAGTCACATAACTTCCAACTCTAGGAACATATAGGTTCAGAGTCATTTGAGCAAGTGCTAATTGTCTGGTCTGGCATTCATAGCAGCCCAAACAGTGGACAGATGGATTGACTTAAAACTGGAAGTCACGACCTTAAGTCTGTAAGGCCTGAGCAGGTTTTGGGAAGTCTCTCATAGGGATAAGCTGAATATTCAAAAATATT
This sequence comes from Sceloporus undulatus, assembly GCF_019175285.1. Classification (NCBI taxonomy): domain Eukaryota; kingdom Metazoa; phylum Chordata; class Lepidosauria; order Squamata; family Phrynosomatidae; genus Sceloporus; species Sceloporus undulatus. The sequence continues at coordinate 245,300,543 of NC_056525.1, forward strand.
TGGAAAACTGTTTTTAAAAGCCTTTTTTGAGTGATGAAAAATCTTTTACTGACATGTCAGGGCGAGACGGTAAGACTGGGTGGTTCTTGTGGTCCCTTCCAATTTCTATACCTCTATGTGGTTATTCACACTGTGAAAATAAGCCAGGATGAATCTGGGTTGAATCTCCGTTGTTCACATGCATCCCAAATGCACCTGGTTAACTTGGGGAGGGGATGCAAAACACCCCACTTTATTCGGGATAATCAATATCAGGTTTTTCTCCCAGGTTTTTAAAAAGATCTGTGTCAACCGTAGTGTGAATAACCAATGCAAATAGACTAGAATAAACCAGGAATAAAATGAATCATGCCTTGAACGCATTTGAAATGCATTCACGTTGTGAACTCCATCTTTATTCAAATGCTTGCACATATGAGCAACTGGATTTGCCGAGATGCACATCAGTGTGGTTCCATGGTGTGAATAGCACACCTGGAATGCATGTGTGAGATGACCCACATCGTTGTGGTTAAAAAAAAAAGACCTCTGAATGACCCCTATGATTCTATGACAAATATCTTTAAACTTTGGGATTTAATTCTTTGCAAAATTTTCAAGTTTTGAATTCTTGCATAGAAAACATTGTGGTTTTTGTTCCAAAGGAAACAGCAAAAAAATACTATTCCTAGTCAGAAATAATATTTTTATGTGGAAAAGTTGTTTCCTAAGCAGAAAAATGCTGTTTTGTGTGCAAAAATTACCATGTGTGAATTTTTTGACAGACTGTTTCAAACTACAAGACTTTTCAGCAGCAAGAAGAAAAGTGCTAATATTAATTATTGCTTCCTTCAAGAAGAAAATAAGCATAGAATTACATTCCTACTCTCTTGTGCAGAGTCACCATAAGTTGAAGTCAACCTGATGCATATAACAACATGGGAAGCTGGTATCCTGTTGGTGTCTTATACATGTGTAAGTGGATTGATAGAGCTAGTGTGGTGTAGTGGCTTGAGCATGGATTAGGACATGAGAAAACCAGGGTTCAAATTCCATCTCAGCCATGTTAATCCACTGGTGGCCTTGGGAAAGTCACACTCTCTCAGCCTCAGAGGAAGAGAAAAGAAAAGCTCCTGTGAAGAAAGCTTGCCAAGAAAAGCCCATGAAAGGTTCACCTTAGGGTTGCTATAAGTTGGAAACCAACCTTGAAGGCACACAACAACAACAACAACAACAACAACAACGTGGTTCAACATTTTTGTCACATCTAGAATGTTCATAGACACTTCATGTTTTTTGGGAAGGAGAATTGCACATGCAGTGCTACTGTGCATGGTATATGGATGCGGAGTCTTGTTGTACATGGATGTGCAGTGGTATACATCATGCACTGCACATGCAGGTGTGCATTGGGTAATGCTATTCACTATCTTCATGAGCATAAAGCTATTCACGCTCTCCTCCTTAACAGTACTTTCTGTTAAATAAAGTTGTGGCCCTGGTTAACCCAACATGTGTCTCTTCTCATTATTCTTGTCCCATGCACCAGCTCTAGGCAAATTTGTAATCCCTCCCTTCCTAATTACAGAATCTATAACTCTTGGTTCCAAATCCAGATTTCTGACCTTTCTGGTTATAGACTGAAAGGGAGATCATAATCATATCTCATATTTAAAATGTCTCTTCCTTTGAAGTATGTTAAATCTTGGTTTCGATTTATAGTCTCACGGAGAAGGAATAATGATAGAAAATGCCTGTTTTCATGTAGAATAATTCTGGCTGTTTCTGGGCTATTACGACATCCTTTAATGCTTCTAAATATTTCATCTTTCTCTAATACTGTATTATTTATTATTTACATGCTACAATCTTTGACATCTCCCACTGGCTGTCTTAAAGAAATTATTTCTCCCTGTAGAAAATAAATTGCTTATATATATAGATTTCTTCTTTCCTCTTTAGGGAAGCTCAGATACAAATAATAATTTGCCCTCCCGAGCAGTTACAGATCACAGCCTGATAAATTGTTATTCTCGGTAACTGCTTTGATTTGCTCACAAATATATTTATATGTGCATAGCATTAAGTAGTATGATTTTTACACACCACATTGCCTTTAGGGATAGATACCGCTCTGAGTTGCTCATGAAAAGAAGAAGAAGAAGAAGAAGCTGGGATTGGTTCACTTCAGATTTACTCATTTTGGAGACTGTGATGAAGTGATGATGGTCCAAAGGCAGTAGGTTTAAAAGGGTTGGCAGATATTGGTGTCCTCATGGGCCAGTTCAGTTTCTACACACTGCCTTAAAAGTCATCTTATTATTTGTTTATTCAATAAATTATTTGCATCCTAAATCAAAGATTCTCAAGGTGGAGTGCAATTTATTATTTATTTATTTGTTAATTTATTTAGTATCTGTGCTTTCACCTGGAATGGGACCTAAGGAGGCTTTGTGGTTGTTGTTACATACCTTCAGTTAATGTCAATGTATGGTGATTCAATCATGGGATCTTGGTAAGATTTATTCCTAAGAGGTTTGACATTGCTTTCCTCTAAGGCTGAGAGAATGTGACTTGCCCAAGGCCACCCATTGGGTTTGTTGTTTTTCTGGTGCCAAATTGACTTCAAGTTTTGGCAACTCGTTCATTAAGACTTCCAAGTCACCCCATTGGGAAGGAGTCCTACAGCTTAGGATCAGCAACCAAGGAGGCCCTCCCACATGTCCTCAATGCAAAGGTCTGTGACAATGGTGGGATCCAGAGAAATCTTTCCCTAAGCATCTTAAGACACAGGCCGGCTGATATAGGGATATATGGTCTTTCAGATATTCTGGAGCTCTGTAGAGCTTTATGGATCATACCCGGCACTTTCAATGATGCCATGAAACAAAATTCCAGTAGCCAGTAATCTCAAAGATAAACAATTGAAAACAATTGAAAAGATTAACAGTAATTTAAACACACCAAAAATAATTTGATAATTTAAGACAAGGTTTCAAGAGATGAGCAATTTGGGAGAACATAAACCATCATGTTTGGAAGGCTTTGGGGCATTTTTCTGGTGAAAAACTGCCCAAATATCAGCATGAACATGTAAAAATAAAAGGAAATGAGGGTGATCAGGGAGCTTCAGGAAGACAAAATGTGAGGACCAGAAGTCACATGTGGCCCACGAGCTGCACTTTCTCTAACAAATTTTATTTATTAATTAATTTCATTTGCACTCTGGCTTTCTCTTGAAAGAGCGGAGGAATCCACATGGGATGCAACATGAGTCAACAGTGTGATACAGCAGTTTTTAAAAGCCAATGAAATTCTGGGCTGCATCAACAGGAGTATAGTGTCCAGATTGAGGAAAGTAATAGTACCAATCTATTCTGCTTTGTGTGGATTTTTGGGGGGCTATGTGAAGATGTCAGCCACAGATGCTGGTGAATAAACATCAGGAATAAACTGTTCTAGAACATGGCCACATAGCCCGAAAAAACCCACAAAAAATTGTGGATGCCGGCCATGAAAGCCTTCACATATTCTTCTTTGGTGAGACCTCACCAGGAATACTGTGTAGAGTTCTGGGCACCACAATTCAAGAGGGACATTGACAAGCTAGAGTATGTCCAGAGGAGGGTGATCAAAATGGTGAAAGGTCTGGAAACTATCAAGCCCTCCCTATGGGGAGCAGCTTAGGGAGATGGATATGTTTAGTCCAGGGAAGAGAAGGTGAAAGGCAACATGATAGCCCCATTTAAATATTTGAAGGAAATCATATTGAGGATCGAACAAACTTGTTTTTTTGCTACCCCATAGATTAGTACTTGAACCAAGAGATTCAAATGACAAGAAAAGGGATTCCACCTGAAAATTAAAAAGAACTATTATTATTATTATTATTATTATTAGAAGTGTTTGATAGTGGAATAGATTGCTTCAGAGGTGTTCCATCTTTAAAAGGAGCTTGGATGGGCATCTTTCAAGGGTATGTTAAGTTGTTGTTGTTATTATTATTATTATTATTATTATGCTCCATTTATATAATGCTGTAGATTTGCACAGTGCTGTACATACAAACAATAAAATAGATAAGAGTACACCTGCCCATGGCAGACAATATAATTCTGCCTATGCTCAAGCCTCATTATAATGACTGGGGCTTGTGCATGCAGTGGCGCATGCCACTGAAAGTATTACAGCGCGGCTTCCACGTAAACCAGAAGTCATTTATGGAGTGGGTGCACTGTATATACCTGTTGGCAGAGGTTTGAATCGATGACTTTTGTGGAACCTTCCAACTTTAGGATTCTATGATTCTATTAAATGTAACCCACACTTGCAAAGAGCTGTTCAAGGCTTTTAAATCTCACTCAGAAATAAAATCACCATATCAGATAGATAGAATCATAGAGCTGGATGAGACTGTAAGGGCCATCCAGTCCAACCCCATTCTACCATGCAGCAAAGCATCCCTGACAGATGGTCATCCAGCCTCTGTTTGAAGACCTCCAAGGAAGGAGACTCCACTACACTGCAAGGAAGTGTACAGCCCTTACTGTCAGGAAGTTCCTCCTAATGTTCAGGTGGAATCTCTTTTCCTGTAGCTTGCATCCATTGTTCCGGGTCCTGTTCTCTGGAGCAGCAGAAAACAAGCTTGCTCCCTCCTCAATATGACATCCTTTCAAATATTTAAACAGGGCTATCATATCACCTATTAATCTTCTCTTCTCCAGGCTAAACATCCCCAGCTCCCTGAGTCATTCCTCATAGGGCATGGTTTCCAGACCCTTCACCATTTTAATAATAATAATAATAATAATAATAATAATAATTTGTTTTATTTATATACCGCTATTCCAAAGATCATAGCGGTGAACAGCAAGTAAGCTAATTAGCAAGTAAGCTAATTTGCCCCCAACAGTCTGGGTACTCATTTTAGCGACCTCGGAAGGATGCAAGCCTGAGTTGAGCTTGGGCCCTTTTGTTGGTCTTGAACTCGCAACCTTGTGGTTTCGAGTGAATGGCTGCAGTACAGGCATTTAACCACTGTGCCACCCTCCTTTGGACACACTCCAGTTTCTCAATTTCTTTTTTGAATTGCGGTGCCCAAAACTGGACACAATATTCCAGGTGGGGCCTGACCAGAGCAGAATAGAGTGGCACTGTTATTTTCCTTGATCTAGACACTGTACTTCTGTTTATGCAGCCTAAGATTGCATGACACTGTTGACTTATGTTCAACTTGTGGGCTACTTGGACTCCTAGATCCCTTTCACATGTTGTCTCCTTAAGCCAGGTGTTCCCCCATCCTATATTTGTGCATTTCATTTTTCCGCCTTAAGTGCAGTACCTTACATTTCTCCATGTTGAGTTTCATTTTGTTAGCTTTGGCCCAGCTTTCTAATCTATTCAGGTCATTTTGAATTTTGATCTTGTCTTCTTTAAAGTTCAGGTTAAAATCCAGAGCATAGCAGAGTCATCACCTGACTGTCATCAGAACCCCTAGCCTTTACTGCTCTTTAAACTGAGAGGGTGGGAAGTTATGAACTGCCTTGACAGTGTGCAAGGGAGAAAGGTATTAATGAAACGATACTTTACATAATCCACAATGAGCACTGAACATGTCTTGGAGGTGATCCCCCCCCCGCGCATTTTTGAGGATCTGTGCCTGAAAAAGAGAAAGAAATGGAGCCTGAGCTAAATTGACTGGCAGTTCTCCTACTGCTCCTGGTATGATTAAAAGGAATATTCAGCACATTTTACTCCTAAGGCATTTCCTTAATAAAAATATTCTTCCAGAGAAGTGATAGAGAATGTTAATCTTGATTTTTGATGCTGAAGTGGTGGTAGAAGGAGTAAAAGAGAGAGCAGAAAAATTGGTTGAATTTCCCCTTGAGGGGATTGGGGGAAAAATGGAAGCTGCTGAAGGACCAAGTTGGAGAGGCAGCTGCCTAATCAATTGATCAATTTCATTACTCACTCCTTGCCTTTCTCTGTCTGGACTGGCTGTTACTTGATTATAATAGATTATTCACTTTTGGAATTGCTGAAGAGATGGTCTCATTTCTTTTACTCTCTTTCTCTTTTGGCCTTTTTCTCGCCAGGGGCCTGGGCAATTCAGTGGAGTTGTTGACTAGATATTGACCTTAGGCCCTTGTTTCTCCCTTATTGTCTTGCTATGATTCTACTTTAACCACAGTAACATCTCATGTTATCCTGGGATTTGCACTTCAAGGAGGGGCATTTATAATTCTCATCTAGGCTGCATCCGCACTACAGAAATAATTTAATTTGACACCACCTTAACTGCCATAGTGCAATGCTATGGAATTCTGGGAACTGTAGTTTCATGAGACATTTAGCCTTCTCTGTCAGTAACCTCTGGAGCTACAACAAACTACAGTTCCAAGAATTCCATTGCATTGAACCATGGCAGTTAAAGTGGTAGAATTCAAAGATATAGCCATGGTAGTCATTAGAATCAGTATGCAAAGAGATCTTGTAGCACCTTTGAGACAAACTGAAAGAAAGAAGTTGGCAACGTGGGCTTTAGAAGACTTAAGTAAACCAAATGCTTCTGATGCCAACTCATGAAAGCTCGTGATGCCAAGTTCTTTCTTTCAGTTAGTCTCAAAGGTACTATAAGATATCTCTGTATACAGTTAAAGTGGTGTCAAACTGGATTATTTCTGTTGTGTGGATGGAGCCTTAGAGATCTCTTGTGCCTCACCAAATTACAAATCCCACAATTCTATAGGATGTAGTCATAACTGTTAAAGTGGAATTGCAATACTATAATTCTGTAATGTGAAAAGGCCCCTAGAAATACCGGTCTCATCCTTTGCCTCTGAAGGGACTTGAAGTCAGTACTCAAACTAACATACGTAGGCACAGAGATCTTGTAGCACCTTTGAGATTAACTGTGAGAAAGAAGTTGTAGCATAAGCTATCATAGATGTAGTGTTACGTCAGGAGGAATGTTCTGATCTAGAGAACGTCCCCTTCTTCTCCCATAATTGTGAATTGTGAAAGCTGAGGAGTAGAGTAGGAACCAGATCTCTTCAAGGCCAACCCACATACAAGAAGGCAGCCATGTTTGTTCATTTGTCTAGCCCATTGAGGAACAATGTTTGAGATATTTTTTAATAATCAAAGTGTGAACAGATGAAGGGAACCTCAAAATTTTCCTGTTCACTGGAGTCACCTTCTTTGGAGGTTTATATGCAGAGGTTGGACATTCTTTCAGGAGTGTTTAGTTGGATTAGATAACCCTCAAGGCCCATTCAATTCCATCATTGTATGGTGCTGTAAAAGTGTCAAGTCAGAGAAGAAGCTTGAAACTAAAGATACCCTTCTTCTTTTCTAATGACATCTAGCTGGAAAGGGATTGAATTCAAAATGAATTACATGTCACAGGATTATAGAAATGACAGCATCAAAAGTGACCTTAAATCCAAACCCCTGCTGACATAGAAAATCCACAGCCGAAGCATCCGAGGCAGATGGTACTCCAACCTCTGTTTAAAACTTCCAAAGATGAGCCTGACACATTCTGAGTTAACAATAGTCTGTTTCACTCTTGATCAGTTTTACTCTGATGAAGTTCTTTCTAATGTTTAGTCAGACTCTCTCATAATTTTGAAACCATTAGTTTGGACCCTTTCTGTGGAGGAGAAGAAAATGAGCATCCTCCATCATACCATGTTTCAATCTTCTCTTCTCCAGGCTAAATATATCTATCTTCCTTAGCTGCTCTGCAAATGGATTGACTTCTAGACATCTTATCATAGTCCTCTTCCTTTGGACATATTCCAGTTAGATGATTTGTCCCATTAGAAGAGTCCTCTTCACTCCTGGCAAGGAGTCTTGTGCTTGTGGAAGGTGAGGAGAGGTCAGGAGAAAAGATACTTCCCCCCCCACCCCCCACCCCCCGGAAGGTCTGTTGGTTACCTTCCCAATAAACTAAACCCATTTGGAAATTGCCTCTGGAGTTCTGTGTGATTTGGAACTGTTAGACATAGGGTTGCAATCTCAAGACCATCTGTTGTCCTGCCAAAACATAATTTGAGCTATTAAAATTCTCCAAAAGCATATTCATTTTTGGTGCCCCCCCCCCAGATCCCAGCACTTTAGGCAACATCCTGATCTTCTAGTATTTGGCCCTGGTCTTTCATAAGACTTTGGCTCTGGATCCCACATGCTTAGCTTTCCTGACTGTTTGATAGGGCTTCATTTCTTGTGTGTCTGGTTCTGTTTCCAAGATCTTCTGTATGCTTTGTGGTGACATGATAGCCATGTTTAAATATCTGAAAGGATGCCATATTGAGGAGGAAACAAACTGGTTTTCTGCTGCTCCAGAGACTATGACATGGAACAATAGATGCAAGTTACAGGAAAAGAGATTCCACCTAAACATTAGGAAGAACTTCTTGATGGTACGAAATGTTCAGCATTGGAATAGCCTGTCCCAGAGTGCAGTGGAGTCTCCTTCTTTGAAGGATTATAAACAGACTCTGGATGGCCATCTGTCAAAGGTCTATTGATAGTGTATTCCTGCATGGCCAGAGGTTGGACAGGATGGCCCTTATTGGTTCTATGATTCTGTGATTCTATTATGCTGGTTTTGGACTGCTTGAACTTGCTAGGATCGGCTGAGATGGAACCAAAATTATAACTTTCTTAAACTGTAGGGCCGAGAACTTTCATAGTGTATTCCTGGATGGCAGGAATTGTGCTTTGATTGTGTATTCCTGCAGGATGGGGGTGGGTGGGGTGGATTTTATTTATTTATTTACTGTATTTATACCTTCTTTTCAGCCACAAAGGGTCTCAGAGTGGCTTACAGATTGTTGATTAGACATTTTCCTGACTTCATGTTTACGGTCTAAAAAGACATGACACAAAAGTAAAAGGGAATGGCAGTGAGGAAGGGGAATACGTCCCTTGTAGTCTCTATGATTCTATAAATTAGACATTGTGTAATGCAACTGCCAGCATATCTCAGCCAAGCATATTTCAAAATTACCTGAATTAAAAGTCATCCAAATCTCTCTCTATATGTGTGTGTGTGTGCTGAGAAATATGTGAAATTCTCTCCCAGGAAAAAAATTTGCACATTTATTATTTGAATATTTGCTATTATTTTGTTTTTCATGTGACCATCATTCCCCCCCCCCCAACCTAAGCCTTGAATCCAGTTGCAAACCCCAATCTGAGCAGAAATTGACAAAGCCCATATCCACACTATATGAATAGGATTTGGGCCAAAACAAGCCAAGATGAGGGGGGGCACAATTAAGAATACACAATGGTGGCCAAATTGCCAGTATGGTTACTGTTGTTTTTAGTGTTGGGGTAAGAAAAGGAAGACGTTGTCCTGCTGCTACCATTGGAACTCCTGAAAAACAGTTTTGTTGAGAAACAGTTACCTCTTCTTTTGAGAAACCTCAGTGAAATCATTTTCTAGTTAATCTGCCTAGATGCAGGGTGGAAGATATCCAGATTTGCTTTGAGCAAAGGTCTAAACAGTCCATGGTGTCCAGTTTCATAGAGACCCAGAAGACCATGCAGAAAGAGAGAGAGGGAGAGAATCAGTTGCATATTGATTGCAACCAAAGCAAATCAAAACACTGGGGCAAAGGATAAATAATGCAGAAAGCGGCTCAGTTTAGCAGTGATGCAATTAAAAGGCTTTAAATTGATGTTTGGTCTCCAGGGCTGATAAGTGGAGAACATCATCTGCTCGTTAATTAAAGAGGCCAATCTCATGATACTTGTAACATTTCTTTCCAGTTCTGTACTACAAAGTTATGAAGAAACAGGAAAGGTGTCATGCAGACAATGCAAAACTATAGAGGAGTAAGATCCATTAAACTCAATGGTGGTGTCATGGCCTACTTGGAGGAGGCCTCTTTGGATGAAGACAAAGAGGAGAGCCAGGATGACAAGCATCAGATGAAGCCAGAGGGGGGTTGATAGTCCTGCAATGGCACTGGCAAAGGAAGAGCCTAGTCTATCCTTGACAACAAATGTAGACAGAAACATCTCCCTAGGAATGTAAATTAAAGCACCAGGAGCAAAATGTCAGACAATACCCTGTGTGGGCGGGGCTCCCAGACCCACGGCAGCGGCCCCTGGGCGTTGCTCCATTCTGCTTGGTTGTGAGAGCCACAAACACACTCGGAAACCTGAAGATGCTTGAAATCAACTCAAACTCCAGCTTTATTATTCAGCCACAATAAACCAGAACAAATTAACAGTCTTAACAAGCCCTTGCCAACTCACTTACTTCACTGAAGCACAACGGATTCCGGTTTCCTGGCCGTTTAGGTCCAAGTCCCGAGTTCACAGTGTATGTGACTGGGCAGGGGGGTAGTCCCACTCAGCTGCAACCCTTCCTCCAGAGGGACTCAGGCCGTCGGACGGTGCGTGGGCTTGGCCCCTGGTTCGCCGAGTCCACCAAGATTCCTTTTCCACTCCCGTCTCCTCTCTTCTTCAACCCACTTCCGGGTTCCACGGCTGACTCCCACCCTCAACTCCTCTCCGCGGGCAAACCGGGTGTAAAGAACTTACAGGTCCAGCCCAAATCTTAATGGTGGGGAAGTAGCCTCCTTCTCGGAGTCTCTCTCTCAGCCCTCCTCGCTTCTCCTCCTCTTTCCCTTCCCTGCACGCCTCTCCGCGTCCCTGTCTTCCGCTCAAGCTGCTCCCCCCTGACGCCTCTCCCTTCCTCCTTAATAAGTCCTCCCGCTTCTCACCCTGCCCCCGGGGTCTGGGTCTCATCCCCTCTATCATTTCCAGCTGACTCCTACCTTCCCACCTGCCTCCCTCCTTTCCTTCCGGGTCCTCCAGTCCCTCTTCCGCCCGTTCAACCCAACCCCTATGTCCTTCCTCTCTACACTCTGCTTGATTAACTGCTAGGTATAAATTATTTCAGCCCTTGGCCATTCTATTGCTGCAGAAAAACAGCTCGCAAACTTTCCTGCAATTGTGTGCCATCTCTGGCTTCATGACTCTCTCTGTGTAACCCGATATGAGCCTTGGGACTGGCCTCCTCCTGCCAGTTCTTGTAGGCTATCAGTTGAGCAATCACTGACATTAAACAGGACTGCTGGCACACTACAGAAATAAAGTAGTTTGGCACCATTTTAACTTCTATGGTTCAGTGCTATGGAACCCCAGGGTTTGTAGTTTGCCTTAGGGGAAATCTGTATAGCTGTCATGGTCAGCCAAGAACAGCTCTCAGAGGAGGAGGATGAAGAGGGGCCTCCTCCAGAGCAAGAGCTAATTGAGGCTACACCAGGTGCTCATCCTGCTCTGCCAGGACCCAGCTATGATCTCCCAGCCTCAGAGGAGGAGGCCCAACCAGGTCCTAGTGTTAGTGAGCTGCCTCCTGTGGTGCAAAAGCCTAGTGGTGACTCTGGGGAGGAAGCTTGCCTGGAGGTGCCTGCTTACAAACAACGAAGGGATGAGAGTGCTTGCAGGTGCAGGTCTAGGAGGATTGCAGAGAGGCAATCAGCAAACCAGCTGCAGGTGGCACGGGGGAGAGTTTCCCCTTACTTAAGCTGTAGAAAGGCCTCAACTCAGTGCTAGAGTTTATTGCATGATCCCTTGGTGTGATTGTTGCTGGCACTGGCTCCTTGTATCTTGACTCCTTGTTGCTTTGACCTCAGATTGGACCCTTGTTATCTTCTGGCTGCTTTGACCTTGGACTGCTTTGACTACTCTAACTCCTGGTATCCTGACTTCGGCTTGGCTTTTGGACTGCTCTGACTTCTGGTAACCTGACTTTGGCTTGGCTTTTGGACTGCTCTGACTTCTGGTATCCTGACTTTGGCTTGGCTTCTCGGACTGCTCTCACGCTTACTTCTTGCAAGGTCTGTGTCCTGCTTCCACTTGCTGGGCTAAGCCATTCTTATTGGCGTGTGTCTGTGTGTGCTGGCCGCAGTCCAGGACAATAACCCCAGAGTCTAGCTATCTGGTTTATGTCCACCTTTTATTATGGTGTACTATTGTCTTTTCTGATGAGTCCTATCTTCTCATGATGTGGCCAAAGTACAACAGCCTCAATTTAATCATCTTGGGTTCCAGAGAGGGTTTAGGCTTGATCTGTTCAAGAACTGATTTGTTTATCTTTTTGGTTGTCCATGGTATTCTCAGCACTCTTCTCAGCACTTTGAACACACTGGTTTTATAAGTCCAGAAAAGGCAGAGAGAGGTATTTCTCATTGTTGATAACTAAACTGGGGCTGTTATGTTTTGGATATATTGTGAGAAAAATTGCCTCATTGAAAAAGGCAATAATGCTTTGTAAATTGGAAAGCAGTAGAACAAAAGAGAAAGATTGCACTACCAATTAATTGGTTCAGTCAAGGAATCCATGGCCCTGATTTGCAAGACCCACAGTGGCTGGGATTGATAGGGAAGAGTGGAATGGACAATAGTGAGCTGGATGGAATAGAGTCCTGAGTCAGTTTAAGATGGCTTCACATATTTAGAGAATTATGGTATTTTAGAGCTGGAGGGGTCGTGTAGTCCAGCCCTCTGTTCAGTGCAGAACCTGCTGTGCAGAATGCAACTACAGTGTCCCTGGTAGATGCCTACCTACCCTATTCAAGGCACAAGAGCCACAGAAAGCATATTTGGTTGATCTATATTCAGGAAAAAATGAGCAACAACTAGTGCATTTCAGCAGAAATTTAAACCAATGAGTTTCATATTAGAACACAGGAAAAGTGTTCTCCTGGATCAAACTGGAGGCCTATCTGGTCCAGCTTTTTGTTATCCCCATGCACAACCAGATAGATGTCTCTGAGAATAGTCCTCTTTCACTCATATTCTCCAGAACAGGGATAAACTGCTGTGCATGTGTATGCATGTGCATTCACGTCTCCTGTCAGCTTTTGGAGATGTCATGAATCACATATTGTTTTCTTAGACAAAGAATGTTCAGAGGTGGAGTTTCCTCTGAACAACTTCTTTTACTAGCGGTAATATGCAAAAACTTTTTTAAAAGTTTATTATTTACATTGATAAGGTATCTTTCTTTGAATGAGCTGAAAGCAACATACATGGTTTTCTTCTTCCACTCACTCTGGCCAACATCAAGGTTACACAGCATACTGTCATTCTCTCCCTGATAATGATGTAAAATGCTTGTGTTGAATGGCAACATGGCACACCTGAAAGCAGAAAAGAATGTGCACTAGAATGTGCATACACATGTCCATAGGAGGGTGACAAAAATGAAGAAAGGCCTGAAAACCATCTATGTTTAGCCTGGAGTAGAGAAGGACAAGGGGTGACATGAAGCCATGTTTAAATATTTGAAGGGACATCATATTAAGGATGGAGCAAGCTTGTTTTCTGCTGCTTCAGAGAGTAAGACATGGAGCACTGGGTTCAAACTACAGGAAAACAGATTCCACCTAAACATTAGGAAGAACTTTCTGAATGTAAGAGCTATTCAGTAGTAGAACATACTGCCTTGGAGAGTGGTGTAGTCTATTTCTTTGGAGGTTTTTAAACAGAGGCTGGATGGCCATCTGTCAGAAGTTCTCTCATTGCATATTCCTGCATGGCAGGGGGCTGGACTGGATGGTCCTTGGAATCTCTTACAATTCGATGATTCAGTGCAGATTCACATCTGCATGTCACCTACATGTGTGATGGCACTGCATGTGTACCTCTGCTTCCACAAACCTGAACTGAATACAGATGTTCTGTGTCAAACAAAAGTCTCCAACTATATCCATAGAGGAACTTAAACAAGCATATGAAACCAACAGGATTCTGCTTGTCACCACAGTCTCATAATGTAGATCAGACTGAGAGAGGCTGACTGGCTCAAGGTCATCTGGTGTTCTTTTTGATGATTCAATAGGGACTTAAACTTGGCTCTCACCCCACATTAACTCTACTTTAACTCCACTACTCTGCTTTATCTCCCATAAGTAGTAGCCCCTTCAGATTCTAGTCTTACCCTCAATCTATTGAACCATCTTATATAGCTGCGCAGGTTGTTTCTCCCCTTTGTCTTGTTATTGCTCTCTGCATCAGGCATCAAGTGTTCCATCCATTAAAAGTTTTAAGCAGCATCTGCATTTTTGCCCTTGTTGATCTCCAGCCATCATCTCAGAATAATTTCTTAATTATTTTTCTAGTAATTAGCTTTGCCCCTCATTATGAGGGTCTCATTTGCAAAAGTTTCAGCAGCAGAATGTGCCATTTATTGGGCAAAAGATTGCACTTGCTAATTTTTAATTACAGATGAATGTGTTAGCTAATTTGCAATTGCGAGAAAGAAAGGAAAAAAAATTAATTCATTGAAAATCTTTGTTGACCATTTTAGATGATCTGTTTGTTCCCGAGTGAAGCAAAAGAAGTTAAAAATAGAGAAATATAAAGAAAATAAATATGTTTCAGTCTGAATAGATGCACCCTTCTTTTTCTTCAAGAAACCCTTTTATACCCATTTCATGTAGAGGAGCATGATTTCCCCATATTTGGCTTTGAAAACAGTTCAGAGGCATCAGGTTATTCATCTTGGTGTCCACAGTGGATCTAAAATGTTACTTTAGGCTTCTAAAATTGAGAATCCACCCCACTACTGTACTTTGAAACCTCTGGCCTCTGTCTCTTAGCAATTATGTTATAGAAGAGAACCAGGGCATGGAGTTATGAGAAGCACAACTTCACAGCATGAATCATTGTCTGCTTTAAGAACATTAATGGAAGCAAAGCAGTCAGGAGAACTCCATGCTTCAAATTGTTTATAGACCAATGTAGGTGTCTGGCTGCTATTTTGCCCCACTATGCCCTGGGCACCAATGGTGGCTGGCATTTTCCTCCTAGGAAACTGCACTTCTGAAAAACCAGCTGTCAGTGAAAGGATTTCCACTGCATGATGGCTGAAAAACATGTTTGCTACTATAGCTTCACTGCTGCCACTGCCGCCTCCTCCTCCTCCTCCTCCTCTTCTTCTTCCTCTTCCTCCTCCCTGTCTGCTCCTTCCTTCCTTCCTTCCTTCCTTCCTTCCTTCCTTCCTTCCTTCCTTCCCCCTCTTCTTCTTCTTCTTCTTCCTCCTCCTCCTCTCTCCCTCCTCCTCCTCTTTTTTCTCCTCCACCTTCTCTTCCTCTTCTTCTAAAATACAGCCACAGAAAAGTGGCAGGTGGCGACTGCAATATCAGTGAGATGAAAACCTTCTCTGTATATTTCTCCAGCCTTTGAAAGATTTATTCCAATTGATGAAGAATATCGCTAAGACAGATTGAACACCTTGGATAGTCCCTTCAGAATATGAACCAAAGCAGAGTAGATTCACTGCCACCTGCATTGGACCCAGAAACTGCCACAGAACTACCCTTGGCATGTGCTCCAAAATTCTAACAGCATTTTGGCATCTCTCACAAAACTGCAGATAGTTTAAGTGGGGGAATTTGCACACACCCACACCCCACACTCTTTCTAATGCAAAATGCTGATTGATTCAAAGAACGTGAAGTGACATTGTGTGAATTCACACACACACACACACCAAGAAGCAGCAAAAGAACTGGGACATGTCAGGGAGGAAAATTGCAAATATGAGATAATTTAAAAGGATGCAGCCAAGGTGCCATTTCTAAAAGAAAAAACAAACAAATCATTCACTGTGTCAGCCACAGATGCTGGCGAAACATCAGGAAGAAATTTTTCTAGAACATGGCCACATAGCCCAAAAAACCCACAAAAAACATTCACTGTGAATTTAGTAGCACCTTTGAAACCAACTGGGAAGAACTTTCAACCATAAACTTTCATGGATAACAGTCCACTCTATCAGATGCATAGAGTGAAACCTTTGAAAGCAGGCATATATACAAATAAATTAGGAGAGAGGCTGTAAAAATGAACTTGCTTTGAGGATTGTTCAAGGCTAAGATTGATGGCAAGAGTCAGAGTAGTTTAGTGGTCTAAGTATTGGATTATGATTCTGGAAATCAGGGTTCATAATCACTTTTCAGTTTAAGAGCTGAGAAGTAATGATTTTTGATTCAATATTTCTTTTCCTAGATCATAAGACTCTCATGGCCTAGCCAGGAACTAGAATGGAAAATACTGGAGCAAAACAACTAATCAAAACTGTTCAGTAAAGATCAGTTATATATATGAGGTATTAGTGGTACTGGTAATGAAAAACTATTTTATAATCTGGCTGGGTGAATGGAAGATCTGATGAACATTCATAAGCCATCCTAGGAACTTGTAGAAGGATGGGGTATAAAGCCTTAAAATAAACCAATACAGGTTGAGTATCTCTTAACTGAAATCCAAAATATTCCAAAATCCAAAAAATGTCCACAGGGGAGCTGAGTCAGTGATACCTTTGCTTTATGATGGTTCAATGTATACAAACTTTTTTTTTCATGCACAAAAATAATTACAATATAGTGTTTAAAAATGCCTTCATGTGATGGGTATAAGGTATATATGGAACATAAATGAATTTCATATTTATCCTTGGGTCCCATCTCCAAGATATCTCATTGTGTATATGCAAATATTCCAAAATCTGAAAAAAAAGTAATACCCCAAAATCCCAAACACTTACAGTCCCAAGCATTTTTGGATAAGGGAAACTCAACCTGTAGTCAAATTTGTCTGAATTTTTCAATTCCTGTGCAAATGGATTTTTCTTTCTGCCAAGAAATTACAAATCTCAGGAACATCTCTCACTTGTGAGTCTCTACTTCCACAGTAAAACTGTTTTCTCAAGTCCCTTTTGATGTGCTGAGGACACTTGGCACACATCTGCTTGGATGCTGTTGAGAAACAAGGCATGGCCTTGGGCCATATTGCATTTGCAAGAAAGGAAACCCCTTGGCATAATTTGCTTTCCATAACAAGAGTGGCCAGCAGGTTTGGTTATTCTACAAGGTTGGCCCTGGGTGAAATGAGAAGGCTGGCATGGAAAGGCAGGACTTTAATTGGGTTGGCAATCTGCCCCTTAAATAATGAATCCAGGAAGACTAAACCAAAGCACAATGATCACAAAAATAATTTAGAGCAGAAGAAAAGCAATGTCTGGCCTAAATGCTATTGCTCATCCCAGCTACAGCAGACCTACTGAGGCATTGCCAACATGGTAAACCAACACCTAGGTAAGATCCATTGAGTTTATTAACCTACTCTAGTTGGAGTCAATAATACAATTCTGGGTTCTATTGTTTGTAATGGTTTAGTATTATTATTATTAACTTTTATTTATAAAGCGCTGTAAATTTACACAGCGCTGTACATACAGTCTTTTTAATTAGATGGTTCCCTGCCCTCAGGTTACAATCGAAAAAGACATGACACAAAAGGAGAAGGGAGTGGTGGTGGGGAAGAGGATGAGGTCCAGCAGTTCCTCTCTACCTCCAAGGCCTGGGCCAAGGCAGATGGACTGGAGGGAGGGCTTGGCTTCATAATGGATAGTTAATCTTCATCCAGGGAGGCAAGCAACAATTATGCAATTATGAATGCAGAAAGGGAGGGGGAGCCAGTGAAGGGATGCCAGCAAAGGAGAGATATGGTCAGAGCAGTGGGCGGATTTGATAATGCATGCAGCTGAATGCTGGACAGAAATTAAAAGACTGAGGTGAGAAAGAGGAAGCCCAGCCAGGAGGACGTTACAGTAATCAAGTCATGAGACCACTAGGGCATGGACCAGGATCTTGGCAGTAGAGGCGGAGAGATATGGTCGGATTTTGGCAATATTGTATAAAAAGAATCTGCAAGCCTTGGCAGTGGTCTGGATCTGAGGGATACTCGGCAGAAAAGAATCTTGCTGGGCTGGTTGAATAGAAATGTTGTCCACAGAGACAGAAAAGGAGTGTTGAAGGGTAGACTTAGGAGGAAAGACAAGAAGCTCTGTCTTGGACATGTTGAGCTTCAAACGCCGATGGCGCATCCACCGTGAGACAGCTGTGAGGCAAGATGAGACTTGCTGTTCAAGCCTTGGAGAAAGGTCAGGGGTGGAAAGATATAACTGGGCGTCATCGGCATACAGATGGTAGGAAAAACCAAAAGAGCTAATGAGTTTTCCTAAGGACAGTGTGTAGAGAGAAAACAGAAGGGGACCCAGAACAGAGCCCTGAGGAACTCCAACAGATAAGGGAACAGGAGAAGAAGTCTGGCCCCCTGCAACCACTGCAAAAGATCTGCCTGACAAATAAGATCGAAACCAGTCGAGAACAGAGTCTGAGAACCCAAGGTCAGAAAGTATGTCAACTAGGAGACAGTGATCAACGGTGTCAAAGGCTGCAGACAAATAGAGAAGGATGAGAACAGAGTAAAGGCCATTAGCCTTGGCCTGTAAAAGGTCATTCGAGATCTTAGTGGGAGCTGTCTCTGTAGAATGCCTTGGGCGGAAACCAGACTGAAAGGGATCGAGGATGGAGTTGGCTTCAAGAAACTCAAGACAGTGAGAATAAACAACCCATTCCAAAACCTTAGAAAGAAAGGGAAGAAGAGAAATTGGACGATAGCTAGACAAAGAGGAGGGGTCAAGAGAAAGTTTTTTCAGAATTGGGGAAATGAGAGCATGTTTGAAGTCCAACGGGAAGGAGCCTGTAGAGAGAGAGATTGAAGATATGGAGAAGCGAGGGCAGAAAAGAAGGAGTGATAGAGATTAGGATCAGAAAAGTTGGGATGTAATTCTTTACTGGGTTTCTTTTCAAAGGAAGCAACCAGTAATATTAGCAATTTTCATCCCACTGTGAAAAAGTTTTCAAAAATCACACAGCTTTCAAAGCCCATTCACAATTCAGGACTTTATGTTCAAAAATTTTCCATCCCAAAAACAGTGTTCTGGAGACTGACATACATGAGAAAGATTAGGAGTATACATTTTTAATGGTATTCACATTAGCAAGAATTCCTACACAGAGTAAGTCCTAAATTGCATCCAGATGCAAATATTTGTGAATGTTCTTTCCATTCCTAGAGGTGAATGGAGTGAAGAGGGGATTGGTCCTTTTAACCTTCTGTCATTGCTTCATAAGGAGCAGAAATGCAAGAAACCCTGTTGAAGAATATTGAGCAGCTGTGGGATGATGATGATGATGATGATGATGATATTACTACTACTACTACCTCCTTTAGGAGGATTGCTAGGCGATCCTTATGAAGTATTCTTAAATAAATGGCTGAGATGCTGCATTGAGAGATGAATCAAAAAGTTCTGCCACTTTGAAACATCTCTCCCTTCCCTTTTCAGGAATCATTATCTTCCTGTAGGGCCACTCTTTCATGGCCATGTAGTAACTGATGGAGAGTGTGGAATGGTTAAGAGGTGCCTATCAATGTGATTGTAGACAGATGCACAACCACTTTATCTTGCAAAGGCATCAAAAAATGACTCTAGGAACTGGCTTGAGGAGCTGGGTATGTTTAGTCTGGGGACTAGAAGGTTAAGCGGTGACATGATAGCCATGTTTAAACATTTGAAAGGATGCCAATGCTGAAGACGGCTCAAGCTTATTTTATGCTGCTCCAGAGACCCGGACACAGAGCAATGCATTCAAGCTATCATAAAAGAGATTCCTTAGGGAGAACTTCCTGGTGCTAAGAGCTATTTGACCACACAACATGCTGCTTTGGAGTGTGGTGGGGTTTCCTTTTTTGGAGCAATGCACACAGAGTCTGGATGACCTTCTGTCAGATGTGCTTTGATTGTGTATTACCTCATGGCAGAATGGGGTTGGATTGCTTGGTCTCTTCCAGCTTTATGATTCTGTGTCTTCATTGTTGGGCATCTGGCTATTGTCACAGAGGCAACTATTTCTCAGCTGACCTCCAACCTCCACTGGCCACTGCATGGCCATGGAGAGGGAGCAAAGACGAGTGGTTGTCGCGGTCATTTTGCAAGGGAGGGTGATAATTCTGACCTCTGCAACAAGGATGTATGCATAGCAAAGTTGAACTCATGCCTGTGCATGCCATTAAAAGATTCCTTTTTATTAGATTTACCATGAATTCAAAGTAAGGAGATACACACACACACACACACACACACACACACACACACACCACATCTCAAAAATACTTGATACATCAAGACCCCCCTGATCAAAAAATGAGAGGTTTTTCACATTTCTGGGTTTTGTTTTGTTTTTCACATAATGCTATTTGAAGAAGAAAAAACTATGATCTTTCCACAAACCCATATTTTACATGCAACCCCCCCTTTTTTTTTGCAAAAACATAAAAATAAGAGAAATAATAAAACTCCCCCCTCCCAAATCTTGCAATCTCACTGAGCTGGGAGAAGAATTTTGGAATTTTTCATTCTTCCATGAAAGAATGAAATAAGTGAAGATTTATGTCATGAATTCTAAGATAAATTAGCTTAAAGAAATTTACAGAATTTCTTATTATACTGCTTTACTACATAAATAAGGCCTCATTCCCACTACAGAATAAACCATTTTTTGAGGCAAATGGATGAAGTGATCTAGCAGCGAATAGATGTTCACACTATTCGAGCCACATTTTTATTACCTTACCTGTTTCAATTTAATCCACTTCATGTTCATATTAATCAATGGATCAATTCAACATAGAGTCATGTCTCAGGGCTGACTGTGTCATAGGGAACAGATTCAGATCCATGGCTCATTCCCACTAGCACTGAATCGATTCATTGCAAAAGATGTAGGGAATTCAGCGGATCCAGAAGAAGCACTTTAAATGGGTTCAGCACTGGGCCCCCCTTCAAAAACCATGCCAAGAATTCAGCGCAAGTCCAAACAAGGGCCATTTAAACTGGTTCAGACTGATCTGAAAACTGGTTTATTATGTGGTGGGAATGAGGCCTAGAAGATGGTGACCATGTTTTTGAAAGCTTATGCTACAACTTTGTTTGCTCCATCAGTCTCAAAAATGCTATAAGATCCCTTTGCATTTCTTTCATGAAATAAATACTTGATTCACCAGCATGGCCAGAAGCTTTCCTGGGAGAAGCAATCCACTTCAAAGCTATCTTTAATCCTGTGCTCAGAGAAAGGTGAAATATAAATTAATTAATTGGATGGATGGATGGATGGATGGATGGATGGTGTTAGGGAATAGTCCTTCCATCTTTAGCATGGAGAGTTTGCTACTCAGGAGAAGGGACAATGGACACTTTTTTTCCACAATTTTTTCACTTGTAAAATGACATGCTTGCAATGTAACATGTCCATCCCCTCTTCTCCTGACACTTGTTTCACAGTTAAAAGTGTCAGGAGAAGGGGGGATGGATGCGTTGTAAGGATTCAGAAGAACTCATGTTGTTTCACAAGTGTGCTCTAGGTCAGAGTGCTATCATAGAGCGCTTGAGAGGCATCACAGACTTCTGAAATTATCTCCATCTTTTGAACAAAGAATTGTGGGAAGCCCCTAATCTCTTTGGAGATGCCCCTTGAATGTTATCGTTCTTACTTGACATTATTTTGGGAATATTCTAGATTCAGCACTGGTGGATTGGGCTTTCCAGGTCAATGGGGTGGTGACTCCACTTCAGGTTTTAAAGCAAATGTCCAAGGTGCTGCATTCTATAATCAAAATTAAGTTCAACACCTTGATTAGTGTCTTCAAATTTAGACTAAACCATGGGATGTATTTATGGCCATCCCTTGCCAGTACTTTTATTCTGCTAGTAGCATCTCTCTTTTCATATCTTGCTCTCTTCCCTGGTTCTCTAGAAATGCTTACCTCTCCTATTTCTTCTTTTTACCTAGAGAACACTTTTTAAAATAAAATTTTGTTAGATCACATTGTCAAACATTCTGTCTATCTATCTATCTATCTATCTATCTATCTATCTATCTATCTAGTATAATAATAACAACAACAACAACAACAACAACCCATCCTCCCATTCATACCCTTTTACATCCTCATAGCATAGCCGCTTTGGTTCCTAATCTTGGAAGAGAGGCAAGATAATAATAATAATAATAATAATAATAATAATAATAATAATAATAATAATATCATCATCATCATCATCATCATCATCATCCAATATCATGACACTTATTTATTTATTTTACTTACTTCATGTATATGCTGCCTTTTCCAAAGGGGCTTCCAGGAACAACAGCATGATACCTTTCCATTCCGTTCTCTAGCTAACTCTTTCTTTCACTTCCATTCTTTAGCACCTTTAACTCTTCATTTCAAGCCCACCAAATTTCTACTTATTCTCTCATTCTTTTCAATCCCATTAGCTGTCTACTCACTCTTGTCATCTTTGCACTTACTTTCACCTACCCATGGAACACTTTTAATGCACCATTCTTGTCACAAGGTGACATATAGCACTCGTTTCCAAAATATCCTGTGGCTTTGGAGATCAGCCTGAGACCATTTCTCCCTCCTTGGCTACCATCCCTGTCTTGCCTTTTAGCAAAGCTCATAAAAAGATCTTTTCTCCCTGTTTTCTTCCCCTGGCTAAAATTCCAGCCTGGGCCCTTTCACAATCTCTTCTAATGCAGACACTATTGATTTGGTGTCGGCTGCCGCGATTGTGAAGTTGCCAATGATTGGTTCTCCCTCAGACTTTGGCTGTTCCTCTGTCGATACCACTCTGCTCTTTCCTTCAATCAATTCAAAAGGAGGGATATTATTGTATCTTTGATGTTTTGGTGAAATTAATTGAATTGCTCCACTCAAACATTGCTACAGCCAAGCTGGTGATGATTTTAGAAAAGTAGACCATAATTAGGCATTGAGGGGAGATGTATGAAGAGATGATACTTCAATCAGAAATGACTGGTTGCTTTGATGTCAGTAGGGAAGTATATCTACTCCAGGTTTTAATCCGAATTTTAAAGAAACTAGCTAAGATGCTGAACATCACCTCCTAACTTAGGGCCTGGACAGATGGGCGCTTTGCGCTGGCTTCAGCCCAAACTAGGGGTGTGTGGGAGCTGAGCATTTACATGCTCAGCAACCCTACTACATACCCTGGCCGCCATCACTGCATGCACCCATCCATATGGGGTGCACGATGATGATGTCCACGCAGTGCAGTGCCCAATCAGCATCGCACTATGCAGACATTATCATCACACGTGAGCATGCCAATAGCTCCCCACGCATGGCTTAAAAAGAACCCACTGGGAGCAGGTTCTTTTTAGGCCTCCTGGAGGCTGTAGCATTTGGTTGTTGCGGTCTTCATCTGGGGCAAAAAGGGGTGGTGTCTCACTGCCCCTATTTATAGATTCTGTCTAGCCCCTAAGATTCAGCATTTGTACTAGGTGTGGCACCTGTACTAGGTGGGGCACCTGTTATCAGGCAAATGAATTTTAAGAACCCTTGTCACCATCATGACCAAACTGCTGTCTGTCTGTCTGTCTGTCACCAGGAGCCCTGGTGGCGCAGTGGTTAAATGCCTGTACTGCAGCCACTCACTCAAAAGCCGCAAGGTTGCGAGTTTAATACCCGCCAAGGGCTCAAGCTCGACTCAGGCTTGCATCCTTCCGAGGAGGTCGCTAAAATGACTACCCAGATTGTTGGGGGCAATTAGCTTACACTTTGTAAACCACTAAGGGACTGCTTTAGTGCACTGATAAGCGATACAGAAATGTACTTGCTATTGCTATATCTTTTCTATTCTATTCTATCTGCCTGCCGACTGACTTTCCTATTGTTGTTGTATGCCTTCAAGTTATTTTGGGTGACCCGAAAGCAAACTTATCATGGGGTTTTCTTGGCAAGTTTCTTCAGAGGTTTGCCATTGCTATCCTCTGAGGCTGAGATAGTGTGACTTGCTTAGTGGTGTTTTATACTGCTGAGCCAGGATTCGAACCCTGATCTCCAGAATCATAGTCCAATGCTCAACCATTGCACCATACTGGCTCTCAACCTTCCTACTAGTACTCTACTGATATCTCATCATTTCCCTGAAAGTGAGACACAAGGTAGCTGTCCAGAAATATTCTGTCAAAAAGCATTGAAAGGGTTATTTTGTACTGGATCTGCTATATAGTTTCACATTAGACTTCCAGTTCAAGGCTAGAAAGTTCTAGGAATCAACTGGTAGCTGGGAACCAACCATAGGAATAAGCCTATGGTTTCCTTGCTTGTACTGTTCTCTTATCTATTAAGATGGGAGATGGGTCACAGCCATGCAGTGGCCTTGCACTGGGAAAGGGTTATGTTATTACGGGAATCTACGGTTTAATGCTGGAATAGTCTGGGTAGAATTTGTTGTTTAGGGACCTGAATCTGTCACTTGCTATAAAAGGATGTTGGAAGCCTTCAGCTAAGGGAATGTGATGCTTCCTTTGTGGCATAAGTTTAAAAATAATAAAACTTCTCTTATAGCAGTGATATGTGGCGTGTTGGTTTTCACTACCAAACGAAGCCCCGGCGAGGCCTGGAATTTACAGCCAATTCCAGTTGTGAACACCATTTAAAGTTTGGAATAAAACATAGAGTGGATTCACTACCTCACTTAATGTGAGGATTATACATACCATTGGCTACCATGGGCCCCTTGGTGATATATCTATAGTCACATGCATGCAGAATAGCAAGATGCTACATGTTACTCTTGGGAAAATGTGAGAGATTGTCTTTTAGGAGAATGATCAGATTGCTAAGGCAGAAGCTGAACAACTTCCAGTGCTGTGCCATCCCCACATGGACTAACAGAGAAAGAAGCATATGAATCTTCTTTGGAAAGCATATATTTACACAAACTTGTTTATAATCAAAAGCATGTTCCAATGGAGGAGGGAGCATAAAGAAAGAAAATGGTTGCAGGTCGGAGTGATGCAAGAAGAAAGTGGGCATGGTAAAAGAAATAGGAAGTCTGCAAAAACACAAACTAAATGGCAGTACAGTCATGCAAAGGCTGTTAACTCTAACAGTTGCTGAAGGATCTTTGATCTGAATATGGTACACTTAAATATACATAGGCTGCATCTGCACTGCAGGAATAATGCAGCTTGACACTGTTTTAACTGTCATGGCTCCATCCTGTGGAATCTTGGGATTTGTAGTTCCTTGTGGGACCAGAACTCTTTGACAGAGAAGGGCTCACAAAACTCCATAACTACAAGTCCCAGAATTTCTTACCTCTGGAAGAAGCACTACACATCACTTTGCTATGAGGACTGAAACATCTCATGTCTGAGATGTAGCTTAGATTTTGCCTACATTCCATCCTTCAACTTCAGGGTTTCTATTTATAGATTCTTTCCTCTATGAGAGAAGGCAAAATAATATAGTGCTGTAACAAGAATATAAGAAGAGTCCTTCTGGATTAGATCGATGTGGTTCTGACTAGACCAGCATCATTACAACATTGCCTGAGACTTAGCTTTCCCCAGAGGTGACTGGTTCCTATTTAGGGATGGATGAATCAGTCAATCTTCTTCTTATTTTTTCCAGCTCTAACTTAATTTCTTTCCACATCAATATAGCGATCATCTCTAAAAATATAAGAAAAAACAAAACAAAAGTCTACACAAATGGATTGAATACATTGGATCTCTTTTTGTATATGTTTCTCATAACAATTATGCAATTATGCCTGATAAATGCAATTTTGCAAGTATTTCCCCCCAGTATAATGGACTTTTATACCTTGGTGGGTTTTCTTTTTTCAAAAAAACAAAAACAGGTTGAGTCTCCTTTATCCAGAATTCCCAAATGCAAAATGCTCCAAAATCCAAAGTTGTCCACATGGGTGGCTGAAACAGTGACATCTTTGCTTTCTGATGGTTCAGTGTACATAGACTTTGGTCCATGCACAAACTTATTAGAAATATTGTGTATAAAATTACTTTCAGGCTATGTTTATAAGGTGTATACAAACCAAAAATGAATGCAGATGTTGGAATCATAGTCCTACATTTTGTTATAATTGTTCTCAGTTAAGATGTCATGGAGGGATATCTGTGTAGGAAGAGGCCATTCCTCCTCCTCGGCCATGCGGTTTGGCACGGCTTTGACTGGCATGTAGTTTGTTGTGGCACCAGAGGTCTTTGACAGAGAAGGTAAAAATCACACAAAACTTCAAATCTCTGGATTACATAGCATTGAGCCATAGCAGTTAAAGTGGTATCAAACAGGATTATTTCTGTAGTGTGTATGCAGCCTTGAAAAGCCATAAACCTGGAAGGTTCTGTCTTTCTATCCTTGCTCCATCCATAACGTTACTTGATGTGTATCTTTCTTGCTTCTTTATTTTTGTGTCTTTATTCTTGCTCCCTTCTGCCACCCACTCCTCCATTTATATATTTGTTTTCCCTCTTCTCCATGGGCTCAGAGAAGAAGGGCAATGGCTTTCTTTCTCCAAAGCCTGTGATTCTGAAACCATATCCACTCACTTCTCCCCCCCCCCCCAAAGGTTTAGGCTTTAGTTCTGTTTTATGAAATCTCTTCCTTTAATCCATCACTGCCCTCATCATCACAGCCTTTCAAACCTTCCTGGTGGAACCATTTACCTGGTATTCTGGAGGGGGAAATTCTTCTAAGGCACAGTCAAGCAAGCCCTTCAGTGAAACAGAGCGCTGCTTTATCACCTGGGGATTTTTCGCAAGCATGGCTGTGGGTCATACCAAAGTGCTTCCATTAGGTGGCAGTCTTACAGAATTAATATCATCACCGTTTTCCCCTGGAAGATTGTGTCTGCTTTCTAATCTGCTTGTATACACATGACTGTATTTCACAAACAGGCTGTTTGTTTAACTGTGTTGTGCTTGGGTCTATTTCGTACAAGCCACCAAATTCACCCAGATTCCAAAAAGAGATGCTCAGAAGAGTTAGAATAATAGAATCCTGGAGTTGGGAGAGACCCCAAGGGTCATCCAGTCTAACCCCATTCTCCCATGCAGGAAGACCCAATCAAAGACTCCCATCCCTGAAAGATGGCCATCCAGCCTCAGTTTAAAAAACCCCAGCACTCTCAGTTAACCTCTCAGTTCATATCATGTTGTA
Organism: Sceloporus undulatus; assembly: GCF_019175285.1. Classification (NCBI taxonomy): domain Eukaryota; kingdom Metazoa; phylum Chordata; class Lepidosauria; order Squamata; family Phrynosomatidae; genus Sceloporus; species Sceloporus undulatus. The sequence goes on from NC_056525.1 coordinate 245,327,468, forward strand.
AATTGACATCATGGAGGTAGAAGGGACCCAAAGGACCATCTAATTTAATCTCCTCTAGTGATGGACTCTCCTGTTGAAACCCTCCTGACAGGTGGCTATCTAAACTCTAAAAACTTCCAGTGATGGAAATCCACTTTTTTTTTTTTTGAGGTAGTTTATTTCACTGCCAGATAGCTCTTAACATAAGGACTTTCCTCCTAAAGTTTAGTTGGAATCTCCTTCTTTGTACTTTGGTGCAGCGCCTTACTCCATTGTTGTAAGAGGCAGTGTGGTGCAGTGGTTTCAGTACTGGACTAGGGTTGCATCTAATGCAGTTTGATGTCACTTTAACTGCCATGGCAAGATGCTATAGGACTCTGTGATTTGTAGTTTTGTGAGATATTTAGCCTTATCTGTCAGCAAGGTCTGCTTTTACAATCAACTGCAAATTCCAGGATCCCATAGGATGGAGCCATGACTGTTAAAGCGGAGACAAACTGCATTAATTTTGCAGTGTGGCAGCAGCCTAGGACTTGGGAAAATAAGGGTTCAAATCCCTGTTCTGTTCTGGAAACCCATGACAACATTCTCTGGAATAGTGGGGCTAGTAGTTTAGTGAGGCACTGGAGCGCTCTGGTTGACAATTTGAAATATGCCAGAGTTCTCCTCCTCAAGTGAGCCAGCGTGGCGTAATGGTTTGAGCACTGGACGACAATGCTGGAGACCAGGGTTCAGATCCTGCTCAGCCATGAAACCCATTGGGTGACCTTGGGCAAATCACACTCTCTCAGTCTCAGGGGAAGACAACAGCAAACCTTCTCTGAAAAAATCTTGCCAAGAAAACCTCACAATAGGTTCGCTTTAGGGTCGCCATAAGTGGGGAATGACTTGAAGGCACACAACAACAACAAATACTTCTCCTCAAACTGAAGATCGCAAAATTCCATAGGATATTGCCATATGGCTATGAAATCATCTGGTTATAATTGTGTGGTGCGAAAGAAGTCCAGGTCAGAGTAACAAAGCTGTGTAGGAAAGTACAACAAAAGGCATGGGGGTGGAGAAGGCGGGAGAAAGGGGGTACGTTCACACCACACCATTACAGAAACATTCCAGGGATTATAGCTATGGTGGAGACCAATTTAAAATCAATGCAGTTTGATACCACTTTATGCCATGGCTCCAACCTGTAGAATCCTGAGATGTGTAAATTTATGGGGCACCAGCACTTTTTGGCAAAGAAGGCCAAAAATACAAAAAGACCTTGCAAAAATACAAATCCCAGAAGCTACAGCACTTACAGTGGTGTCAGACTGCATTAGTTTGACAATGTAGATGCACCCCTAGTCCTAGATGACTGAAGTCAATTTGCCTGGGAGGCCGGCGCTAAAAACCCCATGAAGCCAAGTTGGATGAAAGGCCACAACTTTATTAGCGACAGCAAATCAGAACAGAAGGGTTGGCACAAAGCATAAGGTTAGGATCTGAAGCATTGAATAACCCCACAGTTAATCGATAAGCAGCATACCTAGTGACTGCCAGGCATTGGGATGACCTAGGGGCTAAGGAACGCCAACTAGCTGCCATCACACCAGGCGCTCTCTTGTTCTCAAAGCCCCTAGTCACCGGGTGGCTTAACCATGTTGTGGCCCCCGCAATGGCCACAACGCATGCCCAGCTCGCCCCCGGGTCCCTATTGACTCCCAAACCAGTGCTCCATAGCCCTGGTAACCAAACCAACCAGATCCTGGCCTATGCTGCCGCCCCAAGTTGTGACAGAAAACCCCAAGCACCCAAGCAGAGGATGGGTGGGTGGGAGAGCCAAGCTGAAAATGGCTGCAGGGCCTGGCCGCATGGCCCTTATATAGGCCAAGGCCCCGCCTCCTCACCCCATGGTGAGGCTCCTCCTTCAGGGCAGCCCAACCAATGAGCTTCCCTGGAGGACTGAAGCCTCACCATAGAGGCTTCCTCCGCCCCTACAGAGCGGTGCGGAAGGAAGGGGGTGGCCCTTCCACCCAGCCCACCAATCAGGATGGAGTACGGCCCCAATCAGGAAGTTGGGGCCAGGGAGCCGCGCTGGCTCCCGGCGGCAAAGCGTCCGGCCTGCGCAGTTGGGCAGCCGCATTATTCCCCAGAAGATCTGACTGTATGGGACAGATTATACAAGAGAAAGTGATCCCGTAGGTAACCCAGACCCCAAGATTCAACAGAGATCAATACAGAGTGTGAAGGGAGGATCATTTTGTCCTTTTCTTTAGGCAGGAGAAAACTTTGGGCTTCATTATTTCCGTGGAGGAGGAATCCATCCTTTTAGCTCCTAAGACATGGCCTGAAGTTGTATAACCGAGGCTCAAATTTATTTCTTCCTGGGCAGTAGGCCTTGAAGAAAAGGTTGCCACTCAAAAATGAATTTACTCTAAGGTCTTTCTCTATTGCACCAGTTCACAAGGTGCATCTCTGCTAGGTTTCCTTTTTCATTGTTGAAGGGGAGGAATCTTTTTCTGTATTTCCATTCCTTGGACATGCATCAAATAGCCAGAGGCTGATGTGGGGGGAGTGGTGGGGAGGCAATTTCTTCCCGTATATACTTTTGGCAGGTAAGCAGCATACTGTATTCCGAGGATGATAAATGAACCTTTCAGAAACCTGTCGTGTATATAATTGCAGATACAGACAAAACAATGAGTCGCTTATTAGTTCAAAGCAGCATTGTGGGCAGCTGAGCACAAAACAGCAACAGAGCTGTGGCTTTGTGAGAGATTCCAGGAGGACACTGTTGTTTCAATCTGGCAAGGGATATTTTTAAAAATCTTGGAGTCAACTGTTTCTAGTGATATTCTGCTAAAATGTGAATAGTACACAATTAGCACAAGTTGGGAATTAGCACATGCTGGCTACCTTCTTAGTCAATTCAAAGTTGAACATAGCCTATCTGAAGGTACTTGTGCCTTGTTTAATGTTCTTTAGTGACCCTGGGCAAGTCACATGCTCTCAACCTCAGAGAAAAGCAATGGCAAACTGCCTCTGAACAAATCCTGCCAAGAAAACCCTGTGATATGTTTGCCTTAAGGTTGCCATAAGTCAGAAATGACTTAGAATCACAGAATCATAGAGTTGGAAGAGACTACAAGAGCTGTCCAGTCCAACCCCATTCTGCCATGCAGGAACTCTCAATCAAAGCATCCCCGACAGATGGCCATCCAGCCTCTACTTAAAGACCTCCAAGGAAGGAGACTCCACCACTCTCTGAGGAAGGAGTGTGTTCCACTGCCGAACAGCCCTTACTGTCAGGAAGTTCGTCCTAATGTTGCTCTTGTTCTTCTCTTCGTTTTTCTGGATTACCTGTGACTGATCTGTATTGGATTACTTATCCTACTGCTTTTTATATTACAACAGCCTGACCCTCCAGTCACTTGCTGACTGTAGCACAGGAGACAGCACAATTAATGCTCATTTTATCATACAAACATTTTCAGTATGTGACTGTGATGAAGGATCATGTCCATTTCTTAATTGTTTACTGCTACACAGAGGAAGAAGCACTTGCAGAACTTTCTTCCTTGAATTTCAGAACAACTTGGATGGCACTGGATGCTATGCACCTTGACTGGAGAGTGGGGAGGTTTCTCTGGTAGGAAATTATCTTTCTGCTGTGGACACCATTCCCAATAATGCTCCCCCAAGCTTTTGTCCACTAATCACTTTAAGGCAACAGCTTTGGTCAGCGTATATGAAAGCAGTAATAATAAACTCATGGCAGTTCAAGCAAATTAAATTGGTATGAAATTCCAAACTAATATTTGAACAACAGTTGAGCTTTGCATTATTCCTCTAGCTGTAGCCACAAAGATCTTAAATGGTTTATAATAGACCTACCATGTTTTGAATATACAAAATATGGTATAAAGGGATCTTTTCATTAGTTTGTGGTCATAATAAGTTGTACCAATTAATTAAATGGAGGGTCTCCTTGAGGGATCTTTTATCTGGATTAAATCTTAATGCTCCTTTTGTTCCCCCTGCAGATGTGGAGTGGATGTGAAAGTAAGAATAAGAGATTCACAAAATTAATATATTTCTATTTTTTTTTAAAGCAAAGTGGACATATTCTGAGATCCTAAACTGAAGAGGCACGGCATAATTTTACACTCATGGAATTAAATAGTGGTTGTGCAATACAGGGAAACATACATATTGAATCATAGTATCATAGAGCTGGAAGAGATCACAAGGGTCACCCAGTCCAAGCCTATCCTGCCATGCAGGAATACACAATCATAGAATCAAAGAATCATAGAGTTGGAAGAGACCACAAGGGCCATCCAGTCCAACCCCATTCTGCCGTGCAGGAACTCTCAATCAAAGCATCCCCGACAGATGGCCATCCAGCTTCTGCTTAAAGACCTCCAAGGAAGGAGACTCCACCACTCTCTGAGGAAGGAGTGTGTTCCACTGCCGAACAGCCCTTACTGTCAGGAAGTTCGTCCTAATGTTGAGCTGGAATCTATTTTCCTGTAGTTTGCATCCATTGCTCTGGGTCCTAGTCTCTGGAGCAGCAGAAAACAAGCTTGCTCCCTCCTCAATATGACATCCCTTCAAGTATTTAAAGAGGACTGTCATATGAACCCTTACCCTTCTCTTCTCCAGACTAAACATACCCAGCTCCTTAAGCCTTTCCTCATAAGGCATGATTTCCACACCTTTCACCATTTGGTTGCTCTCCTCAGAACACACTCCAATTTGTCAACATCATTTTTGAATTGTGGTGCCCAGAAATGGACACATATTCTAGATGAGGCCTGACCAAAGCAGAATAGAGTGGCACTATTACTTCCCTAAATGCTATATTTCGGAGCTTATCCAATCAACAAAGAAGCTGGCTTACCTCTTCCAGCTTGAATTCAGGATCTGGGGTGTCCCAGATGTTATCATACCTAAATCACCATTTATCTAGCTGAGATGCTTGTATTCAAGTGGGCCTGTTATAGTCTTTGATACATAGTTTGGGGACTGTGGGGTTTTTTAAGAAATTGAGTTTAGTGATTAGGAATGAGGCATTTTAACATACTGGCTGTTATGTTTTCTGCATTTGATCTTCTTCTAGCATGCAACCTATCACGAGATGATCCAGTGGGTTTCCATGGCTGAGTAGGGATTCAAATCCTGGTTGCCATAGTTGTAGTTCCATACTCAAACCAATACACTTGCCCCTGTTGTTGTGTACTTTCAAGTCATTTCTGACTTATGAGGACCCTAAGGTGGACCTATCATAGGGTTTTCTTGGCAGCTTTCTTCAGGTTTTTTTCCCATTGCCATCCTTTGAGGCTGAGAGTGTGTGACTTGCCCAAGGTCACCCAGCGGGGTTTCATGGCCAAGCCAGGATTCAAACTCTGCTCTTGAGAGTTGTAGTCCAGTGCTCAAAACAAACCACTGGCTCACACCTGCTCCATTCAAACACTCAGTAGGCAATGTTAATTTTTTAAAAAGGGGGGACATCCCCATGTCTCATGTAGTTTAGCCCACAGGACTTGTTCCATCCATAAAGCATATTAGATTCAGATTGGGGTGGCAAAATTGTGAGACTGTAAAGACAGATGGTGTCAAATCAGACTTCAAGTAGGACATACCACTTTGGAACATTCTCCATCATCCAAGCAGTGAAAGGGAAAGGCTCTATCCCAACTCTTTGCCAATTTTATTCTATCACAGGCTTGGGTATTTATGCCAAATCTATCATTCTCAATTAAGACAATGTCTCTGTATACCAGGGGTAGGCAACCTTTTTGTGCCAGGGGCCGGGTTGCTGTTCCTCAGACAACTGGGGGGCCGAAGCCGAGGGGGTAGAGCTTCCACCCTCTGGGGGTGGGGCCACGTGCCGGGGTGGAGCTTCCACCCTCCGAGGACAGAGCCGCATGCCGGGGGCAGAGCTTCCACCCTCCCCGGGGGCCAGGCCTCCTCCTCTTTGCCGGCCCCTGACGGGGCCCCAGGCTCTGTCAGAGGCTGGGAAAGAGCCGGTGGGGGCTGCCAGCACTGGAGGCCTCCTCCTCTTTGCTGGCCCTTTTACCGTCACTGGGGCCCTCCAAGAGGGCTCTGGCGGCGGCAGCAGGCCTCCGGGAGGCCCTTTTGCCGTCGCCAGGGCCCTCTTGGAGGGCCCCGGTGGAGGCAGCGGGCCTCCCAGAGGCCCGCTGCTGCCATCGGAGCCCTGTTTGAGGGCTCCGGCGGCCGCAGCGGGCCTCGGTGAAGTCTCGCGCAACCTTTCTTGTGGTCGCGTGAGACTTCACCTCTAGGCCACCGCCATTTTGTTTTTCAAAATGGCGGTGAAGTCTTGCGCGACCTTGGGGAAGGTCGCACGATACTTCAGCGCCATTTTGAATAACAAAATGGCGGCGCGGGAAAAGCTGCAATCAGTGGCGGCAGGGGCAGGCAGGGGCTGGCTGAAAGGCCTCAGCGGGCCACATCCTGCTCGCGGGCCGGAGGTTGCCGACCCCTGCTGTATACCTTAGCAATTTGAACTTGGGCATGGTGCTGCCAAGGACAGTGATTACAAGTACCGTGCCTTTTTAAAAAGTAGCAGCTAGAGAATTGAGTAAGCAACACCTGTTCAATGGATGCTCTGATATCTTCTATCTGTCAGATGAGATTTTTGCATAGTTTCCATGCTTTCTCCTTTTAAAAAGATATACCAGGACCACATTGCTGCAGGGCAAAATGTGGATTAAAGTGACGAGAAATCCACATCCTCCACTTTTATCCACATGTTGAAAGTACTGCTGTGTGCCCCCCCCCCAAAAAAAGAGAATTAAACTGGACTTGGATATGGGGGAATGGCCCATTAGATAAAGCACCTTGCAGATCGATATGACTAACTGCTGTGAACTGGCTCCCTTGGGGGAGGTCTGGCAGGTTGCCTTCTTAATGTGGTCTTGACTCCAGTGGAGAAAATATTTCAATTGGAAAGAGATTTCAGCTTATGAAATGTGAGGGTTTTTTTTAATGTTAACCTCTGTCTTGGGGGTAGAGAGAGGAGATATATTTCTGAGCTTACCAGCTTCAGTGCAGAGCTGAGAAGGACAAAATGAAACGGACTTTAGTGGAATCTTGATACAGATCCTTTATTTGAACAGTATCTTGATACAGACTTGTCTTCAGTTTTATTATGGGTCTTTTACTTACTTTTTTCATTCTTGGACTTCTGATATCTTCCTGTGCCTGGCTGGCAGACCCCAAGAGTAGTTTTAATTTTTTTTAAAGCTCTGAATGAGACCACGTTTTAATCCACTGATGGTTTCTGTAGTATAGGTTCTTCTTGTTGTGCCTTCAAATCATTTCTGACTTAAGGTGACCCTAAAGCGAACCTATCATGGGGTTTTCTTGGCAGAGTTTGTTCAGAAGAGGTTTATCTATGCCTTCTTTTGAGGCCAAGAGAGTGTAGTTTGCCCAAGATCACCCCATGGGTTTCCATATCGAAACGATGATTCAAAGCCTAGTCTCCCAGAGTCCCACTCCAATAGTCAAACCATAATACCATGCTGGCCCTACAGGCTCTTAGATCCCACTTAAACTCTGACTTAACATAACTTTAAAGACCAGTTTCATTTTTAAGTTGTTAATTTGAAATGATGAATGTAAAATGTGGATTGTTTAGTTATGTATATGTCTTGTCCTTTTAAATAGTATGCATATACTTTTAAATTGATGTGTATTTTAACTGATGTTGTGTGTCCGTTAATTATTGTTTTTCACCACCTCGATCCATGAGGAGAGGTGGGTGCGATATGATCATCATCTTCACAAATTCCAAAAAATTGCTACTGACTTTTCTATCCAGATAATTCCAAGAAAAATATTGCCTGGAATCCTGTTGGTATTCTTGCACATGTGCAAGTCCTCCGACAGGAACATTTTGACATTTGTGGAAGGTACATTTTCAGTGCAACATTGCAGAAGTAGAATGGCGCATGTAGAGCTTTTTTCTCTCCCTCTTTGAATTTTCTTCACTTTCCAGACCTATTTGCTCAAAATATGTTTCATGGTTTGTTTGGGGTTTTTTTACACACTTATTTGTGAAGGTATTATCACATGCATATTTATACTGCAGCTGGTTGACTATCTCTGGCAGTGATCCAGAGGCAAGCTTTTTCTACCACAACACCTCTGCTCTGAAATACACTCGCTATTATTATATGGGAGGAAACAGATGTTATGTTTTTCATATGTCTCTGGAAGATCCACTTGTTTGCTCAGGCTTTTCCCTCATGTTTATTGCTAGGATTATTACAGTTTAGTATTAAGAATTACCCTTCAGGCACCAGATCCCATCTGACCTTGGAATCTAAGCAGGATCAGCCTCGGTTAGTACTTGGGTAGGAGACCATCAATGAATACCAGGGGCTGTAGGCTATATTTCAGAGGAATGAACTGGCAAAACCATCTCTGAGTATTCCTTGCCTAAGAAAAGCCTATGAAATTCATAGAGGGCCCATAAGTTGACAGGTGACTTGAATGCACATACACTCAATATGTTTTAGGAGTTGCTTGTGGTTTTATCAGCTTCAATCTATTGCTATTTTGTTATTTTGCATTACCTAAGCACTGTATTATGATAAGCGCTTGCAAAATCTCCTAAGAAAATAAATGAACAAATAAATATTGTTGTTAATGTGCCTTCAACATGACTGGTTTATGGCAATCCTCCTCTAGGATTTTCATACCAATATTTGTTTAGATTTGGTTTGCTGTTGCCTTCCACTAAAGATGAAGTAATGTGACTTGCCCAAGGTTCTCCAATGAGTTTCCATGGTTGAGGAGGTGATTTGAACCAGGGCCGCCAGGAATCCGAGTTGAGCGCTCAGACCAAAACACCACTTTGGCTCTCTTGAATTGCTGCCTTGGTGTTGTTTCTTGCTTGGTTGTGTTTTCAATGAGATGAGCAAAATGGAACACTCAGCTTCATGGAGTCTATCGAGGCTTTCCTGCACAGAAAATACAATTTTTGTGGGGGGGAAATGTATTCCTTTGCATTGAAATCTGAACTGAAAAGTTTATATGTCTGAACTGTGAAGAATCTTGTCTCTCTACACAATTATAATGTTTTGGTATCACTTTAATTGTCATGGTTGTTAAGAGCCATTAAATCAACTTCAACTTATAGTGACCCTATGAATGAGAGACCTTCATGTCACCTTACCATCGACCATCCTGGTGTCTTGCAGACTCAGGGCTATTGCTTCCTTGATTGAGTCTATCCATCAGGAATGTGATCTTTCTCTCTTTCTACTCTCTTCCACCTTATCAAGCCTTATTGCCATTATTTACGGTTACCATAAATGAGGAATTTAGTATTTGTAATTATTTGATATTTAATTATTTGATAATTTGCAAAAATGTAATATTTATTTTTAAAATGTTGGACTGCAATGTCTTTCTTCCCTCCTTTCATCTTTCACCCTTAGCGATGGGCTGATGGGAGTTTCAGTTCAACAAAATTGGGGGTCTCACACTCCCCCCCCCCCCCCGATATATATGACACATTACTAACTCCTGGCCTCTGTAAGCATTCCCATTCACAGTGAAATGCATTTAATTGGGATGATTGGTAGGAAAAAAATAATTCTTGTGAAATTCTCCTCCCTAGTTTTGCAGTTATGAACACACTGATAATTTGAAGCCAACAGAAACATGTCATAGAGATCATCCTGAAAAACATTATCTAGACTAAAATTAGCAAATAATTTCAGAGTGTCAAATAAATGACTGGCTGTTCTTGTCGGAGGTGCATTCTAAACACTCCTTTAAAAAACAAGATTTTATCTTCCCTTTTAAACACTGTCACAAACATTGAATGACACAATCACATTCCGCTCATCTACACCAGCTTCATTGACATCAGGAATTTCACATCCTTTTAAACTTCATGGCTTTAACTCTTTGGGGGACTTGTGTATTTGTAAGTGGAGTTATGTTTCCAGGAATTAGAACTGGGCAGTTCCATGTCTGTATCTAGCAAGGGCTACTGATATATTACTATGTAGAGGAGCCTCTGAATTGACTGATGCACATTGTCACCCCAAATGCTGGAATCCTGGGAGGGCACCCACAAATTAACATGTTCCAAGAATTGTAATAGCTCAAATAAAAAACCTTGGCTGGGGCAACAGTCGGCCTTGGGTTCAACCTTGTGTATAATGGGTGCAAATCACACAGACCTCCAGAGGCAATTCCAAATAGGTTTGTAGTTATATTAAGACAATAAGTAACAAGCACACAAGCACACACTCATGCAGACACAGAAGAACTTATGAAGCAAAGGTGGGAGGATGGGAAAAGCAGAGGCTTTACTAATGGTGATATGCTACCGATCCTGATGTGTGGTTCCAATCGATAAGTGTCAGGAGTGGAAATGGCTCAATAGCTGCCTTGGCAAGTGGGGTGGCTGGCTTATCAAGAAGTCTAGTAGAATGAACAGAGTGTCTGCCCAATCCCAAACTAGAGCAAATCATATATATGCAAAATCATATCCTGGGGGAATGAATCAATCAATTCACTGCTAAATGGTTTTCCAGGAGGGACGAATGGTCAATAGATGGAGTAAATGTTTGGATGATTGGCGGGAATATCTCAGACAATGGGAATCTTCTACTTTTAGAGAGGGTTCTATTGTCTATATATGCACAGCCATCTTTGGCCAGAATCCTTCATCGCCATCCATAGACAAAAGGTATAATGCTGATGCCTTGCGTGATCTCACTGTGATGGGTGCCTTTGCTTACTCCCTTGATAGAACCAACCAGAGTTCCAAATATGGTACTCTACAATTCCATGGTTCTTTGATTCCAAGGGTAATGATGTGTACCAGCCTCAACTGTGGCTTCTCTCTATGATGAATCATAGTGCTAAAGTATCCACAAAAATGGCTTGGGAGCTACATCTAGACCAAGGGTTGTGTGCTTCCTCCACTCATCCAGCATAGTCTCAATTGTACTTCTGCTTCCATCCAAGTCCTCTCATTTCTTTCCTTCTTATCTTAAATCAGCATTTGTGGAATCATCCAGTTTAGTACCTATTTTTATAATGTGTGCAGGAAGGAAAAGGCTCAGAGGATAAGCCCATCTTTTTACACTATCAGAATTGGCTGTAGTAGGAGAACACAATGGCAGCAAAATTGCTCACAGATTGCACCTGAGGTTGTTCCAGTGCCCTCTTTACCATGCATTACATACAGCTGGCAGAAGGTTAGGGCTCCTAAATTTTTATCCTGAAATCTGTATTGACTTGAATTTGGTGACCAAGCCTTTGCTCTAATATGACTCTAGTGTTCTGCAAGATTTAAATACTGGGATATATCCAACAGTTCTATGAAGAGGCTTAGAAGCGAAAAACAGATGAAGCAGCCATGAAATCTAGTGAATTAAAGGGATTCTTCTTTTTGGCTTTCAGAAAGATATATGTTATTCTTTATCATAGCCTGCATTGGAGGAGATGGTGCTAATATCAGTGGAGAGGTGAATCCACAACAGAAAATGCTTTCTGGAACCCTGTTGGGGCCTTACATCTTCATAAGTGGACTTTGATGTAACTCAACCTTTGGATGACAGAGGAGGAGGAGGAGGAGGAGGAGGAGGAGGAGGCAGATTGCCAGTAAACTGCCACTCCTAATGGTGGCGCTCTCTCTGAGTCTGAGGAGATGAGGGTTGGGGCAATAGGAGACCCTGCTTCCCAGCAGGAGTTGGCAGAGGCTGCAGACACTGAAGACGACATGCCTCTATTCTTCATTGAGTGATGAAGAGAAAACGCTAATCCCAGCACCTATTAAGTAATGTTGACCTAATTAAGCACTAGTTAGACCCCTGTGGCCTTGAAGGGGCTGCCCATAAATATCCTGGTAGTTCTGCCGCAAATAAAGAAATTTTCTCAAATAAAATAAATCCAAACTAGATAATGAGGAACTTGAAATAGTTAAAGATTTCCCATACCTTGGGCCAAACATTGATAAGAACAAAGACTGCAGTCAAGAAATCAGAAGAAGATTAGGATTGGGAAGGGCAGCTATGAAAGAACTAGACAAAATCCTAAAGTGTAAAGATATATAGCTGAACACTAAAGTTAGAATTGTTCAAGCCATTGAATTCCCTGTTACCATGTATGGCTATGAGAGCTGGACAGAGAATAAAGCAGACAGAAAATTAATTCATTTGAGATGTGGAGAAGAGTGCCGAGGATACCATAGACAGCTAAAAAGACAAACAAATGGGTCCTGAACAGATCAAGACTGAACTCTCCCTGGACACCAAGATGATTAAACTGAGGCTGTCGTACTTTGGCCACATCATGAGGAGAGACGACTCATTAGAAAAGACAATGAAGACTATCGGATGGGAAATTTTCCCCGGAAAAGGTCATTTTGAATTCTGATCATGTCCTCTAGATATTACTCACCCCTCCTCATTTGGTGTCATCTGGAAATTTGAGAAGCATGCCCTCTGTTCCACCATCCAACTCACTGATAAAGATATTGTATAGCACTGGGCCCAGACCCCTGTGGCACCCTAATCATAGAATCATAGAATCGTAGAGTTGGAAGAGACCACAAGGGCCATCCAGTCCAACCCCATTCTGCCATGCAGGAAATCACAATCAAAGCATCTCTGACAGATGGCCATCCAGCCTCTGTTTGAAGACCTCTAAGGAAGGAGACTCCACTACACTCCGAGGGAGTGTGTTCCACTGTCAAACAGCCCTTACTCTCAGGAAGTTCATCCTAATGTTGAGGTGGAATCTCTTTTCCTGGAGCTTGCATCCATTGTTCTGTGTTCTAGTCTCTGGAGCATCAGAAAACAAGCTTCCTCTCTCCTCAACATGACATCCCTTCAAATATTTAAATAGGGCTATCATATCACCTCTTAACCTTCTCTTCTCCAGGCTAAACATCCCCAGCTCCCTAAGATGTTCCTCATAGGGCATGGTTTCCAGACCTTTCACCATTTTAGTTGCCCTCCTTTGCACACGCTCCAGTTTCTCAATGTCCTTTTTGAATTGTGGTGCCCAGAACTGGACACAATATTCCAGGTGGGGCCTGACCAGAGCAGAATAGAGTGGAACTATGACTTCCCTTGATCTAGACACTATACTTCTATTGATGCAGCCTAAAATTGCTTTGGCCTTGTTAGCAGCTGCATCGCACTGTTGACTCATATTCAACTTATGGTCTACTTGGACTTCAAGATCCCTTTTCACACGTAGTTTCATTCAGCCAGGTGTCCCCCATCCTATATCTGTGCATTTCATTTTTCCACCCTAAGTGCAGTACCTTACATTTCTCCATGTTGAATTTCATTTTGTTAGCTTTGGCCCAGTTTTCTAGTCTGTTCAGGTCATTTTGAATCTTGATCCTGTCCTCTGGGGTATTAGCTCCTCCTCCTAATTTGGTGTTATTAATGAAGGTACTGGATGGTGGGATCAGGACAGATTCCACTCTTATTAAACCACACTAAGAGAATTTGCTAGAACACTTTTACCCAGCTGCACTCCAGCTCAAGGTTTTCACTTTTGTAATATACAGTTTGCAATTGAGCACAAATCCTCTGGTGCAGAAATTAAATAAAAGGTCTCCAAATAGATACATTTGCATTCCTCAGTGCCTAAGAGTTAGGAGAATCTTGAAACTGTATCGTAAAATGTAATGTCTCAGTAGTAACTCCCTTGGTTTTAAACCTCCATATGTGAATTGCAGCACAGCCTGTCCCACAATAAAGGCTTTATGGGACTCCATTCCAGTCTCTGAGGATGAGATAGTAAAGTCCAGTTTCTCAAATACTCCAGAGGAGACTTCCTAACCAAGTGCTTCAGCAATCTTTTGATGACCATTTGCAAAAGTAGCAGGTGGGGTTAAAATGTAAAGGTTGAAATCCTCCATAGTGTACATAACCATATGCAGAATTATGTGCTAAATGTGTTACAAAACTTTTGGTTAAATGATGACATTACCCAGCTGAGCCAAGAGAACAAATGTACAACCAAAGGCACAATCCAATATGCATATGCATCAATACAACATGCATTCACATGCATTTGCAATGCAAATGCAGCACCAAATGCATGTGTGCAATGTGTACCCCCTTTCAATTATTATTATGATGACTACTATTATAGCCCACCCCCCCCCCCCACAATTGGGACACAAAGTGGCTTACAAATTAAAAAAAATACAACTGAGAACATATAAAAGTGGGCACGAAAATAGAATAAAGCTATTATAGCATTAAAACAGATGACTTATTAAAATAATAAAATGCAATTTAAAAGATAAAAGTGCTTAAAAACAGTACATATCAAAACAGTTAAAAATGCTAAAATAGTAAAACAATAAAAATAAAACTATAAACAGACTCTTAAACCTTCAAATCCAGCACTACAGAGCATTAAAAGCACAACCTCGACTGTCTGTAAAGGCCTGGTGGCACAAAAATGTTTTAACTTGCCATGTGCCATGCTACTGGATGCAGAACTTTCTACAGTGACTACATTTTTTTCCTTGAAGTGGCACTCTGAGAAGGTGGTGCTGGGGGTTTCCTGTCTGATGGCTTGGCCATTGGCCTGTGGGGTACCTCAGGGCACAGTGCTGTCTCCTAAGTTATTTAACATCTATGTGAAAGCACTGGGAGAGGTTGTGCAGAGTAAGGTGTCACCAGGATGCTGATGATACCCAACTCTATCACTCCTTTCCACCTAATTCCAAGGAAACTGTTCTTGCCCTAAACCGGTGTCTGGCGACTGTGACCACTTTGGTCATCCTCCTCTGGACATGCTCCAGGTCGTCAATGGTCTGCTGTTTTAGAGTTATTTTAATTAAAAGTTGCTATTTTCTAATTTTGCTGCCTTTCACTCTAGATTGTACACCGTAAGCAGGCTATTTTTATTTTTTATTTGTATTTTGCTTGATGATTATGAAAAGCACCATGTAAATCCTGCAGCACTATGTAAATGAACTTTGATAACAATAACATCTAGAGAGTCACACAATTGCCATCAAGTCAGCTCTATGGATTAGAGAGCTTCAAGTCACTCTGTTATCAATAGCTCTACTCAGATCTTGCAAACTCAGGATGGTGGCTTCCTTGGTTGAGTCTATTCTACTGAATAGAACATAACCTTTATATCGCTGGGCAGCTGTTAAAATTTGGTGACGATGCTGACAAGGATTGTAGAACCCATCTTCCTGCTGGCAGTGGGGCACCTCCAGTACAGGTACTGATGCTGCAAACATTATGGTCTATAGAACCAGGTTTCAAATTAACTGGGCATGTGGTTTGCCTATCACTACCAAAGAAGTACCATATTTAAAATGGTTGGAAGATGTGGGCTACTCTGCCTATATTAAGAACATCCTGAAAGGAAATATTTGGCTGGTTTCTTAATCAAAGCCATGGCACCATTAAAATGTAGGCTAATTTGATCCCACTTCATTTAGCAAAATATACATTTCCCACCACCTGTAGTTTTTTGATTATGGCTCCAGCCACCTTTCCTCTGGGCACTGGGGCACCTAGTAATTTCTTTTCTCACATTTGAACTCAACATTTTAATTATAGTTCAAAGACCAGCTCATGATTATTAACATTTTTGCCAAACCAGATATTCCTGCACTTTACAGTCTTAATGAAAAGCTAATTAATTTTTCTGAGCAGTTGTACTTTTTTTTCTGCCCAAGCTGCTGATTTCCTATTTGACATTCTGCATTAATTAGATAAGCAGAGAAGCAGGGGGAGGGAGCATTAATTGATTCAGATAAAAGGGGATTCAATTCCATATGAAATGCCTTTATCTTCAATCAAAGGTGAGCAAGCCTCCAATGTAATGATTCACCCCCACCCTCATGAACACATATCCAGCATGAAATGCTTGATATGAACTTACGGTTGCCTTGCTCAGAGATCTCTTGGGCCTTTGGGAGGTTTTCTGGTGAACAAGGCGAGGAGATATGTTGTGATTCCAGGAGGAAATTAACATTTGAGCTCAAGTGAGTGAAATCCATACATAAGTGCCTCAGTTTACAGATGAATTGCTGGATTGTTGTATCTCCCACACGGTTGTAGGGCCACTCTTTTTTTATGATAACTTTAACATAGATCAGGGGTGGGCAACTATTAGGAGATGGGGGATGAATTAGCTCCCTTGAGAAAACTTGGAGGGCAGCACTTCTTTCACCAGCTCCCAAACCTCAAAATTATATTAAAAGCTTGGACTCCAAATGCTCCCACTCCTGAAAAAATGTATGTGAGGATATTTACAATCCCCTTTCCCAGGCCATTTTTTGTACAGAGGGATCTTTAAAAAACAAAAGCAGGAAGTGAACTAGCAGTCGATAGAAGTTGGATCTCCATCTTTCAAGAGTGCTTTAGTTGCATATTCCTTCATGGCAGTGGGGTTTTACTAGATCTCCCTTGTGGTCCTTCCAGCTCTACAATTCTATGAGCTTATGAAGTATTAATCTGGAACAAAGCTATGGAACAGTTACTTAATAGGGTAAAGGAGGAAAGTCAGAATAATACTGAACATTAAAAAATAAACAAATAAATAACGACTATGGAAGATCTTCAAAATTCACCCTAGACAATGAGAAAGTTGAAATAGTCAGAATTCACATACCTTGGGTCAAATATTGATCAGAACATAAACTGCAATCAATAAATTAGATGAAGATTAGATCTGGGAAGGGCAGCTATGAAAGAACTGGACAAAATCATAAAGTGTAAAGATAATAACTCCAAACACTAAAGTGAAGATTGTTCAACCCATAGTATTCCCCATCACCATGTATGGATGTGAAAGCTGGACAGTGAAGAAAGCTGACAGGAAGAAAATAAATTCATTTGAGATGTGATGCCGGAGAAGAGTGCTGAGAATACCATGGACAGCCAAAAAAGACAAACAAATTGGTTCTAGAACAAATCAAGCCAGAAATCTCACTGGAAGACAAGATGACGGAATTGGGGCTGTTGTACTTTGGCCACATCATGAGGAAAAATGAATTTGTGATGGCTGGGTCTCCAGCCATCTGGGAACTTCTCCTGAACTACAAAGGGTTAATCTGGGAGGAGGAACATGCTAATGAGAGATGACATCACATGCTAATGAGCTGTGACATCATAGCTGATGTAAGGTCTAACTGACCAATCAGAGAGTAGGACCGCGAGATTCAAGAACTTTCTATGGGAAATCTTTAAAAGGACTTGTGTAGCCATGAGGTCCTTTGTCTCTCCCTTGATCCTCTCCTGAGGGGGAAACCAGATGCTGTCTCTTTGAGTCTGGGAGACACAGACTCAAGGGAATGCAGGTCGAGAGGCCAGGGGGCCCTCCCTGCATCCAGGAACTCCAAAGGACTACAAATCCCATCTGTTGTGAGTAGTTAGGAATGTGTTAGCTAGTGCGTTTAGGCCTTTTGTTATTTTCAACAATGGCTTGTCTGGAATGAATTCTGTAACTATGTTCTTTGACCTGCAAGGCAAAGAGGCTTTGCAAGAGTGTTATAAATTCTTTCTATCCTATTCTATCCCTTTTTAAAATAAACTTCTTTCTTAAAAAGCATCTGCTATCTCTATACTCCTATACACGTGCCTAGACTCGGCTATTGAAACTAGATCTCTCTCTCTATTCCTCACAAGTCTCAGTGTGTGTGGGGAAGGGATAGCTGTGAGCTATTATAAATATAATAATTAATAATTTATAGTTTATTGGTAATTCACTGAGTGGTGGCAGCGGAAAATATAGTTCTTGAAAGGGATCTCCCTGAGAGTAATAGCCACGCACAGGGCTTTGCTCCCAGGGAATCATCACAGAATTATTAGAAAAAAAACTATGTGCCAGATGGTTGAACTCAATCAAGGAAGACACAGGCCTGAGTCTACATGACCTGAGCAGAGAAGTTGAGGATAGAGGAGTTTGGAGATGTCTCATCCACAAGATCACCATGAGTCAAAGGCAATTCAAGGGCAGTTAACAACAAGGTGAAGAACTGAACGCTGGTTGTGTTATTCCATCCTTGTGTTGAAAGGCAATTCTGCATAACTGAATGTCCACCCAAATGCACAATCAAATGCACAGCTGAATGAGGAACCAAACATACAATGAAAAGATGCTATCACCAATTTCAGCAGTGGCTGAAGGAGAAACAAGAAGAAAGAATGCACATCTACATGGGAACAGCACAATATGTGCGGCACCACTTCCATATGACATGGGGAACCTAAACATATCTAAGACACCAACGGGATTCCAACCCCAGTTTCCTCTAAGGCTGTGGTCTTTTAAACCTGATTGCTCCTTATTTACAAGGTTTCAGACAATGCTTGCACAGAGTAAACATTAAAATGGCAAGTGAAGCCATCATTAACAGACCTAGAAATATTTATGGATTGATTCAGCAGTTAACAGCAGGACCTGTAGCAATTAATGTTTTTTATTTACATTAGCCAGAGTTGATAATGGACAACTAATAGGCATGGTTAATTGGCATTTAACTACTGGTGTCTTGTTAGACCTGGGTGCCCCCCTCCCCCAATGCTGCTTCTTTGCCCCAAGGCAGTGCTGTTCTCAGGGATTAGGATGTGAATTTAATGTGCTGGTGATTTTAATTACTGTTTTTATTGCCTATGTAAATGCACATTCATTTGTATGCCATGGAAAGGGTCACCAGTTGGGACAATACCAAATGTTTTCTGCAGCCAGAGGCTTGTGAGTGACAACAACAATGAAGGGATTTCCTGAAGTTTGTGTGGGAAACAAGAATTGGGCAGGACTTCTTCTCCCAGATGTGAGTGCTATGTCTGCCAGATGCTGATCCAAAGTCTGGAAAAAACAACAAAAGCTTTCAACATTATTAGAGGCCAATTTCTACCTCCACAGGGATTCAGTAGATCACACTGATAGATTTTCAGCCAAAATTAAGCAAAAAGTGGAACGCAGGACTAACCAGCTGCCACTTCTACTCTTCCCTTCCTAGAAAGTTGGGCAATATTTTGGTGGGTTTTTGTTTGTTTGCTTTTGTATTTTTGTAGTTTGGGATTTAGGGTTTAGTGAGGAAGACTTGTAAACTGCAGAAAGGGATTGAAGTTACATGAGACTGATGGGCCAAGCTTTTCCCACTCCCCCTTTTAAAGGGGAATTTGCCAAAATATTTCTGATTTCTAGATAGGGGTCTGAAATCTGTACAGTGAAGAAAGTTGATACGAAGAGAGTCAATTCATTTAAGATGTGGTGCTGGAAAAGAGTTCTGCAGCCACCCTGGACTCACAAAATGAGCACAAATGGATCCTAAAGCAGATCAAGCTTGAACAATCCACAGAAACCAAAATGAGTAAAGTAAGGCTGTCATGCTGAGGACATATCAAAGAAAAAACATGTCACAATGAAAATATGGTAATGCTGGGAAAAGTGGAATACAGAAGGGAATGGGGAAGCCGATATTACAGATGGGTCGACTCAATAATGGAAAGTCTCAAGGGCTCTTGGTGGCAGGGCTATGCTTGCCTACTGACAGCTTCCAAGCCTCAAATAGTTACTTACCTACAAGAGGACATACAACATAGATCTGGAGACAGGTACAACACCTAGCTACAAACCCAGATGCAAACTCTGCTCACACATCTATTTAGGAAATGACATCACAGGACCTAATCATACCACCAACAATATTAGAGGTACTTTCACTTGCTGTTCCTCTAATGTGATATATGCTATCATCTGTCAGCATGCCTCTTAGCACTCTCCATTGGGCAAACAGGTCAGTCTCTGTGCCAGAAGATAAATGGATGAAAATTAGCCATTAGACAATGTGAATAAACACACACACAACCAGTTGCAGACCACTTCAATCTTCCTGAGCATACCATCTCTGACCTCAGGCCGGTTGTCATTGAACAAAAACACTACAAAGAAAGAGAAAAAGAACTGGAATATATCCACAAACGCCAGGCCATCAACAGTGGGTTGAACAGAGACAATGGCTTCCTGGCATGCTGCACATATTTAAAAAAAACAATTAGCACCTCAGCCTCATAGGGCTACCTTGGCCACTTCATCACATCTCCTTTCCAGTTTTCAGCCAGCATCACCCAAAAGGCACCAACATTGTTGGTGGGGGCCCCACGAACTTTTAGGGTCACAAGTATGACCACCTCAAGGGAGGAGAAGGAAAGACAGTCAGGCTTGCAGTAAGCATTTTATACCAGACCTGTCCAATCCAGAGACCTCATATGCCTTGACAATCACAGGAGACAATGGTATCCAATTTTATCCCTTTTATGCTGGAAGATAGCTGAGGGATTCTCAGAGTTATAATCTATGGTGTCAACTATTCCAAGGGTACCTTTGCTCCCAGCAGAAGCAAATGGAATCTGGGTCCAACTATGGATTATTAAGAATCCATGCATAAGATTCTGGCTTCTTTATATGATGAGAAAGGTAATGCTCTTATTGTATTTTTTTTTACATTACTATTTTGCAATGAAAGTAAATTTATTGTTATCACCAGGTTACCACTTGAGAATAGATTGCTGAGCTGACCTTTTCTTTTCAAGGCATTGCATTTTATCAGTGAAAACACCGGTTCCTCATTTCTAATATATATATGGAGGAAAAAAATATTTTTAAGAACTCGGAGGTCTGGGACAGGAGTGAAGGCTAGAGTTTGATGTGGGGATTTGGCCTGGCGAATCAATTATCTTTGCAGCCCAGCAAATTGTGAAGAAGAAGGATTGTAGAGCCGAGGAGGAGATGCACAACCTGCTTCTTAAAAATGTTACATTAGGGCATCGTAACAGCTCATTAGATTATACAAGGTAAGTGTAATTGCCCAGAAAAGATGTTCTGCCTTCTAGTGATGCTTAATTTCATCCGTGCTCTTTACACACAGCTACAGCCATGCAGTATATATTGACAAGATCTATGCGTCCTTCTACCCAGATGAAAAGCACAAAAGGATGCCAAGTATAGACAGAAAGACATCACCATCCAGGAACACCTAAGTAGATCTTAAGTACAGATTTTCCTCTGAAATGTTCCTCTTTTGCTAAACATTCTGAGCTGAGAATGATTGCAGTCCTAGGCCTTCTCAAGTCTGTTGAAAAGTGAGACATATCATTGCTGTAAGATAATCTTGACTTGTGGTAAATTGTTGCAGCTGGTGGTCTACAACAACAACAAAAGCATTCCTTTTGTCTTTTAGGTGATGGGTTCCAATATTTCTTCATTACAAATAATAGAGCAATGGAAAAACAATAACAACACTTTTTGTATACTCATAAAACTATATTGCAAACTTGGATATGTATTACAGAAGTAAAACATTTTTGATATCATGTGATAATACAATATAACAAATTATTATTCAAAATTCTTCAAAAAGTCCTCCATGTATGAGGTTGACATGAGATGTGCGGAAGGAATTCTATGTAGTCCAGAATACCATGCCCTATGAGGAGTGACTTAGGGAGCTGTGTATGTTTAGCCTGGTTCGGAGAAGATTAAGAGGTGACAGGATAGTCATGTTTAAATATTTGATGGGATGCCATATTGAGGATGGAGCAAGCTTGTTATCTGCTTCTCCAGAGACTAAGACACAGAGCCATAGATTCAAACTACGTGAAAAGAGATTCAGCCTCAACATTAGGATGGGCTTTCAGACAGTAAGAGCTGTGGAATATGCTGACTTTGAGGGTTGTGGAGCCTCCTTTTTTGGAGATTTTTAAACAGAGGCTGGACGGCCATCTCTTGAGAGTACTTTGATGGCAAGCCCATGATGACCCTTTGTGTCTCTTCCAGCTCTCTCATTCTATTTTATGATCTATCAATTGATTATTTGAAATATTGTATCTGCAGCATGGCGTAGTGGTTAGAGTGTTGGACTACGACTGAAAACCAAAGTTTAATTCCTTGCTCAACCATAAAACCCACTGTCTGACCATGCTCTCAGTCCCAGGGGAAGGCAATGAAAAACGTCCTCTGAATAATTCTTGTCAAGAAAAGCCCCTGATAGGTTTGCACACAACAACAACAACAACAATCTCCTTATATAAGCCAGGCACACAACAACAACAACAATCTCCTTATATAAGCCAGAACTGCAGGGGAGGGCTTTCTCTCATCCCACCTTCTTTGCAAGCTTGGCTGGTGAGGACTTGGGATAGACACTTCTCAATGACTGCTTTCAGACTGTGGAACTTTCTTCCATGGGAAATCTGGTTGCCCCCCTCCCTGCTCTCTTTCCACCCGGCAGGTGATAACATTTTTATTTAATGAGGTATTTGGTTGTGCCAGATAGAGCTTTTTCTGGGGAAGGGTTGTAGTGTTTTTATTTCAACATACAGTGGAGCCTCGCCTTACGTGGGGGATCTGTTCTGCCCCCCCCCCAGCATAAAGTGAATTCTGCCTATGCTCAAGCCCCATTCAAATGAATGTACGTGGCAGGGCGATGGCGTGCATGTGCCATGGGCATGCACCCCATTCATCCGAATGGGATGCACCGTCCCTTGCACCCTGCACACTCCCCATGGCTTGAGCATGTATGCTCAAAGCCGCATATAGCACGTCCGTGTAAAACGTGGGCGCACTGTATTTTAAATGCCTTTTACAAGGTGATGCTGCTGAACTTATTTCTTTAAATTAGTTAGAGGGTGTACAGACCGGCACTTTGTGCCAGCCTGGACCCGAACTAGGGTTCAGAGAGGGCTGAGCGTTTACATGCTCAAAGCCCTTGTGCTGGCACCTGGGTGCCATTTTGGTGTGTACTTGACCAAACGGCAGATGCCATGATGATGTTGCTTGTATGCAGCACCCAAATAGCTCGAGGAGCATCATAAGGCTGTGCCACCCAATAGCTTTGAGAAGTGTACAAACAAACTGCTAAAAGGAAAGTTTACTTCCCCAGTTTGTTCCCTAGGGATGTATGTTTTTTCCCCTTAAAGGAAGCAATGAGTAATTTTAGATATTTACTACCACTGAGAAAAAGTCTTCAAAAATGTGGTTTTCAAGTTTATTCACAATTCAGGACTTCTTCTGTGCAAAATTTTCATAAGATTGTTTTGCACAGAAAACAGCATTTGCTGCACAAAAATAACTCTTTCTGTGCAAACAAACCGCATGCAAATTTTACACAGAAGTCCTAAACCAGGAAGAATTTTGTCAAGATTCTTCTCACCATGTTTTCCAGACACTTGAAAAACACATTTTTCAAACATTTAACAAGATATTTTCAAGTATTCTTTCCGTCCTTTCTGCTCACAGCCTTGAACTGCCAAGCTAAAGTGTAACTATCAGACAAGCCTTTGCAAATACAAGTTTGAACTTTTTACACAGATGGTTGTGTTTACTGACAAGAACTCTAGAACCTATCTGTCTGGTGGCAGAGGCCACACTCGCTACACAAAAATAGAATAAATTGTTTCAAGTTTCTTCTCAAACTTGTATTCCATACCAGTTTCTTGCACTATTCCTAAACTCTGGAGGTTGGACGTAGATCTTTCGATGTACTTAGAAGTGCTATGTGCTGCCTACTAAGTAAGGCCCTTGTGAGAATAACATTTAACTGGAAAATTACACCCTTCTGGAAACAGAATTCTCCCTTTTTTTGGTTAATTTTTAAAAATGATAATGGAGATGAATTAGAGAGTTGCTGGATGTGCACACATATGGGCCTTCCAAGCCTTCTGGAGAAAAATAGTTTTTGATTCAATAAATCTTCTGCTCAACTTGAATATACATTTTCCCCTCTTGGTCACTATATATGCTCCATTATAGCCAACTCTGACCTTTCCTTGCCCTGTATTTTTTTTTTTTCTGGGAAAGTTGGCTGTTGCACCCACTTTTTCTTCCTTGCCAATGCGTGCAGCCCATCCATCCTCATTTGCTGCTTTCGTGATTTCACTCCTCCACCCTCCAGTTCGTAAGCAACACATGGCAGCTCCAAGTGCTCTCCAGTGCAGACCTTGTAGGACATTCATTGATTCTGCCTCGACTGAGAATGTTACAATGGCACTGGGGCAGAAAATAGAGCGTGCTTTAATGTGACACTTGAAGGCAAGTGCAAGCCATACAAATGGGCAGCAGGAGCAGAGCCATGGCAGAAGCAAGCATTGCTTTTCACTTTGCAAAAATCAAGTCACTGAACTTTAAAAATCCTTCCTCTGCTGTTGAGAAATGCAGGGTGCCTTCCAGATGGTGTCCAGCTCTTTCTATTGTCAGAAGGCAAGGTGACAAGGAGCCCTCTAATAATGTTGGGAGGAAGAAGAAGAGTCACTCCCCCAGCAAGAGTCACACAACATTTTTGTTTTATCTGCACACCCACCAAGAAATAAAGAGGCAGACACAGATGCTGGAGCAAACTAAAGGCCACATTTTATTAAACTCAGCCCCCAACCCCTGGAATGATATCTAGATAGTACAGAAATCAGCAAAGGTCAGGGGACCTTCCTGTTCACTCCTCAACTGCTAATGGGCAATGCCCTCCCATTATCCCATGATGTGACATCATCTTACTGGTCAGCTTGACCAAAAAGAACCTCCCAGGCCAAGCCCTGACTCTAAGGTGCTCACCACCAAAGCTTCCCACATTTCCACATTATTCTGCCAATGTGATTAGATTAAATTAAGGACAGCTCCCAGACCATTCCTCCAAATTTCCACAGGAACAGAGTGCAGGATAGGCAAAAGAAAAATAAATTAAAATAATTCCCTCACTACTTTTTTCTAATCTTGCCGCTCGGGTCTGCGGTGGTCAAAATTTTCTTCCCAGTCCTAAAGCAAGAAACTTAGGTGGGGTACAAACCGCTGCTTTGCGGCGCTCCCCCGCCGCCGCCATTTGCTCCGTGCGGGAGCCGCAGCAGCCAAACCGCGCGACTCCCGCGCGTTGCAAAAAAGAAGCTCCATTTCGGAGCTTCTTCTTGCGGTGCCTCTATGACGTCACGAGGCGCCTGGCGCGGACTCGCAACGTCATAGGCGCCGCGACACGTCTGGACGCTGTGCATCCAGTACGTAAAGATGGCGGCGTCCATGTAGAAGGCGCGCCGCCATCTTGTACGTATAGGATACGTACTAGGGTTAGGGGGGTGCGGAAGCACCGCCCCTTCCTAACCCTAGTACGTATCCTATACGTACTATATGGCGGTGTGTATCCCGCCTAAATCTTGCATTGTCAACTTGGCCTTGGCCATGAGGGAGGGGCATTTATTTTCTTACCCAGCAAGCTCTAGTGGCTCATCAAACTACAAAAACCTAATTCCACAGGACAGAGCATGAAAGTGGAATCACAGGGCTAGAGTTCATACAATCATGGAATCCTAGAGTGGGAAAAGAGCACAAGGGCCATCCAGTCCAACCTGTGTCTGTTGTGCAGGAAGACACAATCAAAGTCCCCTCAAGAGATGGTCATCCAGCCTCTGCTTGAAAACGTCCAAAGAAGGAGAGTCCATCACTCTCTGGTGAAACTTCTTCCACTGTTTAATGGCTTTTACCATCAGGTAGTTCTTCCTAATATTTAAGTGGCATCTCTTTTCCTGTATGGGTGTGCTTTGATTGAAAGGTCCTGTATGGCAGGCGGTTGGACTGGATGGCTCTTGTGCTCTCTTCCAACTCTATGATTCTATGTAGTTTGAATTCCTTGCCCCATGCCCTAGTCTATAAACAAGCTTGCTCCATCTTCAATATGACAGCCTTTGAAATGTTTAAACATGGCTATCATGTCACCTCTTTATCTTCCCCACTTCCCTAAACCACGCCTGCTAGGCATTGGTTTCCCAGACTTTTTGCCATCTTGGTCATCTTTCTCTTGACAAGTTTCATATTCCTTGTGGAGTTATGGGTGTGAAAACTGTGTACACGTGAAAGGACCTGTAGTCTATTTCCAGACACAATTCACAGTGTTGATGTTTACCTTCAAAATTCACCTAAGCTGTGTAATAAGCTCT
The DNA here is from genome assembly GCF_019175285.1 of Sceloporus undulatus. NCBI lineage: Eukaryota > Metazoa > Chordata > Lepidosauria > Squamata > Phrynosomatidae > Sceloporus > Sceloporus undulatus. Next base: position 245,353,402 of record NC_056525.1, read on the forward strand.
CTATAATAAACTGCCTGTGCCATGAAGCTTTCTTTAGCAGCCTTCTTTGGATGCCTTCACCAGCTCAGGTGAGGCATATGGATTCTAAGAACAGTGCTTTCAGAATCTCTAACTTGAAGCTCAGATCAACAATTTGAATGACAAGTAAAACCAAGCATCCAGATTTGGGGGCATTTAGTACAGTGTCCCAATGAGTCAATGGCTGCCACTAAGCTTCAGACATTCTCTTTTAATTTTAATTGATTTTAATTGTTTTGAATTTTATTGAAATGTCTAGTTTTTTAAAAAAATGTGTGAGCCACCTTGGGACCCTCCTGGGAGAAAGGCAGCATACAAATGAAAACAACAACAACAACATGGCTTTCAAGTTGTATGTTTTATGTGTTTAAAGATTTTTTTGTAAGCCACCCTGGGAAAAATCTTTCCAGATAGTCGAATGTGGCTCTACAATTTATAGGGCTAAGTGAGTGGCCATCGCAGAGAAGGAAACATCAAGGCATGTCTAGGTGGCAATTCAAGTGAGGGAGCCCACTTTCTTTTTATATTTCTATGCATATGAGACCTTGTAGATTTCCCTTTTATCCTATGTGAGTATGGATGTGTGCGTACAGAAGTCAATGTGAAAAGCAGCAAATACATTTTCAAAGCAGAGAGCCAGCAAATTGAACAATGCTGGAAATTAAACTCAAGTGAGAAATGGGACTTGACATGTCTGAAATGGAACTCTTAGTATACAGTTTATACACCGTAGGCATCTGTGCCCCTCCCTAACCCATGTCCTGTGCTCTTTCATTTCATTCTGCTATGCGGAACAGAGAAAGCAAATGCTGTCTCATCCAGCATAAACAAAGATCAAAGAAATATGGGTAGCAGAGACAGTTAACATTTGCACAGAACAAAGGATTGCTGTAATTCTTTCAGCATGCTCTCCCCGCAAAAAAGAAATCCCAGATAAGTGGAGAATTCTGTTGGTGTCTTATCTGGAAACCATGAAGAGTGATGTAAGGATCTGGGTGAGTTTAGCTTGGAGAAGAGATGGTTAAGGGATGACATGGTAGCCATGTTTAAATATTTGAAGGGATTCCATATTGAGGATGGAGTAGGCTTGTTTTCTGCTGCTACAGAGACTAGGACATGGGGATTGGATTCAAGTTACAGGAAAAGAGATTCTGCCTAAACATTAGGAAGAACTTTCTGATGGTAAGAGCTGTTAGACAGTGGAACATGCTGCCTCAAAGAGTGGTAGAATTTCCTTCTTTGGAGGTTTTCAAACAGAGGGTGGATGGTAATCTGTCAGGGGTACTTAGTATCTAGATCAAAGGAAGTAATAGTGCCACTCTATTCTGCCCTGATCTGGCTTCACCTGGAATATTCTGGGCACCACAATTTAAGAAGGATGTTGAGAAACTGGAGCATGACTTTAGTGGCATCTCTGATGAAGGGTCTGGAAACCATGTCCTATGAGGAACTCAGGGAGCTGGGGATGTTTAGCCTGGAGAAGAGAAGGTTAAGAGGTGATATGATAGCCCTGTTTAAATACTTGAAAGGATGTCATACTGAGGAGGGAGCAAGCTTGTTTTCTGCTGCTCCAGAGAACAGGACCCGGAACAATGGATGCAAGCTCCAGGAAAAGAGATTCCAGCTCAACATTAGGAGGAACTTCCTGACAGTAAGGGCTGTTCGACAGTGGAACACACTCCCTCAGAGGTGGTGGAATCTCCTTCTTTGGAGGTCTTTAAGCAGAAGCTGGATGGCCATCTGTCGGGGATGCTTTGATTGAGAGTTCCTGCACGGCAGAATGGGGTTGGACTGGATGGCCCTTGTGGTCTCTTCCAACTCTATGATTCTTTGATTCTATGATTGTGTATTCCTGCATGGCAGGATAGGCTTGGACTGGGTGACCCTTGTGATCTCTTCCAGCTCTATGATACTATGGTGTTTATCAGACGAGCTCTTAAAGAGGTACTATTCCAGTGTGACTCCTCTAGCTGCCTCCTGTTGCATGCTGGGATTGGCAATTTTAAGGAGGGGTATTTAGAATTCTCAGGCAGAGAAGTTCAGCTCCTTAAAACTGCCAATCCCAGCATGCAACAGGAGGCTGCTAGAGGAGTCACACTGGAATAGTAGCTCTTTAAGAGCATAGTGTGATAAACATCTATGATTCAATATGTATGTTTCCCTGTATTGCACAACCACTATTTAATTCCATGAGTGTAAAATTATGCCGTGCCTCTTCAGTTTAGGATCTCAGAATATGTCCACTTTGCTTTAAAAAAAAATAGAAATATATTAATTTTGTGAATCTCTTATTCTTACTTTCACATCCACTCCACATCTGCAGGGGGAACAAAAGGAGCATTAAGATTTAATCCAGATAAAAGATCCCTCAAGGAGACCCTCCATTTAATTAATTGGTACAACTTATTATGACCACAAACTAATGAAAAGATCCCTTTATACCATATTTTGTATATTCAAAACACGGTAGGTCTATTATAAACCATTTAAGATCTTTGTGGCATCAGCTAGAGGAATAATGCAAAGCTCAACTGTTGTTCAAATATTAGTTTGGAATTTCATACCAATTTAATTTGCTTGAACTGCCATGAGTTTATTATTACTGCTTTCATATACGCTGACCAAAGCTGTTGCCTTAAAGTGATTAGTGGACAAAAGCTTGGGGGAGCATTATTGGGAATGGTGTCCACAGCAGAAAGATAATTTCCTACCAGAGAAACCTCCCCACTCTCCAGTCAAGGTGCATAGCATCCAGTGCCATCCAAGTTGTTCTGAAATTCAAGGAAGAAAGTTCTGCAAGTGCTTCTTCCTCTGTGTAGCAGTAAACAATTAAGAAATGGACATGATCCTTCATCACAGTCACATACTGAAAATGTTTGTATGATAAAATGAGCATTAATTGTGCTGTCTCCTGTGCTACAGTCAGCAAGTGACTGGAGGGTCAGGCTGTTGTAATATAAAAAGCAGTAGGATAAGTAATCCAATACAGATCAGTCACAGGTAATCCAGAAAAACGAAGAGAAGAACAAGAGCAAGGGCAGCAGTCCAGAAGTGATTACACCAAGCCAGATAAACACAACTAATAAGGAGTAAGACAGAGCTGTCAATAGCAGCCAGTCTACCTCCACCCCCAGATTCCAGAACTCCCAATGAAATGACACTTTTTGGATTGCAGTTCTTAGTATCATCTGACATGTTTTTGTTTTCAGATCAGACCATGAGCTCTTCTTTTTTTCCATTACCCATTACTCTTGGGTTGTGGTGGGGATTTGCAGGTGTTTAGCTATGCCCCATCAGCCTGCCAAACACCTGCCAATATGCCCTTTTTAATTCAATCTGTATGCCAGGTAGAGATTGAAATCTTTGTTTAATTCATTATTGCATCCAAGAATGAGTAATTTCAAAACTTTTCTCCTGGCTGGATGAGATGACAAGAGGTTTTTTTTCTTTTTGCTCAATGCTTTTTTTGTGTTAGTTTTTGTTTTTACACATCAGGACTTTCTTCTGAAAAATGTCTTTGCCCCCCTTCAGAAAGAACCCCAGCATTTGTGTTAAAGACATTTTTCTGGTAAGCAAGGAGTCTACTTTCCCACAAAATACAGTGTGTTCTGAGTAAAAATATCAGGCTTTAGTACAAAACACTTGTTTTCACACATCCCCTCCCCAAAAAACTGTGCATTTTTTTTTTTTACAAATGTGAAATGCACACAACACACACACACACACACACACACTTGTGGTCATTGACCATTTGCATGATGAATGAAAAAAGAGTATTCTTTACATCCCTTGTGTCATGCTGTTTTGGAGAACATGGGATTTACTAAGGGCTAAGACAATAGTGGCTAGAGGGATATTTGGGGCCGTACCCTGAGGAGGACGGGGCAATTGGGCCAAGAGAGGAGAACACAAAGAGCTCTTGTGAGGTCAGAACTTACAACAATTCCATCTAGAAGCCACGTAATATAAAGTTGGGATGTGCATTTTTCCTCTCATATAGTAGGAAGAGTTTGTGGGAGAAGGAAAACTGGTAGCTTCTGTAACACATCAAAACTTGGATGAGGTTAGGGATTGCGCTTTTCTGAAGCCTCATCTGAAGACATTTTGCCAAGAGAACACTGCCAGAAGATTGCTGTATGTTGGAATCAGCTTGAAGGAACACAACAACAAAAGCAGAGACACTGAATCAATTGTTGAATGCTGAGTCAAAACATGGGCAAATCCCATGTTGATTGAATGGGTCTCCTCTAGTTGAAATGAACAAAAGGATTTAGGCGTCTTCTTCTACCCCATGTTCAGGTTTTAAGCCGTCGTAAATCATGCCAGGAAACCCCAGAAGCTTTTGGCATGATGAATGAGAAAGTGTTCATTGAGTGAAAATGAGCTAATCTCCCTTGAACATAATAATAATAAAAATTTCCTGTCAGGTCTCATGCTAAGTGAAAAATGATCCTAGGCCCACAAAAAAAGAGGTTTTGATAATGAAACTATGTAAAACTGAGACATTCGTCTTGAAATCGAAGGAAGAGGAGAGATTAGGAGAAGACTAAGAATAATTCAGAGGCCATGAAACACCATTTACGGGAAGAGCGACCACAATGGCTTTCGTCAACTGTGATTTAGCCTCCGTTAGAAACACTGTTCTAATTACGGCATGGTAGTAATTTAGTTTCTGCAGAGTTTCTAATGTATGGAAGAGAAAGAGTGTTTTCTTATGAAGAAGTAGAATGAGAGGGCAGAGAATTTTCACTTCTGATATTTTTTTTTTATGCCATAGAAAAGGATTGGTAAGAGGTCAACTGGAAATATATAAAGCCATGAGTCAACAGTGAGTTGGTCATAATAAACCATAACATGCACACAGAGCAGCCACCAGCATCCTGTTTATAAGGTAAACTGCTCTTTATTGCTTGACCTGTGGACAAGCCCTTTGGTACCATTTCAATATTTCAGCATTATGAAATAGACGCTAAGTATCTCAGCAGCCAAAAGAATAATACATGAGAAAAAAAAATGGAATAAGCAAAATGACAACATGAACTTAGATCACAGAGGATGCAGTTCATTATTTTCCTTTCTTACATCAAGCAATGCATAAAGTGAATATTTTGGACACAGAGGGGATAAACCTTGATTAGTAATCCACTGGCTCAGTTCAGACATACATACCATAAATTAATAAGTGAAACTCTTCACAAGCTTTCCATTTGTGTGTTCTGTCATCATGCTCTTCAGTCCCTCCTCCCTTGGATCAACCAAGGGGGCCTTCATTTCATTATAGTTTTTTGTTACATCTCAGTGGGAAAACTATGTTTATCAGGACTGGACCAAGCCAGGATTTGAAACCAAAGTTTAAAACTGGTTACAGAAAACCATGGTTAGCTGAAGACTTGTTGGGGTAAATATGATGCAACAAGGAGGGAATGAATGAGGAGTGTAGCTGGAGTTTTTGCACTGAGTGGGAGGGGGCAGTGAGTGGACTCAATGGGGCACCTTCAAACTCTATGACTATTATGAAATCTATGATACTATGATTCTATGGGCCCATATAGACAGGCTAAAATAAAGCTGCTTTGGGTCACTTTGGAGGTATGCGTTTTAAATGATGCATGCATCCTAAGAGGCCAGAAGCCACGCCAAAGAGGCACCTTCTAACCTCTTAGAATGCACGCATTATTTAAACAGCATACCTACAAAGTGACCCAAAGCAGCTTTATTTTGACCTGTCTGTATGGGCCCTAAAATACCCATTCTGTTCTTGATTTGATCATAGGTGAGAAGGCTAATTTAGTCTCTTCACCTTGGGCAGGTCACACACCCTCAACCTCAGGGGAATGGATTGGCAAACCTCATCTGAACAAATCTTGCCAAGAAAACCCATGATAGAATAGGGTCACCATAAATC
>NC_056525.1:245359334-245384147 GCF_019175285.1 Sceloporus undulatus
AGAAAGGACTTAAAGGTGCACAACAACAACAGCAATAATAGGGGGGTGTAGGGAAGCGAAGACTGAGGAAGAAGGAGTTGGAGAGGGAGGGAGCGATCAGGTGGAAGGAAGCCAGGAAGGGACTACTCGGGAGGAGGGAAGAAAAGAGGCGGAGCCAGGAGGGGAGATAAAAGGAGAGGGACAGCTGTGCGCGGGAGGAAGGAGACGCGGAAGAGGGGGACGCGGGGAGGCGGTCGGACGAGGGAAAGATAGCGTGGTCCATAGTCCCCGGAGGGTGGGGAGACCAGTGTCCCTACAGAGCCGGTACAATCCTCGGCCCCTGGGACCTCATGAGGCAGTCCAACTGCGGGACCCCAGAGAAGAAGGCGAATTCCCTTTTCAGGAGGAAGACGGGTGGGGGCGAGTAACCTCTCCTAGCCTGGTAGAAGAGTGGTGGGACAGCAAAGGGGAGTGCTGGGAACAAGGCCCCGAGCCGGAAACCTGGGAGAAGGCCGACCGAGAACCTTTGGAGAAGCATTCGGGCGGGAGGTCCCGAAGCTCATAGGCTCGGTCGTTTCACCGAGAACTGAACCTTCGGATGCCGGCTGGCTAAGACTCTGTAAATAGTTATAGTAAGACTGTGTCGGGTTTACACAGGAACTTTGTTACTCACTCGTTGGTATTAAAGATCACTCTAGTTGCAGCAAATCCAGTCTCCAGTAAGTTTGTTACTCTTCCCAGAAGACTAGCCCAGGGTACTACAGAGCCCATCATGCAACCCGCGGCACCGGCCCCGCCCACAGGGGGTTGTAAGAATCTGTTGTGTTTAGCATCTAAAAGCCAAGGAGGAATGGATACAGTTATCTAGAGAATAGATTGCTTACTTTGATGCTGCTGCAAAAAAGACCATGTTATTTGCCATCACCCACAAGGAAAGCCAGGCAGTCAAGAGAACAGACAGCTCGGCCTCCTCTCGCCTAGAATTGCCTTTCCAGAAGAAGTTTGTAATGTATCAGATCTAACGTTCCTATCTGCAGACAGGTGCTAGGATGATTCTTCTCAAACTACAATCTGAATGCAAATGTCAGCCAAACCATTGCACTAATGATGCCTTCATGGCTTTTTTAAAAAGTAAGTACTGAGCTAACTGGAGACAACTCAGGGGGAAAAAGTTATATTAGTAGTGGGTGAAGAAAAGATCAAAATTATTTCTGAATTGTTCTAATCTCATGCGCCAGTGCTTCAAAGGAGCCCTTTAGAGTCAATTTACTCTTAGACCATTCACTAAAATCTAATAACTTTGCCAGCCAATGAGGCATGAAATGCTGTCAAAGGGGCCTCCCATATACAACACGTGGCATTAATATTCAGTTTCATGAGCTAAACGATGCCTAAATTGAAGGATATCTCCATTAAATTCTCAGTCGTTTTGGTGAGTACGGGCTACACCACATTTGAGACGGTTCCTAAATTTGGGGTGGTTCACATACAGAATTAATAGGCAGAATTTTAAAGCAGTGAAGATGTGAAAAAATGCATCAGAAAGCATGGACATGGTATACTGGATATCTATATGTCTAGAAATTTTAGTCAAAAAGGAATTGGCCCCAAAGACCTAAATCAACTTATAAATTGTTGTTGTTAACTGCCTACAAGTCAACCTTAGCTCATGGTGACCCTGTGGATGAGACATCTCCAAGATCCCTTGTCCTCATCTGCTCTGCTCAAGTCCTGCCGACTCAGACCTGTGGCTTCCCTCAAGTCTAACTATCTGGCATGTGGTCTTCCTCTCTTTCTGCTGCCCTCTATCTTTCCCAGCATCATTGTCTTTTCAAATGAATCATGCCTTCTCATGATGTGACCAAAGTCTGACAGTATCAATGTCATCATCCTAGCTTCCAGAGAGAGTTCAGGCTTGATCAGTTCTAGAAACCATTTGTTTGTGTTCTGGGCCATCCACAGTATCCTCAGTACTCTTCTCCAGCACCACATCTCAAATGAGTTGAGTCTCTTCTTATCAGCTTTCTTCACTATTCAACCCTCACATCATTACATGGCAGGGAATATGATGGCTTGGACTAACCTTGCTTTAGTGTTAAGAGTTGTACCTATGTACTTCAGGATCTAGTTCTTTCATAGCTGCTCTTCCCAGTCCTGGTCTTCTTTTGATTTCTTGACTGCAGTCTTTGTTCCAGTCAATGTTTGATTTAAGGTATGGGAACTCTTTGACTATTTAAATTTTCTCATTGTTTAGGGTGAATTCTTGTGGATCTTCCATGGTCTTAATGTTTATTATTGTGGTAAGATTAGAAGCCATAGGGTCAAACAGAGAAAATGGCATGTGTGGGTTGACCTTGTTGCCTACAAGAGGTATCTTTTGTGTCTCATTCTTTCAAAAGTGTTGCTTGGAAGGGGGTTTAAGTGAGTTCCTCATTTTGACACATCCCTTAATGGGGTTGCTGGCTGGGGATAGCAAGATTTGTGGTCCTACAAAGTGCCACATTGGGAGAAGCATGGTATCGCATAGTGTCTGCATTTCATCCTTTGCTAATTCAGCGGTGTACTTCTTGTTTCCTAAAGCATTTGGAACTTTTGTTTAATGTTGTTTTATAATCCTGGATATTTGATTACACGTATTGGTTCATTTGTTTTATATTATGTTATACTTTTTGTATTCCACTTACATAATTTGCTTTATATCTGTATAGTATAGCTGTATTTTATTATTCCTTCCTTCCTTCTGTGTGTATGCTTATGCACACACTTTAGATTGTATGCCTCTGGCAAGACCCACTGTTTTTGGTTGCCATCCCTGTGAAGCGCCATGTAAGCCATCATGTAAATTAATGACACTATAAAAATAAAGGAGATGATGATGTCTTTTCTTTCCACCCTCCATCCCACCTCTAACAACATGCATATGTTCACTCACCCTTCAACCCTTAGGCTGGTTAGGAGAGAGTGATGTAGGAACTGAAAATCAAGTCAAAATGCCTCTAGAAATGGCTAAAATTGCCCTTTTAAAGATAACTTCTAACAGTAACTAGAATGCATTGTTCGTTACCCCAAAGTAAGTAGCCTCATTCTCAATCATAACTTCATTATTACTAACTAATGGCAGACATCCTGTTGGTTAGTCTCAATTAGAATAGATCCATTTGATCAATGATTGCATGGTGAGGTGACCCATAGGGAAATACTATGGACTCAATAGGCCTGCTCTAGTCAGTACTAACAATAGAGTTAAAAAAATATCATAAGCAATAGCAGTATTTTAATGTGTTACTTCCAAGCTGTGACTTTTAATAATTTAAATGGGTAGCATAGATTTTTCCATTTTTACCAGTATATCCCATCTGGGTCCCCTCTGTTTCTCTACCAGAACAGACTATGGGATGCTATTATTAACAAACTGTCAAGGGAGCTGGAGCATCTGGTAAGACAGTTTTTTGGATACCAAAAAACAAGAACAACATGGATCGGGGAATTACAGACATGTCATTTCCTTCTAAGACGTTAAGACATTGCCCCCTCTCTTTATGATAAGTGAAATTATTAGAACTGATAGATCCAAAAACATATGCTCCTGCATCTGTCATCTCTCTGCAGAGTTGTCACTGTGGCAAAGTCATTGCAACCAATATCCTGCTTTTCTCTGTATTCCTTCCTCTGCTGTCATGGGGACAAAAAGTGAAGTCAAAATTATAAAACCACTCCCTATCAGGTGAAGTGAAGGGAAGGCTTTCACCACAACCTCACTTTTCCCATCTACTTTCAGAAATGGTGCTATATCACAGCAGTGAGAGTTTTCTTCACTAAGGGTGCATCTGCATTGTAGAAATAATGCAGTTTGGCACTACCTTAGCTGCCATGACTCCATCCTACCGAATCCTGGAATTTGTACTTTTGTGAGGCATCAGCACTCTGGCACATAAGGCTAAAATATTGTAAAACTATAAATCCCAGGGTTCCATAGAGTGGCACTATAGTACTTAAAGTGGTGTCACGCTGTATTATTTCTACCACCTCGATGAACCCTATGTTTCTAGAATTGAAAGTGTAGAAAAGTTTTGCCTCTTTGTATACTCAAATAAAACTTTCTTATGTTTGATAAAACTTTTCTACGCTTGACATTTGCAAAAAGCGAAGAGACCATCCGCTTAGAAACAAAAAGCCAATAAACAGAAGCAAAGAGATCTTAGGGAACATTTTAACCATTCCCCCCAAAAATACGTAGGAGTTACATTTAGTTCCCTGTTCCCGTTTTCAAAGGTTTCCAAGGCACATTTCATCAAATGGTCAGGTTTTGATGTCCCTCTTACCTCTGAACATTTAAAACTCTAGTTTATTTTGGGCAAAGATTATATATATATATATATATATATATATATATATGAGAGAGAGATTTTATTTTCCCGTTTCTCAAACTAACCCAGCCTGCGCTTTCTGCTTAGGACTGATTCCTTTCTAAATAATGTTGTTTTTAGATGCCCTTGAGTCAACCTCAACTTGTGGCAACTCTGTGGATGAGATCTCTCCAAGTCCCCTCATCCTCCACTGCTCTGTTTAGGTCTTATAGATTCAGACCCATGACTTCCCTATTGGAGTCTGTCTGTCGAGTGCATGGTCTTTCTCTCTTTCTGCCTCCCTCCACCATTCCAAGCATTATTGTCTTTTTAGAGAGTCATGTCTTTTCATGATGTGACCAAACTATGATAGCCTCAGTTTAATCATCTTGGCTCCCAGGGAGATTTCAGGCTTGATCTGTTCTAGGACCCATTTGTTTGTCTTTCTGGCTGTCCACGGGATCCTCGGCACTCTTCTCCAGCGCCACGGCTCAAATGAGTTGATTTTCTTTTTGTTCACTTTTTTAACTGTCCAGCTCTCACATCAGTACAAGATGATGGGGAATACAGTGGACTGGATGATTCCAACTTTAGTGTTCAGTTGTATATCTTTACTCTTTAGCATCTTGTCTAGTTCTTTCATCACTGCCCTTCCCATTCTTAGTCTTCTTATTTCTTGACCGCAGTCTCTGATCTGATCAATGTCTGATCCAAAGTATGTGGAATCTTTAACTATTTTGCATCCCTTATTGTCTAGACTGAATTTATGTAGATCGTCTATAGTCATTATTTTTGTTTTCTTCATGTTCAGCAACAATCCAGCCTTTGCACTTTCTTCCTTGATCTTCCTTCTGTGTCCACGATCTTTTCCAACAGTAGTATGTTGTCATCCACATATCTTAGAACTGTTGATGTTCCTCCCTCCTATCTTTACTCCTCCACCTTCTGAGTCTAAAACATGCTCTTTGCATTATATTTTCTCTATACACGTTGAACAAGTATGGTGATAATATGCATCCTTGCCTGATCCCATTCGATTTTTCTTTATTCTGTTCTAACAGAACTTTACCTGTGTCCAAAATTGAATCAAGTTGCTTCACAATAGCCATATTCACCTAGGGGCTGCGGTAGTATTAAAATGTACAAGAATCCATTGTTTTCTCAGTCCTTTTGAATTCTGTTCCTAGCTTCAAATGTGTTAGCTACCTTTCCCAGTACTATATCATCCATAACCCTTATAAGGGTTCTTTCTCCCCCATCATCTAAGTCATTGATTTAAAATGTTGAAGAATGCTAGTCCCAGAAACAAATCTTGCAGCATGCCACTCAAGGCTTCACTAATTTCATTCTCAAAGGAAACAATGAATAATCATAGCAATTTTCTTCCTATTACAAGAACATTTTTGAAAACTGCCAGTTATAGTTTTCCTATGCAAAATTTGCACTTTCTTTGTACTGAAAACAACACAAGTCCAACCCACTGTATTTACATATTTACATATCAACCCACCATTTAACCGTAGATTCAATCAACACACCTGAAACAAGATTAACTGATGGGATTGAGGCCATGGTAAAGGCTGTATTCACACTGCACAATTTGCACTTTGATATCCCGTTAAATGCCATGTCTATATTCTGTGAAGTCGTGGGATTTATAGTTTGGGAGGCACGATAGCACTGCAACTGAGAATTCTGATGAAACTACGGTGCGTTACAGACGCGCTGAAGCGGCATGCTAGGGTTGCCTCGGTACATATTAGGGTTGAGAAGGGGCGTCCCTTCCGGACGCCCCTAACTCTAATATGGACCGAGTCCGTACAAAATGAAGGCACCCATTCCAAACTATAAATCTTGATGTAGTGGACGCGTTGCGTCTGCATGTTGCGCAGCGCAAATGACACAGCGAGTGCGCCATTGGCCCCTCGCAGCATCATAGCCGTGACGCAAAGAGAAGCGCCATTTTGGGGCTTCTTATTTGCAGCGCAGAGGAGCTGCGCAGTTTGGACGCTGGGTCTCCTTCACGCTGCAAATGATGACGGCGGCAGACCGCCCATTCTGGGCGGTCTGTAATGCACCTACATATCACAAGTTTCGAAGGGGTGAAGCCATGGAAATTGAAGTGGTATCAAACTACTAGAATTGTACAGAGTGTATACACCCTTATAATCTCAGCCCTGTTGTTATTGTGACTTCAAGTTGTTTCCAACTTATGGTGACCCTAAGGTGAACCTGTTATGGGGCTATCTTGGCAAGAGTCGCTCGGAGGAGGTTTACCATTGCCTTCCTCAAGGCTGAGAGAGTGTCACCCAATGAGTTTCCAAGGCTGAGCTAGGAAACAAATCCTGGTCTCCAGAGTCATAGACCAATGGTCAAACCACTACACAACGCTGGCTCACAATCTCAACCTTGGCTACTATGAGTAGGTGGCTGAGTTACACAAGATTCTCAATGCTGTCACACATGGGCAGGCCAAATCCTCTGCACAGCCCAGATCTATTCATACAGCTACAGAAGTGCAGCAGTAGGGCTTAGGCTGGGATAGAGCAACCGATTTGCATCTGGAGCATTCCCATCAAATGAAGGCACAATGAAAAAGTTGTAAACCACTTTGAAGCCTCAGGTGGAGTATAAATGTAAGCTAATTAAAGAATAAATTAACAAGAAATACAGGTTACAGTCCTGTCTGGCTCAGGGGAAGATTGAATTGGATATATTTTCATCTGTTTTAATTGGATTTTAATTGAAAGGTAATAGGACATTTTATATTTGCTTTAATCTATTGTTTTCTGCCCCAAGCTTTCAGAATGTGTGAGGTGATACTTCCAAATTAATTGCTGTTGCTTATTTTTAAAACAAAACAAAACAGTAAGAAAACTGCAAGGCAAGTTTCCTTGCAACGTCCATCTGTAATGTACTAGGAACGTACAAGTGAGACTTGCAACAAAATCCTGGGTGCCTTGTAGACCCAGTGGGGGTGTCTCACTATGCTTGGTCTATAGACTACCACTGAATAAAATGGTGCAGTATGTATTGCTCCATTTCAAAGACATAATGGCGATGGCTGGAATATGACATGGGATTTATTTTATATACTCATGTAGAAGTCTAGAATACAGCAGAGCCAGTGTAGAGACCATAGTGACATCAGTCCCAATGCACATGCAGACTGATACACATCAGTCCTGGTGTGAAATGGCTGCCGACTCACATTGGGCACTGCAATGTACATTGTAACAATGGCTAGGGACTACCGATGTACATCAGTAGAGCCTGATGTACATTGGGACACTTTTCCAATGCCCTGATAAGCATCTTCACAGTTTATTAGGAAGTTCCTATAACACCTCAGCTAGGTATGTGTAAAATTATTGATTTTTTTGGATTTTGGAATTTTTGCATATACAGTCAGTCCTCCTTAACCACGGATTTTTTTTAATCCACAGATTCAACCATCCACAGCTTCAACCATGGTGTGGTGGTGGTTGTGGTGGTGGTGGTCCTGGAATGAATCCCCAGCAGAAACCAATAATGAGATGTCTTGAAGGTGGAGTCTAAACATGAAATTCAGTTAGGTTTCATATACACTTTACACATAGCCTGAGGGCAATTTTTATACATAATATTTATAATTATTTTGTGCACGAAATGAAGTTTATGCACACTGAACCATCAGAAGACAAAGATGACACTATCTCAGCAATTCATGAAAAACTTTTTGGATTTTGGAGTATTTCAGATTTCGTAATTCGGAAAAAGGGATTTTCAACCTGTATTGCAGCCCATGTACCTTACATTGTTGTAGTATTGTGTGAAGCACATGTGGAGTTACACAATGAGGTTTACATCCTGTTAGTAACATACATAACCTATAAATCCAACAGTGACTCCTGTGGTGGTGACAGGGAAGATAGCAGACTTCTGCATGTGGATTTCTTATACTACATGTGACCTTGCAAGGTCTTTGATTGTGCTACACAGCCGTTGTGTTGAAGAGCAACATTGTACAACTCAATGTGCAGCTGGATACACAAGTGAATGCCACTGTATATTTGCATCATGTGAAGTGGCATTCACACACAGCTCTGCTTCCAAAACCTTGAACTGAATGTAAATGTTTTACATTGAACCAAAATGTCCAACTCATTCTGTAGGGAACATACTAATGCATAATCCCTGTTGCTGTAAAAAAAAAAAAAAAATCAGTTCCCTTTCAGCTGCAATAGGGATTGCACCTAAAATGAAAGGAAAGTCCAGTGAATGGCATTGTCCCAGCTCATAAGAAAGTCCCAGAGTTTCAGTTCTGAGAGCTCTGGATCCCACACATCCTTACTTCCCTAATTCACTTTGATTGTGTCTTCCTTGGATAGCCCTTGAGGTCTCTTCCAATTCTGTGATTCCATGACTAGTCAAGATTTTGTGCCATCTAAGCACGGTTAATCACCAGGCGGTCTCGCCTTCTTATAATCTTATCCCCAAAACATTTGTTGAGGTCACTTCTACAAATGTTTGGTTTATCTCAAGTTTGGGTCATGTCTCTTAGACATGTATGGTAATGTTTTGGCTACATAACCATTGGCACCTACAGCATGGACATCAGAAATGGAAGAAATGATGCCCTCAGATGCGTCACCTATTTGCTAGGCGTTCTTCAAGCTTTAAAGCTTAATGGCTCTTTGCAGCAAAATTGCAGTGCATCTGCTGAAGGGCCCAAGAAAATCTATTTGACATGGTTCACTATGCATTAGCCCTCCATAAAATTTCTTTGAACCAACTGTGGGTTGTTGTTTTTCTTTTCTTTTTTGTTGAGGCTGTTGTTATTGTTGCTGTTTCATGAAGCAAATAAGGAAGTTTAAATTGTTGATACAGCAGAGGAAAGCGAAGCAATGTCCTAAATGTTTAATGCAGCAATCCTGCAGTCTGGGCAACATTTACCTTATTGAAACCAACATTAGCACGCACCGACTATATGTAAATATAGCATGCAATTGTTTCTTGAGAGAAAGGGAGGGTGTGTAAAATGCAGATAAAGTTTTTTTCCCAGGGATAGTTCTGGAAAGATTTATAGGTTCAACACTCTCTCTGAATTCATTTTTATATGACGAAAGACCACAGCTGAGATCCTACATCAGGGTTGCATAGTAAATCCACACAGAGGGTACATAAATTGCATTAACTGTGCTATCCAAGTATCATGATGAATGGCAACATTGTATAACTGGATCAAGAACCCAAATCTGCAATTGAATATACAGCCAAATGTGCATCCATGCACAAAACCACAAGGCAATGTACACAGTCACATCAATGCATGATGTACACCCATTGAATGCATAACCAAATGTGTATGTGCAGCCATGACCTATACACTTTTATGTCCAATGGCACCATGAGCACAAGACCACTTCTGAACTGACTGTAGGAATTCTGCCTTGGTGGAGGGGAAATCCAACCATTTAGAATCATGGAATAATAGAACCCATAGACTTAGAAGAGACATCAAGGTCCAGCCAGTCCAACCCCATTCTGCCATGCAGGAATACACAATGAAAGCATCCCCAACAAATGGCCATCCAGCCTCTATATAAAGAACTCCAAAGAAGGAGACTCCGCCAAACTCTGAGGCAGTGTGTTCCACTTTCGAACAGCTCTTACTCCCAGGAAGGTCTTCCTAATGTTGAGGTGGACTGGTGAGAAATTATTTGGGGAGAATGCTCTCATTTTGCCCCCTCCCCATAACTACAGCCCTGGAAGATATTTTTCTCCTGTTTTATCCTTCCCACAAAATTGCAACTAATTAAGGTAAATATGACTAATAGACAATGAAAATAATTCCTAAAAAGGAGATGGTGCAGCTGGGCTGTTTTTATTGTACTCTAATTATAGCAGTGAGAATTTCCTTTGAAAATCCACAGTGGGTGGTATGGAAAGTAATTTGTGTCTGAATATATTATTTTCCTCTTTCTTTCCCCCTTCCTCCCACCTCTTGCCAAGACAATAATGTAACAGAGGCAATTTCTTTCCTTTGCTCTTGGTTAAGATCATGTTCCTTTCCCACATTTTCATCTTGTTTTGATGACCAAGCTATTTCCTTGCAGCTGATCTGAACAAAATGCCATGTAAGATAAATACATGTCCATCAATGAACAAGTAACACCAGGAGAAGGGGAAGAAGTTTGTTCTTCATCTGCAAATGAAATGACACAGGGCGAAAGAAAAAATAAATAAATGTTTTATGGCAGTACAGTTAAAGAAAGTCTTGGAAATGTTGGTGAACATATTGCAAAAATTATAACAGTTTTACTGTCGTGTTTGATTTTCATGAATCTGTTCCAGTCAAATAAGAGTAGATTGGTATCCCACTCAGGAACTACAGACTACAAGGACTACTGGGACCAGATCTGCAAATACAGTGGGCAGTCGGTATTCAATGGGATTTGGTTCCAGGACCTCCCATGCCAACCAAAATCCATGGATGCTCAAGCCCTATTAAATTCAATAACATAGTAAATGGCACCCCTTATACAAAATGGCAAAATCAAAGTTTGCTTTAGGGATTTTTTTTAAAATTAAGCTTTGAATGGAGGAACCCATGGATGCAGAATTTGTGGATACAGAGGGCTGGCTGTATCAAAAACATTTTCAAAAGGAAATAACTCATAACATTGGTGAACAAGGAGTCCTCCCTGTATCTCACCAGTGGGAGCAGAGAACACGCAAGAGGGCCTTCTCTCCTGTCATACCCCAGTGTTGGAATGTCTTCCCCTTGGAGGTTCAATTGTTGCTGACATTGGCTTCATTTCATTGATATAATAGAGCCCTGTATAAATATTTGAAGGGATCTCATATTGAGGATGGAGCAAGCTTGTTTTCTGCTGCTCCAGAAACTAGATCATGGAGCAACGGGTTCAAATTATAGGAAAAGCGATTCCACCTCAACATTGGGAAGACCTTTTTGCACTGTTTGACAGTGAAACACACCAGAGGATGATGGAGTCTCCTTCCTTGGAGGTTTTTAAAGAGAGGCTGGATGGCCATTTGTTGGGGGTACTTTGATTATGTTTTCATGCATGGCAAGGGGTTGGGTTGGATTGGCCCTTGTGGTCTCTTCCAACTTTATGATTCTATGATTCATTTCAACACTATATTAAAACATAGGCTTTAATTAAAGCCTTCTCTTGTGTAATTTGCCCCATACACTCAGGTCCTCTGGAGGACATCTACTTCATCCGGCCAGAACCACACAGGCAAATGTTGCTCAGAGGTCTTTTTGTTTGGCCACCCCAGACTGTGGAATGACCTGTCTGGAGAGATTCAACAGCTAATCATGCTGTCTGAATTTAAAAGAATATTAGAGACCTATTTCTTCTGGCAAACCTACCCAATTGATTTTAGACTACAAAATTTAAATTAGGACATTTTAATTTATGTTGGATGAGTTTAATGCATCTTATCTTTCTGTGTTTTAACAGTGTTTTTACAGTGCTTACATTATTTTATGCATTTTAATATATGTTGTACTCCACCTTGAGGCTTGAGGAGAGGCGGGTAAGAAATTAACAACAACAACAACAAAAATGTTTGCATCCATGCTTGTATCCATATGGGTGAACTGCAAACAGCCATAAAGATCTAAGGAGAAGCATGGAGGTCAACTAATTGGACGGGGTCAAGGTCAAAATGTCAAAATATCTTTGGCGCTCACAGATCATTTAAGTTTATGCTTTACAAACGAAGACATGAACTGGAACACAATTATGTTTGCCCTTTTACACCTCTCCAAATGTCACAATGCAGTGCTTAGAAGAAATAAATGCACACAGAATTCATATTTTTGAGGGGGGGGCTTTACACAAAAAGACATTCCATGGGGGGTAATCATGTCCATAAAGGAACATGTTGGTGGAAATTCTGTTATATTATGGAAAATTGAATATAAAACTGTCTGAATTTGAGTGTATGTGAATATTCATACCGTTTTTTGCTTGTCTTATTTTTAAATGCAAAATGATATGGAACCAGGGCAAAGAAATGGATCCCCATTCCATAATAATGTTATTTGTTGGAGAAGGTAAAAGCAGATTTCCCGTTGTCTCTGGGTTATAAACAAATGTTTTAAGCCAAGCTGTGGACTGAAATTCCAAATCCTCATCCAAAAGTCTTTGGCTCAGACTTCTGATGATGATGATGAATTCTGATGATGAATGATCAGAATTACGGGACAGGTTCACTCTAGGATTCTCTAGGGAAGTGGAAATGACAGCAAGATTCACAGCTCTCAATTACGGACGAGTGCTGATCATCTCTAGACTTTCTCTTATAGTAGCTTCCGCCTTCCAGGCTGTCACATCACATCCCTCACTCTGCAATTAACAGACATTAGAAGTTCGTAAATGAAACATACGAAAACCACACCATTACTTAAAGCTTCAGTTACTCTCCAAGCAAACACAATGCGAGGCGCATGCATTTGAAATGCTGAGCCACATTAGACTATAATTTAACTATGCTGATTGTCTTTGCTGTGTATTCATGTTGTAATTGGTAACTGATAGGAGGTTTTCTGTGTTTCAATTAGATTCTCTCATTAGAAAGAGACAGGTATTTACAGTACTGGGAGTCCAGTCATTTGTCGGCTGTGAACAATGGTCAAATGTAGTTCCATATCCAGAGATTAAATGAATTGTACTGAACTCTGTTCTGAGCTGGCCAGGCTCTCATCTATTTCTTTTATGCTTTCTCCCTTCTCTTTTATTTTGATTTTTCAGAATCCTTCCTTCCTTCCTTCCTTCCTTCCTTCCTTCCTTCTTGCTCTAGCTCCATTCTTTGGAATCCTAGGATTTGCAGTTTTACAAGGTCTTTAGCATTCTCTGCCAAAAAGTGCTGGTGCCACAGCAAACTACAAATCCCAGGATTTTGTGGGATGGAGCCATGGCAGTTAAAGTGGCGTTAAACTCCTTTGATTTTACATTATGGATGCACACAAAAATCCTAAATCACTTTTTGAAGAAGCAGGAAGCTAAAACTTAATCCGCACAAGGCAGTGGTGTTCTTTGTCTGTCAAAAACCAGATCGGGGAACAGGGGTTCAGCCTATTTTGGATGGGATTATGTTCCCCTTGATATCTCACATTCACAGCTTGTGTGTGCTCCTGGTTTCATACTTGCACCTGGATGCCCAGGATTTAGCACTGGCCAGAAATGTGTTTGCACAGTTAAACCTAGTGTGCTAGCTGAGCCTTTTCTTTGACATTTCAGATCTGGCAATGGTGACATATGCTGTGGTTACATTCAGATCGGGTTCCTGCAACCCACTCTTGTTAATCACAGCAGCAGCTCTAGTATCATAGAATCATAGAATCATAGAATCATAGGCGGGTTACAGACCGCCGCTTTGCGGCCGTCTCCTGCCACCGCCGCTTGCTCCGTGAGGGAGCTGCAGCAGCCACACTGCGCGGCTCCTGTGCAGAGCAAAAAAGGAGCTCCAAAATGGAGCTCCTCCTTGCGGCACCTCTATGACGTAGCGAGGCACCGCTGGCGCATTTGCGACGTCATAGGCGCCGCGACACGTCTGGACGCTATGTGTCCGATACGTAAACATGGCGGCCCCCCATGTGGAAGGGGCGCCGCCATGTTGTACGTATGGAATACATACTAGGGTTAGGGGGGTGCGGAAGCACCGCCCCTTCCTAACCCTAATACGTATTCCATACGTATTTTTTGGCGGTCTGTAACCCGCCATAGAGTTGGAAGAGACCACTAGGGCCATCCAGTCCAACCCCCTGCCATGCAGGAAATCCAAATCAAAGCATCCCCAACAGATGGCCATCCAGCCTCTGCTTAAAGACCTCCCAGTAGGCTGGGAGGAGACACAGAAATACCTAAAATACCTGAAATAATAAATATGCAGGGCTGTTTTTGGTAACTGTTTATAAACTTTGGCAGGTCCAAAATGGTTGTACATGTCCTTTTTGTACATATCTTAGCGCTTTTGAAAGTTCTGTAGACACTTCCCATCTTTTCCTCTCATTGGAATTGTTTGAATTTGTGTCTTCAATATTTCACTTTTAAAAAGCTCCCATCTATCATGGACTCCCTTCTCCTTTAGTATTCCTAACCATGGGATCACCCCAGTACTTCCCTAAATTTACTGAAATCTGCTTTCTTAAAGTCTAGACTACATTTCTGACTATGCTTGGTGTTCTTTTTCCACTTATAACAAACAACACAAGTTGTATAAACTCTAGAAGGTAACAAGAATATACTGTAAATATATAGTTAAAATGTAAATGTATGACGCATACATAAATGTGTGGCAACACAATAATCAAAACAATTTATAATCACACCAAAAATTACTAGGCATTGGGGGAAAAATACAATTCGCAATATCCAGGGGTAGCCATCTTGGACATGTAGCAAAGTACAATAACATCCAAAATCCACAAAACAGTGATACATGTACCTTCATTGGCCAACCAAAATGCACAAAATACACGTTGCAAGCTTTCAAAGCTCCACTGGCTTCTTTATCAGGCACCAATGTTAAAAATCATACAGGAGGAAAAAAATATGATGCCGTTAGTCCAAGGCCTGCATTTTGTCAAGATACTGCTGTTCTTAGTTCAGGTCTTGTTGGAGGGATATTCATGCAGGCTACCCTCTCCTTCTTCTGGATATGTGGGTACTCCAGGGAAAATGTTTTCAGTTCCATTAGGAAGACAAAAAGAGATGCTGCTCTTGAGATCCAAGTTGCCTCAGTCCTTTGTGAAAACACAAGTTCCTTGTCACCAAATGTACCTGTGATGGTTGTGGGTCTGAGAGAAAGCTCTCCCCTAAGGATATGAAGAATAAGGCAGGTTTATATTAGGAGATATGGTCTTTCAGATAGTCTGGACCCAAACAATAGATTGTCCTTGAGGCCTTGGTGTTCTAAGAGATTTCCAAACTTTTCTATTTGGCCAAGGAGTTAGCTTCTAAATCGCCTCTTCATTTAGATCAATATCCTACTAACTCGTATGTACTGTGACCTCCTTGTGTTGTGTGCAGTCTACATCAACATGGTTTGTATCTTATCCCTTAGGATTTTATCACACAGGGAAAATCAGGGGTTTAAACTGACATTATCCAGAAATATTTGCATGATCGCGGTACAGATTTTCACACACCATCGCGGTTAAAGATGACTTATCATGGGAATAACCAGGGAATAACCAGCTACAAATCATTCACGGGATTTCTCCTTGAATGATTTGTTGCTGGTTATTCCTGGGATAAGTCATATTTAATTGCAATGTGTGTGAAAAGCTTTACCATGATTGCATGAATATCACTAAATAATGCCCATTTAAACCTGCAATTTCCACCATGTGTGATAAAGTCCTTAGTCTCAGTGTTGGCTGTGCTTCTTCCTGTTTTTGGATACAGAATTCTGTAGCTTTTACAATTTTCTTCAGCTCCTTTTTATTGTTGTTCATTCATGAGCATAAGCCTTGAATCAAAACATTCCTATACATTCTACCCTTGGCTTTCACCCATACCATAGTTCAAGTGAAGTTTTACCAGTTGCTTTGGTTACCAGCCTGATTTGTAGATATGTAACTATAAAAGTATCTCTCTGAATACAAAAGTTAGGATAGTCCATAGCATAGTATTCCCCATCTCTTGTACGGTTGTGAAAGCTAGACAGTTAGAAAAGCTAATAGCATAGTATTCCCCATCTCTATATATGGTTGTGAAAGCTGGACAGTGAAGAAAACTAATAGGAGAACAATAAACTCATTTGAAAGGTGGTGATGGAGAAGAATTCTACAGATATTGTGGACAAATAAATGGACCCTATATCAAATCAAGCCTGAACTCTCCCAAGAAGCAAAGATGACTAAACCGAGTTTGCTGTACTTTGGCCATATCATAGAATCATAGAATCACAGAGTTGGAAGAGACCATAACAGCCATCCAGTCCAAACCTCTGCCATGCATGGGAAGAAAGATCTGACTAGAAAAGACAATAATGCTTGCTAAGGTAGAAGGCAAAAAAGAAGGCTACATTTTGCATGGTCAGTTTCAACTGGGGACGTCACCCGAGTCTGCAAGTAGTTGAGGATGGGTTACCTTCGAAGTCTCTAATGCATAGTGTCACCAGAGGTCAAAGATAACTTGAATGCAGTTAACAGCAACAGTAAAGCTATCACAATTTCTCCCAACATTAGTTGGGCCCAGCAACAAGCAACTCAACATTTCCATTAGTGATCTATTTATTCTGTCTGAAATCCATTTTCTTACATTTTCTGCCTGGAGCTTGAACTCCCAGCCAAGGGCATCCCTAGGGGGGCATGGGGTTGCAGGGAATGCCAAGTGCCACTGCTCCCAAACATCTGTCCTTTGGCCAAAACGGACTGTGGCATTCACCTAAGTCCCTTTAAAATACTGAGGAGATGGTGGGGCAAGGCTCTGTGAGAAGAGAAAAAAAGAGGCCCCATATATATATATATATATATATATATATATATATATATATGAGAAACATATATGTTTTTAATTTTTAAAAACAATTTCTATAATATTGTAATTTAAAGATATAATTTTAATTTTGCTAGTTGTTTATGCCACAACTATTACCATTACATTCAGTGTTATATGGGAATTATGATTTATGAATAACATTAATACAAAAAAGATTACTGAGGATTCTCTATGGTGTGGTACAGGAGGGGGTCAATGTGGGGGGTGACACCATGAGTTACTACATGGGTGATGCCAACTCTAATAACACCACTGTCCCCAATTGCCAAAGTATTCTTGCTTTATGAAACAATAAACAACCAAAACCTGTCCCCAGAAAGTAATAATAGAAAGTGGCTTTGTAATCTCTCTCTTTTTTTTCCCTGAAACACTCAGGATCTGGAACACAGGCTAGGATGGCATGCGCCATTGTGCATATCCCTATTGTCATTCAGCCTCAGTCCACAATGCAGAACTGTGATGAAGTGGGGAAATACATGATTTTATACATGAATTTAGCATCGTGGTTTGAAAAACTGTGTACAATGTCTGGTGAAATCTCAAAAGTCAAGAGGAAAGATGAGTAAGCCTTGCTTCTATTCAATCATCCTGGCATGTTGTTGGAGTGGAATTCATTTGGTCTAGCATCTCCACGCTTCTTTAGGTACAAGGTTATGGGCTTTTTTCTTTTGCTGCAGGGGTTTGGAACCACCAAGAAATAGAATGCAGTGGCAAATCATAGACTGTAATCTTATGTCAATATAAATAACAGATTGCACAATATATTGTCAAAGTAAATGCACTCTGAGTGAGGATAGAGAAAGGAAAGGTACATAAAAATGCTTTCGTTCTTTTTCAACTAGGTGACTATCTCGTCCTTTTCTGAGAAACAGCCAGACAAACAAATTCTTTTGCTCTTGGAATAAGTAGCTATGGCACACTCCTTGAAAGGCATGTTTTGAAATTGTCCTAAATGGAACACAGAAAGTAAGCCCAAGATTTAAATACAGTTTGGTTCCCAAAGAATAACATCTGCAATGCAATCCATTATGCAAGACAAAAGAGGATGAATGGAATTTGCAACTGTCAGAACTTCCTGAGAAAAGAGGATATAATTGTTAGGGAGGAAAAGTTGGTGTTTGCTTTTCTAAGCCAGATCTCTTCAATCCAGAAGTATTTGACTACAACATTCATCCAACTGAGAATGGGAGACACTGTAGTCAAAGACATCTGGAGCTTGAAGTGCTCTTAATGTTGCATTTCTCCTTGAGAATAGTGGTCCCAACCTATCTGGGATTGTATGAGCATTTTTTTTTCTTCTGCTTACAGAACACCAACATGAAAAGTTACATGCTTCTGATGGTGAAATGCAGCACCATGAAGCTGTGTTTTTGAACTGGCCTCCCCATGGTGAATTACAACACTATTATGAAGCAAACTCCATGGTGGCGCAGTGGTTAAATGCCTGTACTGCAGCCACTCACTCCCAAACCACAAGGTTGCGAGTTCAATACCAGCCAAAGGGCTCAAGCTCAACTCAGGCTTGCATCCTTCTGAGGAGGTTGCTAAAATGAGTACCCAGATTGTTGGGGGCAATTAGCTTACATTTTGCAAACTGCTCAGGGAGTGCTTAGTTGCATTGATAAGTGGTATAGAGATGTACTTGCTATTGCTATTGCTATTTATGACACAACAATGTAAGAACCACAACAATCAGAGCAGTGCAAAATCACACATGCAGTTTTGAAAGGCAGCCTCTTCAACACTCATTACCAGTGTTTGTGAAGAAAGAACTACAGTGGTACCCCGGGATACGAACGCGCCGCGATACGAAATTTCCGGGTTACGAAAAAAAAATTAATTAATTATTTCCGGGTTACGAAGGTTTCCCCGGGTTGCGAAAAAAGCCGGCGCTATTTTAAATGGAGCCGCGGCGGAGCCGCGGCTTTTCCCCCATTAGCGCCTATGGGGATTCGGCTAACGAAAGACTTCCGGGTTACGAAAATGGCGCCGGAACGAATTAATTTCGTAACCCGGGGTCGACTGTATCTGCAAAAAGGTGTCCTCATATAAATATGTTGCTCACCTCTACTCAAGAATAATAAAAGGAAGCAAACTTTTCAGAAAGGCATCTGTTCAATTATCCCACATTGTCAATTAAAAAGACATTAAAAGGTACTTTGTCTTTTTAGGAAAATAATTCTCACAGATAGGTGGCATATGTTTCCACTAGTCCTTTTATAGGTCATTTTTTCTAGAGGTTGATTTCCTTCATGATGTTTGAATTTTTAATGTTTGAATTAGCTGAATGCTGATTGCCTACCTCCTTTTGAATACGACTGCAGATTGCACTAGCTATTTACACTACTGGAAATCTTCACATGCTAAGAAAGGGGGCATAAGATAAAGATGTGGATTAAAATTAGGTGACATCTTTTTTCATTATTTATGTGGCTGATCTTCAACATGCTTACATGAAACACTGGCCAACAGCTTACATTGTTCTTGTATAAATCTACACTCATGCCTGTTGCACTGTCCCACTCTTCAGCTGAAGGGCAGCATTATGCAACCAATTGTGTGTGCCAGTATGCCTATTTATTGTCCCATTGCACAATGGAGAATCCACAATGGTTCTTGATGCAATCCTAAATTAATAAAGTGGTGCATTGAAGGGAATAGTGAATAGTTATGCACCTTCCAAGAATGCACAACTCGTGCATTCCAATTTTGTTATTCACACTTTGAAATGGCATCGATTCATATCTTTTGGGGATTTTAGTGGGAGCCAGCAGCTGAAGAGGCGGGGGGGGGGGGGGGTCCATCTATTGCCGGTCCTGGGCTCAACCTCCACAGTTAGAGGGGGGGGGTGGGAGATGCACCTTTGCTCCGAGGAAGCTGTTGAAAGCCAGCCGGTAGCAAACGGGTGTTCAGGGAAAGAGGAAAAAGAGGAATGTAAGGCTGGCCAGAAGAAGTCTCCTCCCTCCAAGGAGTCAGTGATGTGAATGCATTCAAATTGTGTTCAAGGTATGCTGATTTTAATCCAGGTCTCTTTGCACCATTATTCACATTACTAACAATGTGAATCATTAAAAAAAATTCAGGGAAAAACCCAGTATCAAATATCCTGGGTTAAGTGGGGTTAGGGAGTGCTTAAGTGCACTGATAAGCAGTATAGAAATGTACTTTCTATTGCTACTTGCTATTGCAAAGGCTGAGAGAATTTGAGCTGCCCAAGGTCAGCCTTTCGGTTTCTACAACAGAGGAGGATTTGATCTTCCAGAATCCTAGTTCAACATGTAAATCACGACACTACATTGGCTGAATGCTGGACATCTAACAAAGTTACAGCTTCCTACCCCTACCCTGTTTATTGCTACAATGCCTGCAGCCAGAATATTGGCTCTATGAAAGTGTTCTTAATTTACTCTTATTCTATTCTAGATTGTTCTCAAAATTTCATTACAGCAAAGTTGTCACCAAGACCATCCAAAGCCTATCTCTTGATTTTGCTAATATTCCTTGATTTTCACTGCTATTTCCACTTACTCAGGTACTGCTACTGTGGCTCTCCTATATTTCAAACACCTACAAAAACTGAGGGCATGTCACTGTGTTCAGATCATTAGTGTGTACTAGTATGCCTATGGTGATACTCAATTGCACAGCATGTTCCCCATGCAAAGGCACAGAAAAGCAACACATCAATGATTCATATGTTGTCCTCAAGTGAGCAATTGGTTGAATTATGCATCATTTGTCCCCAGAGCACATATAGCTACATGAAATAATGGTGATCTGAATCAGTGGTTAACACGGCAAGCACCACTGGACAACATGCACAGTAAAGTCTACATATTTCTCCGTTGTATTCAACAATAATATTTGCAAACCTGCTCCCTGTTTTGGGACACTTATCTGAAAATCCAAATATGAATATTCTGCTTTAATAATGCATACCTATGACCTTCAAGCTTCAATAACTTCTTTTTATCTAATAAATTCTTAGCTTGCAAAGTAGTTGAATGAATATAGAGGAGAAACCTAATGACCTTGAAATATTTTGACAGAGATTCAGATAATGTGTCTAATCAATCAATCAAAGGACATGAGATTTCATTAACTTCTCTGCTTAGTCATTGCCAAATATTAATCCACTGATAATTTGTTTTCTCACCACCAACCAGACAAATCCATTAGACCTGCTCATTTACCAATCCTTGAACTTACTTAACTGTCCTTCTTCAAGACTCTGTGCTGGAGCTCTGGAGGTTAAGTGATCCTCCAGAGACTCTCATGACACTTCTTTGGATCAATTTCAGCTGCAAAGAGAATCAAACCTGAAGCTAGATGAAAATTGGAGGGATATCTAGGCAAGCAGATCCCTCCTCCTTTTGGCCATGTGGTACTAGGAAGAAAGCATTCCAAAATCCAGGAGATAAAAATTGATTTCCATTAGCAATTGCAAATAGTTACTTCTTTTGAGATCCCAGATGTCTCCATTCTTTGTGAGGCCACAGCTCCTTTTGTTAGGCAGAGGACATGAATCATAACACCTTTGGCTGATGAAGAAGCCAGCGGAGGTTTAAGAGCTTGCAGCGTGTATTTTGTATGTTTTGGTTGGCCGATTAAAGGTCTCACTGTTTTGTGGATTTTTGATATTATTGTACTTTGCTATAGGGCCAGCATGTCTACCCCTGAATATGTGCGAAAGAAGTCATAGCATGATCTGGGCCTTGTTTGCACAGGTCAAGATACTCCAAGGGCAGCACAGAGTATACTGGCCTCACAGCTGCCCCAGCCTCCCGCTGTTATTTCCTCCTTCATTTCTGTGCTACAGTGGCTGCCTTCACAGACATCCCACTGGGCCACCTTTTGTGTCCACTGCCACCATGGATCAATCACTTCTGAGATCAGAATGAGATGCCCAGTGACAGTCACATGCTGGGCACCTCATTCTGACCTCAGAATAAACAACTTGTGACAGCAGCAGACATGCCGGGTGGCCCAGGTTAAAAAAAATAAATGTATTGTTGTTTGTTAATTGTTGTTGCCCCCACCTTGATCCATGGGGAGAGGTGGGTAAGACATAAAACAACAACAACAACAACAACAATCTTATCATGTGGTTTTCTGCGGCTGAGACCCTGTGATTCACCCAAAGTCATCCAGGAGTTTTCCATGATTGAGTGAGCAGTTGTACCCTAATCTCCAGAATCATTGGTTGCGTTTGCACTGTAGAAGTAATGCAATTGGATACCACTTTAACTGTCATGGCTTAATGCCATGGAAATTTTAATTTAGTGAGGTATTTAGTTTTCTGTGTCAGAGAGTTCTGGTGCCGTAACAAGGTACAAATCCCAGAATAATCTAGCATTGAACCATGGTACTTAAAGTGGTGCTTCTGCAGTGCAGCTGTAGCTGTAGCCCAATGTTCAAATCACCACATCATGCTGGCTTGTTTGTATGATATCCAGTTAAAATTTTTGCATTTTGCACTAGCTAAAGCTTCTGTGTCATTTTCCAGGGCAGCCACTCATTGAGTGTATTACAACAGTCTAACAGTGTATGGACTACTGCAAGTAAGTTATCTCTGTCCAAGCTGTTGCATCAGTTGCAGCTGGCACCAGTTACTCACAGTCATTGGGTCCACTTGGCCCTCCAGTGATAGAGATGGCTCTAGTTGTGCTCCCAAGTGATATGTCTATTCGTCCAGGGAAAGAACAATTCCATCCAGGGCAGGTTTCTTACCAATTTCCAATGATGTATTCCTTTTACTCCAAGTCTCAAGTGGAATCTCAAGTCCTTGCAAGATACTTTCAAGTTAAGTCTCGAGTCAAGTCTCAAATCTGGGAGCCAGCTTTAACAGTTAGAAAAAGACAGATGGTAATAGTGTGTGTGTGTGTGTGTGTGTGTGTGTGTGTGTGTGTGTGAATTTTAATAACAAGAAAATCAAGAAAATGTGCACAAAGTTAGGGGGAAATTATTTCAGAGGAATAGCAAACAAACAAAACAACAAACATGCTTCATTTATATACCACTTCATACTGCCTAAGCAGTGTCTAAGCGGTTTATAACTGTAAGCTAATTTGCCCCAACAATCTAGGTACTCATTTTAGCAACCTCGGAAGGATGCAAGCCTGAGTCAAACTTGAGCCCTTTGCTGGTCTTGAACTTACAACCTTGTGGTTTTTGAGTGAATGGCTGCAGTGCAGGCATTAAACCACTGCGCCACCAGGGCTCCATGTGTTAGGCAATGGTCTTGAGGAAGAAGGGTCCTCCAAATGTGGTGGTTCCCAAACTTTGGTTCTCCAGATGCTTTGAACTTCAGCTCTCAGAATTTTTGACTATTAGCCAAGCTGGCTTCTGGGAGTTGAAGTCCAAAACACCTGAAGGACCAAAGTCTGGGAACCACTGTTCTACAATTTTCCAAAAGCATTAGAGGGTTCCTCTAATGTGCAACAGGGACAGACTGTTGAGTAGACCTCACCTCCCACTCCATGCCCATTGCCCACTTCCTAACATGTTTTCTGTTTCTAGATGAAGTTAGACCATCACATTGGTTACTAAAAATATGCAAGTCTCGAATTGAGTCAACTGTATGCATATTTATTGTCAAGTAAAGTCCAAGTAGAGTCATTGAAGTGACTTACGTCTGAATCAGTCAACATCACTGCCAATTTCCAGACACGAGAGCCACCATTCTACACATGCTAGGGAGACAAGAATATGGTTGCCCAACTGCCCTTTAGCATCTGTCATCTGAGAACATTGTCTCACTCAGCATCCTGGTAGGAAGCACAAAACCTGTGAAAACCTGTTCCTACATAGCCTGGGGCATATCAGTAAGCACTATTGATTTTGGTAGAATGGAAACATTTACTCCCATGCCTCTATAGTGGAAGTGTGCATATTTTAACAGGCTTGGGAGATGTGTGTATGTTTAGGCAATAAATGGCTTCTGGCATTCTGATGCTATCCGTCAGTGAGATATATTCCCCAGTGCTTTGAAGGGTACTACATTTTAAAGTGAAGCCATTCAGTATGTTATATGCTGGCTGTTCTATAGGGTAGATGCTGGATGCTGGGAGGAATTCACTGTGGCTTTTATGTGCTCTTGGTGTGGTTCTGGAAAGGTGGTAATGCTTTATTGCTGCTTTTGAAGTCTTTCTCTTTGTCAGAAATAACATGTAATTTCTATTGTAGATGGAAAAGGGAATGATGTCATTTTTAATGGGATCATATAACTGAGCAGGAATCACTTTTTTACAGTATATCAAAAAATCTTGATTTCCTACTCCCATGTTTACATTTGAGGCATCTGGTGGGTCCCATGTCAATGGGGTGGCAGATCTACACTGGGTTTTAGTCCAGATTTTAAAGGAGCTATCCCATATGTAAATCCTATTTGGGAGACAGGGATCAGCACCTTTGATAGTGCTGTTAAAGTTGCATAAAAGGTGTAGAGGATTCAATGTCCCCTTCCGTTCAAATATTGAGGCCAGCAGCCTCCATTGTGTCAAATCCATCAGGATACTTAGTTCCTAAATCCAAGCTTCAGTATTCAAAACTCAGAAAACCTTTATTAAGAAAACTATAGATCCAGTCCAGTGATGTTCAGTGGCTGCATGACCAGCAAGTGTTAAGATTGCCTAATTAAACTACACACAATTTCAAAGCAAGAGGGTTTAATTCTTAGTTGTTGTAATTAATAGATACACTTCTCTTTCCGATACCTCCTCCTTATTTGTTGTTACAAACAGCTCCTTTCACAGGAATGACTTTGAACAGACTTGGCTCATGTTTGCCTCCCTTCCAATATTATCCTAACACAGGGGTAGGCAACCCTTTTGAGCCAGGGGCCGGGTTGCTGTCCCTCAGACAACTGGGGGGCCGAAGCAAAAAAACTAAATAATTAAATATTTTTTAAAAAAATTAAATAAATAAATAAACTGGGACAAATGTAGGACAAAATTTTCAAATGG
>NC_056525.1:245384172-245387814 GCF_019175285.1 Sceloporus undulatus
TTTCACAGGAATGACTAATTTGAACAGGGACTTGGCTCATGTTTGGCCTCCCTTCCAATAATTATCACTAATCACAGGGGTTAGGCAACCTTTTGAGCCAGGGGCCGGGTTGCTGTCCCTCAGACAACTGGGGGGCCGAAGCAAAAAACTAAATAATTAAATATTTTTTAAAAAAATTAAATAAATAAATAAACTGGGACAAATGTAGGACAAAATTTTCAAATGGAGGGCACTTTTTAAATAAAAAATGGAGGACACGCGAAAAAATTTGCTGATTTTTAAAAAAATGTTAAGATAAATGCATGTTTCTGATGCTTCTATAGACAATTGCCCCACCATGCCCCTCGTGTGAGACGCCAAAGGCCTCGGCGGCAATCGGCGGCAGGACCGGGCTGGGGCCGGTCCCAAGGCCTCGATGGGCCGCATCCGCCCCGCGGGCCGCAGGTTGCCTACCCCTGTCCTAACACCTGTGTCTGAGATCACCACAACTTAATACCATTTCTACTGTATATACCATTTTGATCATACCTGATTCCTAACATTTCATGGCTGAAGAGTTGCCTGTGCAACTCCTGACGCATTGAGTTGCAACGATAACATAAAATACGCCCCCACATGACGAGATAAAACCTCGAAGGCTAATAGAAAGTGTTACTCACACAGGCCAAAATCTGGAAATTATCAGAGCTAGAAACATACTGTGCTACTCAACCCTCGCTGCTATAGCTGCATGTATACTCACTCATTTTTTTTTACTTTTTATTCTTAATTCTGTTTTTAATGTTTTATTATATAAGTAGCAATGTACAAATAATACAATTACATTCTGTTTTTGTATTGCTGCAATTGCACTCTGTACTGTATCGCTGGTCAATGACCGAATAAAATTTTAAGTAAGTACATAAAGTCAGGATTCAAACTAAATTAATTTAGTTGGCATGATGGTATAGCATTTAAAGCAAGCAAAATTTTTAACACATTTAAATGACATTGTAAAATCAAAAACTCATAAATATATATCACTAGAGACATTAAT
Organism: Sceloporus undulatus; assembly: GCF_019175285.1. Classification (NCBI taxonomy): domain Eukaryota; kingdom Metazoa; phylum Chordata; class Lepidosauria; order Squamata; family Phrynosomatidae; genus Sceloporus; species Sceloporus undulatus. Next base: position 245,385,209 of record NC_056525.1, read on the forward strand.
TCTAAACGGACTACTTAGGAGGGAAGGCTTGAAGGAAGGGATGATTTTTTTTTAAAGCCTTCTTAAAGGCTTCCACTGATCCACTAGACGTATCCCTTCAGTAAGGCCTTCCATAGCGAGGGCCATGTGGCGTTGCTATGCGCACCATTATTGCTCGCTCTCTCCACCGTCCTTCCCTTGGGTCTAGGGGTTTATTTTATCACAAACTTTGGGGTTGGTCTCTAGGCTGGATCTGGTGGATGTGGTTTCCAGGGTGCGTCGCACTGGATCGGGGAGTCCTTTGGGACCAGGAGCGCTGAGGGCATGTGGTTTTGGCCCATTGTGGGGGCCACATCAAACAGCACATCCGGTGACTAGAGGCTTAACTGATAACATGCACCGGCGGTTGCATGTCTGCAAGAGGGGGTTTCCATTGCCCTTATGCCATCCCAAAACTTGCCGTGTCCAGGTATTTTGGTTTTATCGATCAACCGGGGTGCTGATCGTGTTCCAGACCAGCAGAACTCATGCTTTGGGCCAACTCTAACTTTGTTGCTGTTGCTATAAAAGTTGTGGCCTTTTCCTCCCATTTTCTGGTCCTGGTCTTCTTGGTGTCTTCCCTCCACAGCAATTACTTTGTTTTCAGATACTGAGGTATATGTATATTTCCAGTCGGGTAACACAGAAATTTCCTGCACCTGTGAAGGAGGAGAAAAAACATTCTAAATTGTCTATGACCATCTACAGTTTTTTGAATATGTATCTGAAAAGCATTAAAACCTTTTTGGTGCAAGCACTAAGTCCAATGGGAACCTGCTGATGGAATGAGAGACTCCTGTTGATAACATCAGATGACATAAGGACTCTTCTGTCAGTAATTGCATTTTAGGACATTCTCCAAAGGTGCCAGCTACACTGTAGAAATTATGCAGCGCTTGCATCACTTTAAGTGCTGTAGCTCCATTCTATGGAATCTTGGGATTTATTTTTACAAAGTCTTCAGCCTCTTGCTAAGAGTGTTTGTGCCTCATTAAAGCTCAAATCTCTGATTCTGTAGGATGGAACCATGGCAGTTAAAGTGATACCCAACCTCATATTTCTACAAGTATATCCCAAGTGAACAATCATGGGCTACATCTGTTATTCCCAACTTTGGTCCCCCAGGTGTTTTGGACTTCAATTTCCAGAAGACCCAGCAAACTTGGAACCAGTCAGGAATTCTGGGAGCTGAAGTCCAAAACATCTGAAGGACAAGTACGTTAAGTGCCCAGCTAGATGGACCCATGGTTTATTCAGTATAAGTGCAGCATTTGTGTACTTAATTTTTGTGGGTTTTTTGGGCTATGTGGCATGTTCTCTAAAGATTGCCAACCACAGATGTGGTGAAACAATAGGAATAAAACTCTTCCAGAATGGTGCCGGATAGCCAAAAAACCCACAAAAAAACTATGGATGCCGCATAAAAGCCTTCGACTTCCACATACGTTGTTGTACTGTTCAAGTGGTGTCAAAATTGCCATTATTTCTACAATGTAGAGGCAACCCAAGCATCGTTCTCTGCTGACTATTCAAGTGCTGTTGTGTGTGGGAGTTTTCATTGCTTCACTCATGCACAAGCAGTTGTATTGAAGTCCTTATGTGAGCCCCATAGCACACTTTGTGGGGGTTGCTATCCATTGCAAAACAGAAATGCATACTGTAATTGAGATAACATGATGAATGTTACAAAAAAAAAAATGAAACCCCGAGTATGGTGTTGTAGTACATCCACAACATAGCTATGCTTACATCACATTTTCTGCACAACCCTCTTCTTAGATCTTAGCCACTGCCACATGATAGAGATGGTGAACTCTCCCCTTCCCATTGCATCCCCAGTTCCAGCATCCCAAATTTCTGCTCTTACATTTGAGGACTGCAACCTACAAGATCCAGTAGACCAGCCATCAATATCTCTGCAAGGAGGTGACGGTGGGGAAGCCATTTCATCATGCTGATGCTGTAGAACCAGCATGATGTTGGTTGTTCTAGGCCAATTGTTTTATCCAGTTAATCAAGAACATTTAAAAATTCATTTCAAAGTTTTTAAATAAAATCAGTTGGTTGCATCTGCTCCAATACTGCTGGCCCACTACTGGGCACAATTCAAACTGGTGTTTTGACCTATAAAGCCCATACAGATGAGGTTCAGGTTATTTGAAGGACTGTATTCTCCCTTTGATGTGCCATGTTTTGAGTTCTGGGAGGCCCTTCTTTCTGTCCCACCAACCTTAACAGGGCATTGAAGGTAGCACAGGAGAGGGCCTTCTTGATGGCTGCTCCCAGACTCTGGAACTCCTTTCTGAGGGGGTAGACTGGCAGCTTCCCTACTCCTTTTCTGTAAACTGCTGAAGACTTTTCTGTTCAAGAAGCCTTCTAGACTTGTTTAGTCAAGACATGCTGCATATTTTTTTCTTATTTTTCTTGTGCTCCCTGTTTTGAAATGAATTATACATTAATCACTTTTTAATTTTTGTATTGTGTGATTTTATCTAGGTTTTTATTTAATCGTAGTAAGCTGCTTTGAATCCCGAGCTGGGGGGTGGGGGGGGTGGATATGATACCACCAACTACCATCAACTTACCAC
>NC_056525.1:245390112-245430519 GCF_019175285.1 Sceloporus undulatus
GGAATATTTAATAGATAGATAAATAGATGGACAGAGAGACAGACAGATTCTAAATAGGGATGGGCTTGTTTCAGTATTTGTTTTCTACGTTTCAAAAAGGTAATTATTTCAGCTTTTTAATTTTTTGTGTATTTATTTTATATGTCGCTTTTGTCTCAGGATGGGATCCAAGGTGGCTCCCATAACAACAAATTTAAAATGTTTACAAAAAGTTGTAAAACCAGCTTAAAACCTCCACATTTAAACACTATAAACCTGATTAAAACTAGAATTAACAAGACATAGCCTCTGACATTTCACAGAAGAAAACTGAGACACGTGTGGTGAAGCGACATCACAGTCAATATGGCAAAAGTTAATCACAAGGAAGAAAAGACAAGTTAGAAGGGAATTCAGCAGATTGCTTTTGCCCAAATCTTCTGGGGAGAACCAGATTCTACATTTCTTCTCCTCCCCATTTCTCAGCTGTGTTTCATACATGCTACTTTTCCTCTTTGAATTTAGGTTGCAGCAACAGGAGTAAGGTGAAGATGAAGGAGTAAAATTGGAGGAGATGAGAGTAAGTGGGTCTTCTCTGCTGTCAGGGACATAGCCAGGATTTTAGGAAGGGGGGGGGGGTCCAGACTAAGTGCCACCATTATAATGAGGCTTGGGCGCGGCGGCGCAGCAGCACACACCATTCATTTTCCTAATGGAAGGGGGGGGTCTGGACCCCAAGAACCCCCCCTTGGCTACGTCCCTACTGCTGTGGCACCCTGCTTTTTACATTTCATTCTATTCCGAGGTTGAATTGGCACCTCCACTAATATCAGTCCAGAACCAAGTTAGATCACCACTTTGCATAAAAGTCTTTGGAAATGAACTGATTTTATCCAACTTGCACATGTGCATTGGTTCATTTTATTTTAAATTGTTTTAACTGGTTTGAAATTGTCTTGTTTTAAGTGATAAATGATTTAATATTTTTAATAAATAAATAAATAAAATAAACGTTTCTATCCAACCCAGGGTGATTACTGTATCTATCTATCTGAGACTCTCGAGTTAGTAGTGATCATGGGTCCTTAGTATGAGAATCCAGCATCTAGTGGCCTCGTGTCAAAGCTTGAAATTTTTACTTTTAATAAATAAATAAATGGCATTCTGGGATTCATGGTCCAAACAGTAGCTTTTTCTAGCTCAGACTCAAAAGAAAATGAGATAGTACAGTTTTGCTTTCCACTAGAAGAAGTAGCTTTTATGAAAATACTTGTGGGCTTTATGCTTTAACCGATCCATACAGATTCCAGCTAGTTTTGTTTTGTGATCTCTGTTTACCAGGCTGGGATCCCCACCTTCCTTGTCTTCATTTAACACTGGAAAACTGAATGTTGCCACTTTGATTCTAGCCCCTGGGATTTATTACTGTCTAACAGATTTACAAATTGAAATTCACATCTAATGGTGTTCTGCATCTCCATTCCTGGCGGCTTCCTTGTTTTCACCCTCCTCCCCAGTTTCACTGAATTTTCTTCATCAAGTGGGGTAAAAAGCCAGCCTGCAATTCACAATTATTAATGTCAAATTGGATAATGAACCGCTTGAATTTCAATGACCGTACCAGAGGGAAATGCACATTTTCAACAAACAGCAACAACATGTACAGTGTTTGGCCACTGTGTGTGCTTTTGTTGGAAAGCAACTGTGTCTAGATAAAACCACATGATTTAGCAGCTCCCAAGCAAATCTCCTTAATATTATGTGGGAGATAACTTGCCGGAGGAGAAATAATCAGCATTTGAATTCAAGCCTCTATACATCTAAAACTAAAGACCCTGTGATGTAGTGATACCTTAGAATCAGTTAGAAAGGGGAGACATTGGCTGTAATCCAACATCTCCTTAGCATAACATAAATATCTGCATATAGACATATGCAGAGAGGATCACACAACTCTTCTTTGAAACATCCTGAGACTTTGCCTCTTTTCTACATAACACCTCTTGGATGTTACCAGACTTCTTTGCTTTTTCTGTAGCCAACATAATGAGATGCTACTCCAGGACCCCCTGCTCTTTAGCAGCCAATGAATGGCTGTGGAGTGGGGCTGTCACCTTTCGTTTTTGTGGAGGGAGGAAGAGAATAACAACTTTTGCGATGACCAAACCCCCCCCCTCCACATACCCAGGCAAACAGTGGACAATACTTAGGTAAATACCGCAAAGGTGCCAGATATCATCTGTTATTGGAAGCTAAGCAGGTTCATCTCTGGATCATACTTGGACTGGAGACCGCCAAAGAATGCTAAGTACAGTAGGCTATATTTCCATGAAAGGAATTGGCAAAACCACTTCTGGGTATGCCTTATCTCAGAAAACCCTATGAAATGCATAGGGTTGCCATAAGTATATCAGTAAGTTGAAGGCACACACAAACCATAATAACCATTATCAACATCAGATTAATAGACTAATTTAGGCTAAGTCTAAATACCTGAAAGGCAACAGAAACTGCCTGGTCTTGGAGGCACAGAAGAGTCGGCCCTGGTTACTGCTTCAAAGGTAGACCACCATTGTATACTAGGTACTTTAGGATATATTTAAGAGGAAGGAACTGGATAAACCATCTCTGAGTATTCTTTGCCAAGAAAACTCTCTGAAATTCATGAATTTGCCATAAGTCAACAGGAGACTTGAGGGCACATACACAAACATATCACTAACAGGGCCCTCCACATTCACTGGAAACAGAGACACAGGACCTCTGTGAGAATGGAAAAACCACAACTAAAAAAACCAAACCCCTTTTTTACCTCTGTAAGCCCTCTTTAGGAATCTCCAGGTCCTCCTGTGCAACTTTATGATCAACATCTGCCATAGGTTGACTATAGAATTGCACTGGAGGACCTACAAATGCTTAGATAAGTGTTCTCTCTTGGAATCTCTAGGTCCTCCAGTGCAACCTCTGGTGGACATTCACCATAGAGTTGCGCTGGAAAACCTCAGGATTGTTAGAGACAATATATTAATCAAATGGAGTTGAGACTGCCATGGTCCCCTTAGTTGATGATCTCCGTCTGGGCATGGACAGGGGTAGTGTGTCCCTGTTGATGCTCTTGGACATCTCAGCGGCCTTCGATACCATCGACCATGGTATCCTTCTGGAACGCCTGAGGGAGTTAGGTATCGGAGGCACTGTGCTCCAGTGGTTCCGTTCCTACCTCTCGGGTAGATTCCAGATGGTGCAGCTGGGGGCCTGTCGTTCCGATAAGAGGGCCCTTACATCTGGTGTCCCTCAGGGAGCGATTTTGTCCCCCATGCTATTTAACATTTACATGAAGCCGCTGGGAGAGATCATCCGGAGATACGGGGCGTGGTGTTATCAGTACGCTTATGCCACTCAAATATGTTTCTCTGTGTCTCCGACTGATGCAGTGACTAAGGATGGCATCTCTCCTCTAAATGCCTGCTTGGAGTCGGTAGTGGGCTGGATGAGGGAAAACAGACTCAGCCTGAATCCAGAGAAAATGGAAATACTCGTGATAGGTTCCCCGGGGCCGGGGAAGGATATTTGTCCACCTGTCCTGAATGGGGTCATGCTCCCCTTGAAGGACTCAGTTCGCAGTCTGGGGGTGCTTCTGGACTTGTCACTCCACCTTACATCTCAGGTGGATGCGACGGTCAGGAGCACCTGTTATCAGCTTTGGCTGATACGCCAGCTGCGACCCTACCTGGGCCGGGGGGACCTGGAAACGGTGGTATGTGCTCTGGTAACCTCTCGGCTGGATTTCTGTAATGCGCTCTACATGGGGCAACCCTTGTACCAAACTCGGAAGCTACAATTGGTCCAGAATATGGCAGCAAGGCTGGTCACTGGATGCTCCAGGACTAGCCATATAACACCTATATTGCAAGCTACATTGGCTGCCCATTCACTTCCGGGCGCAATGCAAGGTGTTGGTGATTACCTATAAAGCCCTAAATGGCTTGGGCCCAGGGTATTTGGAGGACCGCTTCTCCCCATATAGTCCGCCCCGCACTCTCAGATCGGGCGGAAAACATCTGTTAAGAGTTCCGAAATCTAGATATACTTCATCTTCACAGAGGGCATTTTCCATCTCGGCCCCGCAGATTTGGAACTCCTTGCCCGACGAGCTCCGCTCTGTCTCCTCTTTAGATCTGTTCAGGAAAAATTTGAAGACCTTTCTTTTCCGTCAAGCTTTCCCCCATGTGCCTTAATACTATTTCTTCTCCCCTCTCGCATATTGTTCGATCCAGCTATTTTGTTGTATGGTTTTAATGGTATGGTTTTACGGTTGTAATATAATGGTTTTTAGAGTATTTTGTACAGTTTTTAATTGGTTATGGGAAGTTTCTTTACACTGTTGAGGATATATGTTGTTATAATTGTATCATTTATGTTGTAAACCGCTATGATCTATATAGGAATAGCGGTATATAAATAAATTTTCATTCCTTCATTCATTCAAATTCATGAATAATCAAAACTGCAAAAGTCAAAGCCACAAACGTAGAGAGACAACTGTAATTATAAAATCCTTGACACTTCAACAATGCAAGGTTGTTGGGTTGGTGTTTTTTGTTTGTATGATTGTTTATGTGTTTTTTGGGGTGAAATCCTCCAGCCTACTCATGAATGCATACAAACAGGTAACGTTCTGATTTTATACTTTCCAGTTAGCCATTGCACTACTCCAGATGGTTTCCTTAAATGCAGAAAATCTGAGGTGGTGGAAGTCAAGGCCCAAAATGATCTCATACTTCAAACCTGGTGTCATCTTGCATCACTGCCAAACATGGAAAACACCCACAGTGAAACCCATTTCCCTTTGCTTTTCCAAACCAAACAGGTGTGCTGTACCTTTCCCTGCTGCCTTTGATGCCTACTCTGAACACATGTTACTAGCAAGCTGGCATTTATCTGGCAGCTTTTGGGATAGCTGAGCAGACCTTTCCCCACCTCTAAGCTCATGTGATGGATCAGTTCAGCAGGCTACTAAATTACCTCCTGCTTGAATTTGGAGGTGGGGATGCATTGAGCAGATGGATTCAAAAGTATTTGCATAAACATGAGCAGGCAGAAGGTGTCCAGGTGTCTGCATTTTTCCTTTAAAAGAAACACATTTTGACCATAGTCTCCACTTAAACTTTGCAGTAATCAGCACTTAGAAACCCAGATGTTGGCTGAAGCACTTGGAATTTAAAGGGCTGAACGCTACTTTCATATACAGTTGCACATCTGGCTATCGTCCTCTATTTGAAGGAGATGCCAAATGGCCATAGAGATGGAAATTGCCAAGGTGAGCCAACCATGGAGAGGAGAGAAATCAATGAGCACCGGCTCATGGCAGATGTGAAGGGTCAGGAGGTTTAGATTTAGATGCTGGCCAGCTATCAAGGAGGCAGAATCAATGCTCTATCCCGCAGAACCACAGGGTCTGTATTCACATAATACATGAGGAAAATACTCCCTGCCAATTTTGCAAATCTATAAACTCTTACACATCCAAATCAAAAGCAACCTACTGATAACACAATTTGGAAGCAAAGCAGAGAAAAACCCCTTTCTGAATATTTGAGCCAGCAGTGTTTTGAGCCTTGGACTATAATTCTGGGAGACCAGGGTTTGATTCTCTGCTTGGACATTGGAAACACATTTGGTGACCTTGGGTGAGTCACACACTCTCAGCCCCAGAAAACTTCATATTAGGTTCATCTTAGGGATGCCGTAAATCATAGAATCATAGAATCATAGAGTTGGGAGAGACAACAAGGGCCATCCAGACCAACCAAGTCAAAAGTGACTAGAAGGTACAGAGCAACAACAGAATCTGAATATTTGCATTTAACCTATTCATATACTTGTATGAATATGTATACATGTGAGATGTATATACATGTATGTGTATGCTTCCTGTTTTGATTTTCATGCCATATGAGAAAATGTGACGGTCTCAAAATAGAAGTGCAACAAAGAGTTTACGGTAACCATCTAAACCAGGGTAGGTGACTGCATAATGGGCAGAGGCCAATCCCACCCTGATCCCATGCAGGCACACCTTCCCACCGTAACTCCAGTTACCTTTGTTTTCCCTGCCGTCCCTCTCAATATGGTGAAGAAAGGACATCATGTGTCACCCATATACACACCTAAAAACAAAACAAAAACCAAGCAACCTAGAAACAATATAGGATAAATATTTGCCCTCTCCACCCCAGAGATGGGATGGGGAAATGCAACCTGTGCCCTGTGGTTGTCAGTTCAATATTCTCTCCAGTGCTCGAAGGTTAGGGATATACAACTCCATTAATTTGAAGAGGAATAATTTAATCAATATTTCCCCTGCTATAAGTCCTGTTAAACTGCAGTTTTCAAGGACTGTTCATAAATTTCTTAGTATTTGGAAGAGAAAGAGCTTAAGGTTGCTGTTGTTGTTATAAATGATACCCTGGATATTTGGAAAAAAAGAAAACTGGGAGATCCCTCTATCTTTGGCCCTGGCCTTTCACCACTTAAAACTGATTTTGTTTTCCTGTGCATCACTGTGTACTCTATCACCTTACAGAAACATCAGATTTAGCTAGAAACCAGAGGCTAAATCCAATTGCTAATTCTCAGCTAGAGAGGACCCATTAAAACTATGGGAGCTTGGTAAATTGGCACTGATTTGAATTGACCAAACTGCCTTCCTTTCGTTGGGACTAACAACTTGATTAAGGCTTGAGTTTCCTCCATAATACTTTAGGAAACATTTAGGATTGGGCTAATATTAATATTTGTAAGTATTTTTTTTTTAAATCTTGGGAAAATATTTTTAAAAACTTGGCAACGATCCAGTGGTGTACTTTGATATCCAACACCAGCACAATAGAGATTTTCTTCTCTTTCTTATCTATGGCAGACCACTATGGCACCAAGAAAGATTCTCCAGACATTTTTCCTAGTCCTCATAGAATAGGGTGTGTAATACAACGGTAGGAAGGAGACAGGAATTGTCAGTTCTGGTGATAGCACCAGGAACTTACAGGATCAAGCATAAATAAACATTGGATTCTGTCTCTTGTTTGATATGGCTTTGCTAGGGTGACAGTTTGCTTTAACATCAGTGCCATGCCTACCCTCAACTTCATGTTCTTTTCCTTTCTCCTCCTCTACTTTTTCCCAAAAGCAATCAATGTTATTGATTCCAGCCCAAAAGGGATCACTTAGTGCCCAAGATCATGTCACAGTGCAGCACAGCCAACCACATTTGGTTGCATTGGCCCAAATCGTATTGGTATCACACTCATGCAAATCTTGTATATCCGTAGTGTGATATTTTTCTGGTTGTTGAACCCCAGACTCAAAAAAATGTGCCCTTTGTGGATGGACATAAGTATTTGTTAGTAAGGATGGCAATAATATTTCTGATTATGAATTCCAAAGTCAAATCATGAGTTTCACAACAGTGAGGATACACTACCAAGAAGAATAACGGAGCGATATAGTTTGCATAAATTTCTCCAAATATTCAAACATACCAAAATGTGGCAGAAGATTATTCTGTAGGGAAAAAACCCCACGCAGGGATTTTTTTTTTAATGCAAAAACTGTTTTCCGAGCAGAATATGAGTTTTCTGTTTTGAAAACTTCAGCAATTGAATCTCTACTATTTACATTTCCCTTCATGCCTTTTCCATTTAGCAGAAGGCAAGCTTTGAGGTCAGGTAAAGAAGCATCTCCATTTTGTAATATATCCCAGATTTCATGTTTATTCAAAATCTTCCGAAAGCCATCTGAAGGATCCTCTCAACATGGTAGATGTTAATTAGATCCATTTATTTAGACAGACTTTTTTTATAACCAAACATAAGTGAAAACCAATTAGCTAAGTGTGAAGCACCAACACAGAAATAGGCATGAATTCTTCCAAACAATGTGGTGTCCATTACGCAGAAAATTGAAGTATTCTGTTAGGTTGCTTTCTTAGAAAGAGGAAAAACCAATTACCCAGCACCTTTTAAATGCCTTTTAACATCTTGTAAAAATTGATTTCACACACTGTCAAGGCTACAACAATGAAAGAGAAGCAATCATGAAGTGGAGCTTAGGGGCAAGGTAGTTGGGAAGGGTGCTGGAATGTAGAAACTGCCTAGAAATTCTGCTGTCAGAAGGGTGCTAAGGTCCCATAGAAAGGGCAACTATTGTAATTTATAGAATGTTATTTGCTCCCACTATGGAAATAAGGAGACCAAATACAAAGTTTAGGTCAAATAAGGAAACTTAAATTATTCATAGGATCATAGAGTTGGAAGAGACCACAAGAGTCATCCAGTCCAACCCTCTGCCATGCAGAAACTCATAATCAAAGCACCCCCGACAGATAACCATCCAGCCTCTGTTTAAAAACCTTCGAAGAAGGAGACTCCACCACCATGGAACAACTCTTACTGTCAGGAAGTTCCTTCTAATGTTGAGGTGGAATCTCTTTTACTGTAGCTTGCATCCATTGTTCCATGTTCTAGTCTCTGGAGCAGAAGAAAGAAAGCTTGCTCCATCCTCAATATGATATCCCTTCACATACATAAACAGGGCTATCATATCACCTCTTGACCATCTCTTCTCAAGGCTAAACATACCCAGCTCCCTAAGTCTTTCATCATAAGGTATGGTTTCCAGACACTTCACCATGTTGGTCACCCTCCTCTGGACATGCTCCAGCTTGTCAGCATCCTTTTTGAAATGTGGTGCCCAGAACTGGACACAGTATTCCAGGTGAGGCCTGACCAAAGCGGAATAGAGTGGCACTATTACTTCCTTTGATCTAGACACTATACAGTCTGCCCTTGCTATATGTGGGGGATCTGTTCTGGACCCCCCCTCCTGCATAAGGCAAATTTCATGTATGCCATGGCAACCACATACTGCAGCCTGATCTGGCTTTTCCATGTCGCAAAAAGGAGCTGCAAAAAGCAGCTCCTTTTTGCACCCTGGAAAGGGTGCCATAGCTATCAGCACTGCACCTTTATGGTGTTCCTTTGGCGATGCAGCACCAGAAGAGCACTGTTATGTTATCTGCTGTGTGGTGCACGGTATCATGCTGGCCTGGGGGTGGACTCAGGGCATGCGTTGTGTAGACTCCACACCCCGACTTTGCTCCCAGGCCAGCCAAAGATACTGGTCTGCACAGCCTCATATTCTGTCCAAAATTCACCCCTTTTTATCAGAAAAAGCATTCCCTTTGTTGAAGCACCAGAGCTCTTGGAAAGACCAGGCTGAATAATTCACTAAACTTCCAATCCCAGAATTATGTAGAATAGGATCATAGCAGCTAAAGTGATGTCAAACTATTTTAATTCTGCAGTGTGGATACATACAAAGAGGCATTTGGGCAAAATTTTCCCCACATTTTCTCCCATTCTTTTCTCAGTCTGAATTATTTATTTCCAGGCATGTAGCTACATGGGGGTAAATTGAGGGCATCTATGAATTTTTCCTTTAGCCTTCACATTTCTACCATTGTAGAAAGTGAGACATTGAAAACCACTCACACCAATAACTCTCATATTTTCTGTGTTCACACGCCTTTGATAACTTTGTCTGCCTCTTTACTGTAGATGCCTAAACTCTAAATTTGTAAATGCTCTGCAGAAATTTTAAATTAATGGAATGCTAGAAATGTTGTGAGTGAAGAAAATTTTCATTCTGGGTGTAGAATTGTCATGTGGGTGTTTGGGGAAATCTTCTCATTTTGCCCTCCCTCACAGCTACCTGATTTTTAAATAATAATAATAATAATAATAATAAATAAATAAATAAATAAATAAAATAAATGGGCAATGTCATGAATGGCACCAAGAATGTTTTTCCCCCTAATACTAGCATCTGTAACAGCCATGGAATGGTTTTCAGAACTCTATAATGGCTAAGGGAAATGAAAACTGGATAAAAGTAAATTTTGAAGATCTGACCCTAGCCTTAGGCATGGTGAGGCAGCTGCCTCTGAAGGCAGAAGACAACAATTGTGAAGTCCATATCTTCTACCTATCCCAATTAATTTACTTTTGTCCTACTTTTTCAGCTGCTTTTGAAGTGTCTCAGTTTCTCTCTTCTTCTTTCTCTATTTTCAACTGTAGTCCTCAGCTTACTTCAGTTGCTACAAGCTGAATTCAAAATGGAAAAACAGTTTGTACATAATTGCCTCAGTGGGAAGAGAGGAAAGGTCAGAATCCTGCCCTTCCCAGGAGGCTCGGGCAAAAGCAAACTCCTGCAGCCTCTCCTAGCTTGTGTATTGTTCCACATTTATACCTTTTACCATCTTGACACTCTCATGTTGCTAGGCCACATGTGTCCTGGTTTCTATCTACAAAATGTTGGATGGTATGGAAGAGTTGGAGGACACTGTGAGGATGCTTACCCTAAACTGTCCTCCAAATTTGGTGGAGGATTCTGTTGTTAGTACAGTTGCCTTTTGCCTATGGAATGTGGGGTGATGCCTTGCCTATTAATTTGCCTCAGGTAGAACTGGGTGCCATTGTGCCATGCACAGTGAATTATGCCCAATGTGAAATCCACATTGCACAACTGCAGTCCTCAGTGTACAACTACACTGCTATATGAACAACTCAGCTTCTTCCGCTATCTATCTATTAGTAGAATATGTCAATTACACTTTAGCAAATGATTTGCCCTGCATATTTAGCATACCTTATACATGGATACATCACTAACAATGCCATTGCTTCTCGGCCTTTGGCTAAGATCAAGTACAGTGGTACCCCGGGATACGAAAGCACCGCCTTACGAAATTCCCGGGATACGAAAAAAATCAATAGGAAAAAACTGTTCCGGGTTACGAAGGTTTTTCCGGGTTACGAAAAAATTTTTGGTGCTTTTCGGCGCTATTTCGCACGAAATCGCGGCTTTTCCCCATTAGCGCCTATGGCTTTTTCGGCTTACGAAGGATTTCGGGTTACGAACGCGGCGGCGGAACGAATTATTTTCGTAACCCGGGGTACCACTGTATAGTTTTATCTGGATGCCATCCATACTCTGAATAGGGGAAAATATATTGTTGGAAAGATGTCAGGCTTCATTAGGCATTGAGAAATTTTCAACCTACCTGGAATGAGTTAGAAGATGACTAATATTTGGGTGACATCACTATCTGACAACTCTGAGATCGCTCCTCATGCTAGAAAGAGTTTTCTGTCAGAGGTAAGAAACCTAAAGTTCTAACATTGACTCATTTCCATGGGTGGGAGTATTGTTTTCATCCTCTCCTACATTCCTTTTGAGGGACAAGGACAGGAACTAATGCTGGCTTGAAGAATTTATTGCTTTCTGGTCCATGCATCAAAATCAGGAGCTTTTGCAGGATCAGAACAGAAGCCAGTGTTTAAAGAGGGTTGGAAAGCTTTTACAAGACAAAGGAGCGAAAGAACAAACCCTTGTGAAGTTATAATAAGATCCATTGCACAGCCATGACAAGAGTAGAAAGATTTTTCCATTACACGCTACCAAATAAAACCTGTTTAGATGGTCCATGATAAGGTCTACAATGGAGATTTAGGAGCTAGGAAGCATAATAATCAAATTGGTGGGGGTCAGAGTGGTTTATCAACCATAATAGACCTATCATGATGAATAACAAAGATTATCTTCAATCTGTGTGGCTTGGCTCTTTGAGCAATCAGGATTTCCGTCAAGGAGCTTGACAAGGTGAGACCCCAATTGCTGTTTTGCTAAACAATAAAAGGTAAGAATAAAAAAAAGATCAAAACAAAACAAGTCAGTCATTACCCTTTCTGTCCACTGCAATCCACTGGAAATTTCAGAGTGAGAAAGTCTGTTCCACTCATGGAAGGTTGTTGTTGATGTTGGCAGCTGGAAATCAAGATCACATTTATGGATGAATAACCTGAAGTTACAAATCTGTTGTTGCTGCTGCTGCTATTGTTGTTGGGTGTATGTTCAAGTCATTTCCGACTTATGGTGACTCTAAAGCAAATCTATCATAGGGTTTTCTGAGGCTGACAATGTGTGATTCATCCATTGTCATCCAGTGGGTTTCCATGGCTGAACAGGGAATCAAACCCTGGCCCAACACTCAAACCACTACACCATGCTGATTCTCATTACATCTGTAGCCAATGCATATTCACAGTCCTTACATAGTCATGTTTGTGGAACAACAAACATATAGTTTGTGGGACAATATGTTGGTCTTTATCATTCCTTCTGAGAGGCACCAATGCCTGACATTGGTTTTGATTGCATGCCAAGTAAGTGTTCCATTACTGAGTTAAAACCTGTACCTTGATGTCAACGGAGGTTTCCAAACCCTTTCATGGGATGCATCACAACAAACCTCTAACAATATCTCCATCTGGATAATGCATGGATAGTCATAAGCAGATCACTTTTCTCCCAGACCAGTGCTTGAAAAAGTTACATTTTAAACAATAACTCCCAGAATCCCAGCATGATTGTGCCGATTGGGAGACCTGAAAGTTGTCACACAAAAAAGAATCTTTTATCTTGTTTGGACTGAATTTCAGTTTCCACCATTTTTCCTCAATGCAACAGCCACACAATCCCTATTCCTTTTGGGCAGCTATGTCATTCCACCAATGTACAAAAGTGGTATTTGGGACACAAAGCTAGTTTGTTGCATTTATGTGCTATCAAGTCAGCTTTGACTTAAGGTGTGTCTCTGAATGAGAGACCTCAAAGAGGCCAGCCATGTTCAGATTTTGTAAAGTCATGGTAATTGTGGCTTCCTTGACTGAATCAATCCACATGTAATGTAGTCTTCCTCTTTTTCTACTGCCTTCCACATTACTGAGCATTATCATCTTTTCCAGTGAGGCATTTTGTCTCATGATATATCCAAAGTACAACAACCTCAGTTTGATCAACACTACCACAAATTAATTAATTATATATATATATATATATATATATATATATATATATATATAATCACAGGGTTTGTGAGAGTTCTTCTAGAGCAGAAATCCAATTGCACTTATAATGAGAGTCCTTGTTGTCCTCTGGTCAACTGCTTTTCAGCTGTCATTCCTTCCAAGCTTCCATGGCCTTAGCTTAGGTCACTTAACATGGTGAGAGGATCGCTCAAATGATGGGGGGGGGGTTGACAAGTAATCTATGGGAAATTGATGTGGGCAAACTCTATGGCATCCTCTCCCATACCTAATGGGGTGCTAATGACAATTCAATAGACCATGCCCACTGCAAAATCTTTCTATTGATTAGAGTTAGGCGCATTAATTGAACACTACAAACATTGTCTCGGAAAGTGTCTCTTTCCCATTTCCCAGATGTGTGCACTTGAAAGGAATCTGTTAAGGAAAACAGTTTGTTAACTAAAATATACTTCTTCTTTTATTTGATTTAACTCTGCTGGTGGCTTGAGCAGAGGAACAATCAAGAAAGGCTAAAAGGCTAAACCATTATGCCTATGGACACTGTTGCTCCCTGGTGAGAGCAGTGTGGAAATGTCATCCACTTTAGAGCCCTGATGGCATAGTGGTTACATGCTGGCACTGAAGCCACAACATTGTGAGTTCAATCCTCACAGGGCTCCAGTTTGATTCAACCTTTTATCCTTTCGTAGGTCAGTAAAATGAGTACCCAGCTTGTTGGGGGCAACTGGCTTACAGACTGTAAACCACTTGGAAAGTGCTGAGTTCACTATTAAGCAGTATAGAAATGTACTGTATATGCTGTTGCTAATGCTGTTGCTTTGTGCCCCAGTAAGAAGCTGAACAAACCTCCTTCAATTAAGATGGCTGTTGGTTGTTAAGTTGGCCTACAGAGATGGGAAGTCAGACCAGGAGACTTACAGTGTATCAACACTGTAGAAATTATTTATTTATTTATTTATTTATTTATTTATTATTAACCTTTACTTATAAAGCACTGTAAATTTATATTTATTTATATCCTGCCCTTTCCCCAAAACAGGGACACAGGGTGGCTCACAACATTAAAAAACAGTACAGTTAAAAGCATACAAAAATAGTATATTAAAATAGAATTAAATTATTACAATATGAAAACAAGTCACATATTAAAAATAAAATACAATTAAAAAGATAAAAATGTTAAAATTACTGTACTTTAAAACAATACAATGCCACCCCATCCCATGCTTTAAAAACTTTCTGTTTTAAAAGCCTGTTTACATAGGTAGGTCTTAGCCTGCCGGTGGAAGGCTAACAAGCAAGGTGCCATGCTGGCCTCCCTGGGAAGGGAGCTCCATAGTCCAGGGGCAGCCATGGAAAAGGCCCTCTCTCATGTCCCCACCAACCATGCTTACAATGGAGGTGGGATGGAGAGAAGGGCCTCCCCAAATTCTCAGAGCCCACGGCAGTTCATGCACGGAGATACGGTCTGCAAAATAGCCTGAAACTCAGCCATATAGAGCTTTATAGGTCATAACCAACACTTTGAATTGTGTCCAAAAACAAACTGGCAGCCAGTGGAGCTGTTTCAAGAGGGGCATTGTGTGGTCTCTGTAACCTGCCCCCATTAAGAGCCTGGTGGCAGCTCTTTCAATCAGCTGAAGTTTCTGAACAGTCTTCAAAGGCAGCCCCAAGTAGAGTGCATTACAGTAATCCAAACAGAATGTAACCTAGGCATGTACCACAAAGGCCAGATCTGGTATCTCAAGGAATGAGCACAGCTGATGCACAGTTTTAAATGTGCAAAAGCGCTCCTGGTCACTGAAGAGACCTAGGCCTCCAGGTTCAGAGCTGAGTCCAGGAGTACTCCCAAACTGCAAACCTGTGTCTTCAGGGGTCGTGCAGGACCAGGACAGCTTCCTTGGATTGAAGTGGTAAAGAATAATAGAGTTGGGTGCCATCCACATATTGATGGCACCTTGCTCCAAAATTCTGGGCAACCTCTCCCAGACATTTCATGTATATGCCACAGCACTTAAAGTGGTGTCAAACTGAATTATTTCTACAGTACAGATGCACCTTGTATCAGTTACGCATACACAGCCAAGTAACTTATGTGGAATGTCAGCTATTGTTTTCACTTTGGAAGAGGTGGGAAAAGGGAAGTGACCATAATAAGTTATGAGGTTCCACAACCCAACAGAATAGTTGAGCAACATTGGCAAACTCACAAAACAATGCATGAACTGAGCTATCAATCCATGATAACCAGAGGTTCAAGAGAATTAAGAGATTAAAGAACTCAAGCATACACACTTCTAAATTGCTTGGCTCTGGAGGCTTGCTCTGTTAATCTCAGCATGTCCATACCCACTATCTAATGAAAGATTCTGAAGGTGAATTTACACTGTAGAAACAATGCAGTTTGACACCACTTTGGGATTTGCAGTTTTACAAGGTCTTTAGCATTCTTTTTCAAAGAATGCTGGTGCCTCATCAAACTACAAACCCCAGGATACTGTAGGCTGGAGCCATGGTAGTTAAAATGGTGCCAAGCTTGATTGTTTCTACAGTACAGATGCACTCTACAATGGAGAGCCTTGGGAGGAAATGGAACCTGTCTTACAAAACAGCTAGCCATTGAAAACTGGATTGATTTGTGTATAGAACCTGGAAATGAAAAATGTTGCCACCATCACCAGGGAAATAATATAGTGCCCAGGTACTCAAATTGTACAACCCCTCCCTCCCTCAGTATGGCTGCCACCATCATTTTTTGTGTTTGGGAAGGTACTATAGGTCTGTGGACAGTGATGTGGGCTAGAGTTCCAGGGACAGTGCCACTTCTATATCAATGTTAGCTACACCCTGACTATCACTAATATTGGTTGCAAAAATTCAATATTGTCCAACAACAATAGAACATAACTAATTGGTTCCAAAGTACAGTCTGGCCCATATCTTCCTTCTGTTGCTGTTGTTGTGAGCCTTCAAGTTGTTTCCAACTTATGGCAACCCTAAAGCAAACATATCATGGTGTTTTCTTGGCAGGGCTTATTCAGAAGAGGTTGGCATTGCCCTCCCCTGAGGCTGAGAACATGTGACTTGCCCAAGATCATCAAGTGGGTTTCATGGCTGAGTGAGGAATTGAATTTTGGTTTCCACAGTCATAGCCCAACACTCAAAGCACTACATCACACTGGTTCTCTGTCCCCTTCCTTTCTCTGTGGATTACTAGTTACTGGTAAAAAGATGGAGATTTCTGCATTTCAGGACTCATTCCATGCAAAATTAATAATTTTCCTGCCATAGAAAGCAGCATTTTCTGTGCAAGAAATATATTTTGTCATTCATGCAGAAAAATTGTGTCTTCTGTGCAAAGAAAGTCATGTGTAAATTTTGTGAAGAATAAATCCCCATGACATTTTCTGCACAGAAAATAATGTATTTGCATAGAAGACTCTTTTGTTTTCTATGCAAAAATACCCAGTTTTGCACAAAATAAGCCATGAACTATTTATAACCTTCAAAAAATGTTCTGTTTTCCGAGACTTTCTCCTAGCAAGAAAAAATTGCTAAAATGATTCACTAGTTTCTTTGAGAACAAAATGAGTGAAGAACTGCATTCCTACTGAGAAATTACTTCTTTGGATGGCACTTTCTCATCATCATCCCCAGGCAGAGGTTAGAGGATTCTGGAAAGTATAGTACAACACTCCCCCCCCTCCAAGTTTGGCAATCTGGTAGACACCCTTCCCAGCCTCTCAAAATGGCATGTTTCCTGCATTGTCTGAGACAGGCAGAACATTTTGAAAAGCATCTTTGCATTCTCTGGAAAGGTCAGAGCCATCATTAGGCATTATAATGCAGCTGATGTCAGTGAAAGCAGCAAGAGTCCAAAGTGAAAAGGGCTGCCTTTTGAAATAAATAAATATATTGGTAAATACATTTAAGAACTGTTATATGACTGGCATGATGGAATATGAACCCCTTCCACCTTTGGCAAATAGTTGACAGATGGTTTCATAACGCTTATGAAAATGTTGCAGAAAGGATAGGTGTGCTGCTACTATTGCTATTTGAGATGAGAATACGTACAATAATGTTTTAAGAAGGTTGGACAAAGTCAGGAAGGGAAGGCCTTCAGAGGACTCCTAGTCACAACAAAGAGTATTCATGTTCAAGACCTTAGTCTATCTAGAAAACAAGGGAAGAACAGTCCACTATTGCCTTATATGGGGGATCTGTTCTGGACACACACACACACACCTGTGTAAGGCAAAAAGCGCGTATGCTTAAGCCCCATTAGATATCATGGGTTTTGTGCTCATTGTGCAGCCATGTGTGTGCGCCATGAGCACACGCACCATTCTCCTATTCTCTCAGCGGCTTCTATGTAAGCTGAATGCCGCTTATAATGAGCCTGAGTATGCCGTGGGCTCACTGTAATAGTACCACTCCATTCTGCCTTGGTCATCTGGAATTCTGTGTCAATATGTGAATATATCATGGGGGTTTCTTGGCAGATTTGTTCAGATTTGTTTGCCTTCCTCTGAGGCTGAGAGAATGAAACTTGCTCAAGACCAGCCAGTGGGTTCCCTATTGGGCTCCTTGGCTCTCAATAACAATACTTGGAATAAACAAAATGGAAACCTTCTTCTGATCATGGATCATCTCCTAGTCTCTTCATCTCTTGATGGTCTCCTGATCATAATTATCTTCTGATCAGCCATCTATTGAACATTCTGCAACCAATAAGCCATTTATATGATTATTTAGGACCTTTCAGCAGCCAATAAACCATTGTCTGATTAGTTACGACCTTTCTGCAACTGATCAGCCATCCCCTTATTATTCATTACTTTCCTTGGTAATTGCTGAATCAGATGGACTTTTGAAGTCATCCAGTAACAAAGCCATTACCCATGTCCCAGCCCTAAGAGTGAAAACAGATTCTTGGACTGAATCCTGTTACACTATGGTTTAAATCAGGGTGGAACATGTGCAGCCCCTGAGCTGCAAGTGGCTAATAGGGCAGTTTCTGTGTGTCTCAGAGCCCCCAAATGCCATAATAATAATAATAATAATAATAATAATAATAATAATAATAATAATAAATTTCTATTTCCCACCTCTCCCTGTGGATTGAGGTGAGATCACAACAGTATCAATAATACAAATTACAAAATTCACATTAGAATAAAAACGGTATTATTTAACAATACATACAATACAAAATGCTCTCTAGGGGAGATAAAAACATTTTTACTACATCTTTGGGCCCTCTCAGCCATATTAAGCCATGGCGAGATGTTTAAAAAAACCAAGAAGTGTTTAGAGGGCATTTGGGAGCATTTGAATGCAAAACATTGCATTGTTTCTGCAGAAGATCAAGTGGGGGTAGCCCTCCAAGGTCTCCTGGGGGGTTAATGCATCCCCCCAGCTTCTGATATTTGCCCACCCTCGTTTAAGCAAACCCTTGTGTTACTGCCAAAAGATAAGCCTCCAGCCTTTAAGAATTAATGTTGAGTGTGGAAGATTTGGACCTGGTCTTAAGTGCAGCAATAGGAATGCAGCTTGACCCTTTCTTGGATACCTTTTGTCATACATTTTCAAAATGGAAGAAGAAAAGACTTCTTTTCAGCTTGCTCTATGGAGAAAATAGCTTGGCTCATTTGAGACTCCAATCCCTCGGCATGGAAGGAAATAGTTGAATTCATCTAAAGAAAGAGGCAAAATTTCAAGTAGTAGCCTTGAGTGGAAGGGGCCTTTTTCATATCTCCAGTCAAGTAAAAAAAAGACAATGAAATAAACCTTTGGAGGACATTGTTAGTGGAGAATATAAAATTCCATATGATCGCTTATTGCTTCTGCAAGTGCTAATGACTTGGAATAATAATGTATGTAACATATTTAATTAGAATCACATTTCAAAAAATGATCAGGCAATGAACTTCAGAACTTTGACTTTTTCGTGTTTGGATAGTTAATCTCACTCAAAGTTAATCTCACTCATGCCCATATAGCCACAGTTCCCCTCCCTCCATGAATATCTTCTCTTTTCAACTAATGCTGAACTGAAATAAAAGTATATTTTCTAAATATTTTTAATATCAGGAAATGCTTCTCCTTCCTTGGTGATCATTTCCTTTTGTGCAAGGGTGCAAAACTATTTCTATAGCACCGGCTTAAGGGTATAACCCTCCTATTTCGTTGTTAAATGCAAGAATGGAACATTTCAAAAGTTCTCTCTCTGCTGAGTGAGATTATGAACGTTTTTGCTGTTGTTTATTGATTTCTTGCACTTTGGGATTTTTTGTGAAAAATTCATTTGTATAAAAAAAAGAGAGAGAAAGGAATCCCTGTTTTTGCTTGGCAATCAACATTCTGTGCAGAACATAGTATTTGATGCAAAATACCATGCTTTCTGTGCAATGTGGTGCAAGTATGAACAAAATCAATGGCTTGGAGATTTTTCTTTTCAGCTGAATTTTTCACACTAAAATTGTCTCCGCTTAAAGAGATTGCTAATTTTCTCAGTGGACCATTGCCTTTCTCATAAAGGAAAGGAAAATGTGTGAGTATTTGTTATGCCCTGTTCTTTACATCCCCACTGCCAAAGCAAATGGCTAATCATTCTTTAGATTCTTCAGTTCACTTTTCTGTGACGTTCAGAACCCAGATAGGGATCTGTATCCCACTACACTTCTAAGGGTGCATCCACACTGCAGAATTAAAGCACACTGACATAACATTCATTGCCATGAAACTATCCTACAAAATTCTGGGAATTGTAGTTTGGGGACATATGGTCTGGCAGCCTTGTCTGGCAGAGAGCTCTGGTGTGCCTCCAAATTACAAACCTCAGGTTTCTGTAGGACAGAGTCAGGGAAGTTCAAGTGGCTTCAAAATGTTTTAATTCTGCAGTGTGGATGTACCCTAAATATTTATTCCTTCGTTGACACAGCTTAAGTGAACTGGGGCAAAAATGTTAAAACAGAACACAGTTACACATTGAGACTGACAAGGGGCATAATGTGACAATTTTTAATGTTCAATGATGCACATTAATGGGCAACCACACACAGTTGCACCCCATGCGTAACTGCTTTTGCAGCTTTGAACTGAATATGGCCATTGTGCATTGGATAAAATAATCTAACTTTTTTCATTGGGTAACATGTTCTGAGTATGTCACAAACAAGATGTCAACTTCCCCCCACCCCAACATCACTCATCAGACCAATGGACTAGGAATTATTCTCAAGTCCCACCTTGTATTGAGATGTAAGTTCAGGAGAGACAGTGTTCAGTGTCTTTTGGACTTGCACTTCCCCGACATCCTTGAAAAAAGAAGCCAGTGGATGATTCTTGCCGCATTGTGTTTAGAGCTCTTTATCTATCTGAATATTACAGTCAGCTCTTAAAAACAACAGCTCAGTTGTGTGATATTGCCTGAATTGTTTAGCAGTAATTCAGATTAATTTTGTGCTTATTTCATGCTGCTAGCTGTGCCTTTGAATGGAAAAAGTGATGTACAATTAAGCCAATTTTGCATGCAATAGGCAACAATTTGAGATCGCTATTGCTATCCGTGCTTCCAAAGGCAGAACAACATATGCCGTTGAGGATACAAATATGTGTCTACTGCACTGGTGGGAAGTAGCTTCTTCAAAAAGGAACATCTATTGGCTTTTGCAGCAAAGTGTTTCCAGCGTGTGCTAGTCTAAAGTGGGCAATATTCATGATGATAATAATATTTTAAAAAGCATGTGTTGTGTCTGTTCCCCATGAGAAATTGTTCCTACCATCCCTTGTCAGGGTGCCCTGATAGAACTGAGTGTTTGCTCATTAGACAAAATTAGTCTCTCAAACCCTGTCTTCATGTGCCAGAATATACAGAGGTGTCCCCAGAGGATTTTGACCTCCCCCTCCCCCCCCCAAATCTCCCTATCTGCTCTTTTTTGCTGCTTTTGACTCCCACAGCAAATGATGGGTGACTGCTTTTCCAAGCGGTAACAGTTCATCTCCCAGTGCTGCTGCTGACTTCTGAATGAGCCCAGTGCTATTCAATATCTTTATCAGTGATTTGGATGACAGAATTGGGGGCATACTTATCAAATTTGCAGATGACACCAAATTAGGAGGAGTAGCTAACACCCCAGAGGACAGGATCTAAATTCAAAATGACCTGAATAGATTAGAAAGCTGGGCCAAAACTAACAAAATGATATTCAACACATAAAAAGGTAAGGTACTGCACTTAGGATGGGAAAATGAAATGCACAGATATAAGGGACACCTGGCTGAATGAGAGATGTATACATGTGAAAGGGATCTAGGAATCCTAGTAGAACACAAGTTGAAACTGAGTCAACAGTGTGATGCAGCAGCTAAAAAGGCCAAGGCAATTTTAGACTGCATCAATAGAAATATAATGTCTAGATCAAGGGAAGGAATAGTGCCATTTTATTCTGCTTTGGTCAGGCCTCACCTGGAATATTGTGTCCAGTTCTGGGCACCACAATTCAAAAAGGACATTGAGTGTGTCCAAAGGAGGGCAACTAAAATGGTGAAGGGTCTGGTAACCATGCCTAATGAGGAGAAACTGAGGGAGCGGGGAATGTTTAGTCTGGAGAAGAGAAGGTTAAGAAGTGATATGATAGCCTTGTTTACATACTTGAAGGGATGTCATATTGAGGAGGGAACAAGCTTGTTTTCTGCTGCTCCAGAGATTAGGGCCCAGAGCAATGGATGCAAGCTCCAGGAAAAGAGATTCCACCTCAACATTAGGAGGAACTTCCTGACATTAAGGGTTGTTTGACAGTGGAACACACTCCCTCAGAGAGTAGTGGAGTCTCCTTCCTTTGATGTTTTTAAACAGATGCTGGATAGCCTTGATGGAGATTTCCTCCATGGCAGAGGGTTGGACTGGATGGCCCTTGTGGTCTCTTCCAACTCTATGATTCTATGAATGAAGTGCCCAGCCATATTATCAATGCTGGGCACCTTGTTCCGACCTCAGGTGACTTGCGCTCACAGTGGCAGTGCCAGGCAGCTTGCATGGACCATGACTGAAGGCATCCATGGCTACAGAGAAAGCAAACAGCCTACAGCAGAAGGTGAGTTATTTAAATGCTGGTTGCAGAGAAGGACGCCCCAAATCATATGTGGGTGTCATGAAAACAATCTGGACTCAGTTTCGGGTTTTGGCCCTGTGTCACATAAACAGGATGCAGTGAGATGAGAGGAATTTCTGGTAAATCACCATTGTAGACAAGCCCTCAGATAAATTATGTCAATAATCCCGTTGGGGTCTTATGCATGCATCCATCCTTCTATGAAAGCAATGCACTTTGTTGTCTGATGTGGAATATCAGCATTCAGTTCAAGTTTATGGAAGAAGGCTCGCATATTCAACACCATTACATTTGGATGTGTAGATTGCATAGATGCATATGTACATTGTTGGTACCTTTGGGTCATATTGGATATCTTGATTCATTTGTATATTTTTTCAAACTCCACAGAGGACAGAATTCGAAGACACAGTCATGTTTGTCTGGAAAATCAGTATGTGAAGGGATCTTGTAACACCTTCAAGACTAACTGAAAGAAAGAAGTTCGTAGCATGAACCTTGTTAAGAGTTTATAACATGGGATGAATCCCATGCAGAAACTGAATTTAAATTTGGAAAAAAAAAACCTACAAAAGCGAGTGGATTTTCAGATGATGTCGGGGGTTAACCTAAACAGAAAGTGGACAAAACCCACAATAGCCGCTTGATTTTCACATGACATAAAGGTTAATGAGCATTAACGTAAAATTAACCTGAATGGAAAGTAGACAAAACCCACTCCTTTTTACTTTTTAGAAAATCCTGACAGTAAAAAGGAGTGGGCTTTGTTGACTTTCCATTTGGATTAATGTTGTGTTATTGTTTATTAACTCCGACATGTCTGAAAATCTACCTGCCTGTGTGGTTTTTTCCCCGGACTCTTAAATCCCATTTCTGCATGGGATTCATAGGCTTGACCCTATTATTTCCAGACTATGCATCTGAGGAAATAGGCTCAAGTCTATGAACTCTCATGCCATCAGCTTCTTTCTTTCAGTTAGTCTCAAAAGTGTTGCAAGATCCTTTTGCACACAGGATAGAGAGAGACTGGATATCAATGCAAGTTATTTTGCTGCTGCTAATGGAATTTGAAATGTACTTCCTTTTGTCCCTGGTCACCACATGGCCAAGAAGGAAAGTGGCCTCTGTCTGCATTGATATCCCTCCAGAATATCTTAACTGACAACAGAAGTAACATCTGGGGGTGCGTCTACACTCTTGAAATAATGCAGTTTGACACCACTTTAACTGGCATAGCTCCATCCTATAGAGAAGGCTAAAGACTTTGTAAAACAATAAATCCCAGGAATCCATAGGATGGAGCTACAGCACTTAAAGTGGTGTCAAACTGCATTATTTCTAGAGTGTAGATGCATGCTGAGACAACATGTAGGCCTATAACTCTAACATCATCATTTTTTTTTTCTCCTGTATGATTTTAACATCTTTGCCTGGTGAAGAAGCCAGGGAAACTTTGAAAGTCTGCATGATGTATTTTGTGCTTTTTAGTTGACCTAATAGAGATATCACTGTTTTGTGGATTTTGAATTTTGTTACATTTTACTCCATGACCAACATAGCTGCCCTTGCATATGTTGCAGAATTTTGCCATTCAACACAAGGATTAAGTAGCACAATTAATGAGGAGCTCGGCATACAAAGATCTGTGCTATGGAGACCTGAGGTAGAATCTTTGCCCATATCAGTGAGCTGAGATTCTATAGATCAAAATGCCCAAGTTAAACATTTTATGTAGCAGATTGTCCATCTGCCTACGCATGATACCAATTTCATTCACGCTGTCACTTTATTCATAGAGCTCAAAAGAAAAGCAGAAGGAGAAGGGCATTTCCAAAGTGAAAGCAGATGTTTGCTCTCTCTTTTTATCAACACTTGGAAGATCATGCAAAGGAGCGCTGGGCATTGCAATTAAGAAATAGCATCTAATTATGCTATTCCTAAAGGTATCATGCTTTATTAAAGTCATCCTGATGCAAATGAGATCCAACAAGGCAAAAATAAAGGGCATTCACTCCAGGAACCTATCATGAGTGGCTTGAATCTATGGGTCAAAATCAACAATTCCTGAGGGCGGCACTCAATAAAGCAGCAGGAGATCTGCAGAGGAAACCCTATGTTTTTCAAAGACAAAAAGATAAATAAAAGAAATGGTAGGCAGAGAGAGCTGACTGGATAAATAAATAAATAAAAGCAGTTAACTGCCATGTTATGGAATTCTGGGATGTGTAGTTTTGCAAGCTATTTAGATTCCCCTATCAGAGAGTTCTGATGCTCCACCAAATACAAATCCCAGAATTCCATAACATTGAAATTAACATGGAAATTAAAGTGGTCTCAAACTGCTTTATTTCTGCAATATGACAGCATCCTAAATCTCCCTGCCAGCTTCAGTCCACCAACAGCTATTTGATGAGCAATTGAATATTTGAAAATCTTTTTAAAAAATGGTCAGGAGAAGGAACCTAGACTGTTGAGAAGCTTAACTTTTTTTGACTTACTTATTCTGTGCAAAATTTGCAAGTGGATATTTCTGCCCCCCCCCCCCGAAAACAATATTTTCTGCACAGAAAATCATACCTTTTACTCCAGATCTTCTAGGAAAATCTGGAGCAATTTTCTGGCACCATCACTGCTGGCATGAGTTGCTCTCTCTAAAGTCACGATGAGGCTCCCAACCTTGTGATGGACTCTGGGCACCTCGTTTTTTGATCTCAGAGGGAGTGACCTTCACCAACCAGCTGTGCAGATGGCACAGCAAGATGTATATGTAGACAGCCACTCAGCATTGCTCCAGAATGTGCATGTAACGGGGAGAATTTGGGGTAGCTTTGGGGCCAGAATACTCTGGGAGCAGCCCTGGAGTATTCTAACCAGAGTAGAACTGCAGTGTACTTCATAGGAAGGAAAATGCAAAGCAAATGGGGAAACAAACTGTTCCATCAAAAAAATTTGAACATTCTGATGCATTGTCAAATACAGTGGGCCCTTGGTATCCACTGGAGTATGATTTCTCATGTGGATATCAAAATCCATGGATGATCAAGTCCCATTGAATACAATGGAATAGTAAAATAGTGTCCCTTACATAAAATGGCAAAATTAAGGTTTGCTTTTTGGAATATATATATATATATATATATATGGAGGTTTGAATTTGTGGAGAAAGAATGCGTGGATATAGGGGGCCAACTGTAATTCCAGTAACAATTTCAATTTCTTTTTGGTAGTGAGTTGCTGTCAAATTTTCCCACAACAAAATAAAAGGTGGAATATATTTTCCAGGCAAATAGTAGCAGGTATTCTAAGGAATTTAGCCAAATTCATTAAACTATCAGTCGGGGGCCTGTTACAGACTGCCAAAATAAAGCTGCTTCGGGTCTCTTTGGAGGTATGCTATTTAAATGATGCATGGGTCCTAAGAGTCCGGAGGTCGCGCCAAAGCCACACTCCATTCCTAAGCACTGGAGTGCAGCTTTGGTGCAACTTCCGGATTCTTAGGATGCATGCATCATTTAAACAGCATACCTCCAAAGAGACCCAAAGCAGCTTTATTTTGGCAGTCTGTAACAGGCCGGGATGGCTATAATGTGCTACCCCTAGGATTAGCTGAAGCATTACTGCAAATAACAGCTACTGGGAGACATGAGCAGGAGGAACAACAGAAGATGATTTGCTTGTATGGGGTTCTGATTGGCATTAAGTTATCCACTGTGAGAAAGAGAATGCTGGACTAGACAGGCCTATGGCCTGATTCATTAGGGCTCTTCTAACAGGGGCCAAACAGACAGGCCAAAATAAAGCTGCTTTGGGTCACTTTGGAGGTGTGCTGTTTAAATGACACACACATCTTAAGAGGCCAGAAGCTGCACCTAGGCTGCACTGTAGTCCTTAGGACTGGAGCATGGCTTTGGCACAGCCTCCGGACTCTTAGGACACATGCATCATTTAAACAACATACCTCCAAAGTGACCTGAAGTAGCTTTATTTTGGCCTGTCAGTTCAGGACCACAGTAATAGGCATGAAATGGTTTGTCAAGGCATCCACCTTCGCTAGGCTTCTTTCATTAATGTCATTACCCACCCAGAGTTTTCGTGTGCATCTCATCACAGAAAATTTGAAGGCTTCTCTGTGGCCTGCGCCTTGCAAACCTTCATAGCCTTTGCTTTATGTTCAGCTTTTCTCCTTTATTTGCTTAAGTATGGCTCTTGCTGTGGCTTCCCACTGGCCTCAATAAACAGATGCTGCACAATTAGCAGGTGGAACACTTGGCCAGTTTGCCTTCTCAGAAGGTGGCTTAGAAATGAACCAGAGGTAACGTCAGTCAGGGAGCTGGCTCAGATCCAAAGGTGAACACTGGCATGGTAAGCATGAGAAATGATTACAGACCTTCCTATCTGGGACACAGGTTTACTGCAATACACAGATCCCTGAAGATCCTCAAGTGTTGCTAAAAATAGCCAGTGCTTTAGAGGTTCGCCTGCTACTCCAATATATTTGCACATCTGTGCCCAGAGAAGCCATAAAACCAGTGATTGTATATGTGTTCGTTCACATGGAGAATATTTGCAAAATTTATAACTCTTAATGAGAGAGGCTGCCTTGACACGTTGAGATTATAGATTAAAGTCTTTGCTAATTTTATTCTCAAATTAAACAACAAGTAATTTGAGCCATATTCTTTTTGCCTCAAAGAAGTCATCCAAAACTGCAGTTTCCAATTTGCAGTACAGGATTTATTCTTCAAAAAGAAAAAAAAAATGGCATGTGGTATTTTTGCCCAGAAAACTGGATTTTCTGAACAGAAATTAATGTTTCTGTTCAGTAATATTATTTTCTGTGCAGAAAAATTGTTCTCTTTTTCTGTGTAGAAAGTAATATAAATGCACATGGCACATGGATGTGCAGGCATATTTGGTTGTGCAATTAATTGTCTATTTGGAGGCATGGTTCAGTTGTATCATGTTCCCATTCAGCACAAGAGTTGAATCATATAAATAACGTCTAACTTCCCATATGGATATTTATTCTACACAACCCTAGTTGTAGTGGTCCTCAGGACCTCTCAGTTACTTCCTGTTGTTATAAAGGTCCTATTTAGGGCTTAAAATGGCTAGGCAGAGCTATAACATGCTAAAAGTGTCCCTATGCCATCTAGAGCGTGGTAGGAGCTTTTGGAGGCAATTTTTAATCGGATGGATGTGGTGGGGAGTGTCACCATCCAAGGTCTCCTGGTGGACCTAATATGGTTCTTAATACACTCTGTATTAAATAGTAGGTCACTGCTTCTACCAGTCCTATTGATTCTGTGATCAACTCTAGTTCGCAACTGGAGTTAGGCTACAGCTGTGAATCTAGATATTGTTGAGCCATTGGACCATTGTCTAATCTGGGATTTATAGTCCATCTTCTAAAATGGTCACTTCACCTAACCACTGTTTGCTACCAAACACCTATACAAAGTTGGAAGGATGGGGTGAGAACTAAGTGAATCTCGGGTGGTTAATCCCAATTGGAATAGACCCAACTGAATCAACTGCTCAATGGTGACTCAATACAGTGGTAAATCCCATTGTTCAAATGGGTCTAATCTAATCAGGACTAAACATAAGATTTGGTATTTAGGATTATGTTTAATTCTTTATTTAAAAATATGGCCCAGGAAAGAGATAGCTACCTATAATGATGTATGGTGGAATTAATGAAGATTTCAACCCACAAAGGACAATATCTTTTTAAACTTGTTCAGCAGCCACTTACCTTGAAATGCATTTGGGGGTGACCTCCAAATAATGTATCTTGCAGAAGAAATGACAGGAACCCAAGCTACGCTGGCTGATGAAGCTGAAGGCAACAATCGAAGGGAGGCTATTATCCTGCAGCTGTCATAAATCTTAATCTCTTAAGGGGTTGTCAAACTTATTTTCCCTATTAATTCAGACTTCATAATAACAATTAGTCATTTGTGAAATTACAGCACATAATTTGTTAGTTCGTGCATTTGCAATTTGTAGTTTGCAATTAGTCCTCAGTTTTGTCTGGCAAAGATCCAGGGAGATACTTCAGGCATGTCCACAGGTTTGAGCATGGCCTGTGGGGAATGCTGATTTTCTTCTTCTTTTCCTTTAGAGAGAGAACTTGCACACATCCGCCAGTTGGAAACTGCTTTTGGAAGTCATGGTGGGGAAAAAAGTTGCTAGGGAGCTAGGCGATCTGTTGTGAGAAGAACACAGGCTCAAAGATTTCGAGGTTATGCAAATGGACTATGTTTGTTGTCTCTGGATACCATGTACCTGACCTGGACTGTGTTGACTCTCAATGCCATTTACCTGACTCGGATATTGCTGAACTCTGTTTGGGACTTCAGGCCTGTATTTATTGAAGTGAAGTAAGTGCTGAACTGTAAGCAGCTCTGTGATTTGCCTTGCTCATTAGCTGCTGACTGTCAGCTGTGAAACTGGTTGGCTGGTTCCCCAGACAGTGTTTGGGGCAAGTACAAAACAGCCACATTGAGCTCAAAGATGCAGAAATTGAGTTGTGCATTTATAGACATGGTAGTACATTGCACTTGGCCATTCATTCAAATTTGGTGTCTTGCTTCAGCTATGTGATCATTCATAACTCTGCATGCTGAAGATGGCACTATGCAACCCAAGTGTAGGATCTCAACCATTACGTATTGCTTTGAATATTCTGTGTCTCTATTTTTAAATTAAGATCCACAGGGGAAATGCATTTCAAAGAATGAAATGTTTGGAAAAACCAGGCAAGGAGATTCCCTCGAACCTACCTACCAATGATTAATAGTACCAGACTGCCATTTTATGCATTAATTTGAAGTCAGGCTTCTACTTTTTTTTTTTTTTGATCGATGACTTCAGCTAACTCAAATTCAAATATTTAAAAAGTGACTTTGATTAATATGCAAACTTAAGCAGATTAAAATGAAGGCCTCACCACAGCTCTTAAAGAATATGCATTTAAATTAAGTCATCAGAAGACCCTGAATATTGTATAGTCTAATTTCTCTGAATGGTATCAGGATGTGGTCAGGAAAAGACTATATCACACATCACACACTTCAACAAATCCATATTTTTTCTAGTAAGTCAAAAATCAGCAGGGAGAGACAGACTAGCCCAGCTCCCTATGAAGCATGCTATAATATGTTTATATTTTCTTCACACTTCAACTTTCTCTACATGTGGCTTCCTTTGATTTTTCATTAATTTCACTTGCTAGAAAACAGTGGCAGCTGGGGGCCTTCATGCTAGCAGGGGGCAAATCATCTCTGGATTTTAGTGTGAATGCTAATGTAGCTATTCAAGGTACTAACCCTTTTTTCCAAAGTAGGTTTTATACCCCAGTTAACACAAGGATAGATGAACCAGCAGTCCACTAGTATAAAAGAATTACCAGTAATGTATAGTTCTGTGGCTGAACATGTGTCTTGTAGGTAGATGCACTCAATTCAGACATTGGTATCTCAATTTATGGAAAGCCGGATGTCAGAACTGAGAAAGACAAAGCCCTAGAAGAGTCAGAGAGGCCCGGTACAGAGAGGAAAATGTGACGTGGCGATGGATTCAGTAGGGTTAGGGAGCACACACCATGCACACATTCCCTAACCCTAGTACCTACTGGTGGCGGCAGAATGGCGGCACCCTGTCTACACAGGCAATGCCATTATGATGTGACGGACGCAAGGAGAAAGTTGCAACTCGGCTGATTCTTTTAAACTTGCTTTTCTCATGTGATACTTTGTGGCTGATATCCTATATTGTGCTTGCAGGATGTAAATCTACCCTCAAATATTTATATGGTGTTTACACTACACTCTGTGCCTCCTGAATATAGACACTGTGTATCTTCCACTATGCCCGCTTATTGTCCCTTCATGCAATGAGGAATGAAACTCCATCCCTATACCATGAAATGGCTGCTTAGAGCAAGTTATTTTGTTGCATTCTCCCTGATAAAGATGTTGAACAGCACTGAGTCCCACAGGGTTCTGTCCTGGGCCCAGTGCTATTCAACATCTTGATCAATGACTTAGATGACAGAATTGGGGGTATACTTATCAAATTTGCAGATGAAACAAAACTAGGAGGAGTAGCTAATACTCAAGAGGACAGGAGCAAACTTCAGAATGACCTGAATAGATTAGAAAGCTGGGCCAAAGCTAACAAAATGAATTTCAACATGGAGAAATGTAAGGTACTGCACTTAGGGAAGGAAAATGAAATGCACAGATATAGGATGGAGGACACCTGGCTGAATGAAACTACGTGTGAAAGGGATCTGGGAGTCCAAGTAGATCACAAGTTGAACATGAGTCAACAGTGCGGTGTGGCAGCTAACAAGGTCTATGCAATTTTAGGCAGCATCAATAGAAGTATAGTGTCTAGATCAAGGGAAGTAATAGTGCCACTATATTCTGTTCTGGTCAGGCCCCACCTGGAATATTGTGTCCAGTTCTGGGCACCACAATTTAAAAAGCACATTGAGAAACTGGAACGTGTCCAAAAGAGGGTGACTAAAATGGTGAAGGGTCTGGAAACCATGCTCTATGAGGAGCGACTTAGGTATGTTTAGCCTGGAGAAGAAAAGGTTAAGAGGTGATATGACAGCCCTCTTTAAATACTTGAAGGGATGTTATATGGAGGAGGGAGCTAGCATGTTTTTTGCTGCTCCAGAGACTAGGACCCGGAGCAATGGGTGCAAACTGCAGAAAAAGAGATTCCACCTGAACATTAGGAGGAACTTCCTGATAGTAAGGGCTGTTCAACAGTGGAACAAACTCCCTTGGAGTGTAGTGGGGCCTCCTTCTTTGGAGGACTTTAAGCAGAGGCTGGATGGCCATTTTTGGGGATGCTTTGATTGAGATTTCCTGCATGGCAGAATGGGGTTGGACTGGATGGCCCTTGGGGTCTCCTCCAAGTCTATGATTCTATGAAAAGGAGGGGAGACATAATAAACAACATCCCACGTTGGTCCTGGCTGCAGAAACAAAATAAAGTATTCCCGCCTCCATCTTCTCAGTGGGGAGAACATACGACACATGTTTCAAATCCAGCTTCTGGTGTGAACAAACAGAACAATGGACAGCCCATTCAGCACCAGAACTGGAGCATGCCTCTCTCAAAATGCAACAAAATAACTTGTTTTTGCTCTCTGATATGACTCCGGGTGGCTGCTTCAAATTTGTCCTGTTGTGTATCCAGTGCATCCACCACTGCTGCCAGTCACTCAGTCTGAGGTTAGAAAGAGAGACTCAGCCACGTGATGTTTTAAACCTTGTTCTAAACTCTAGAGTGGAGCAACCCATGTTTGCCGCAAATGTGCCCATCAGCTCAGGAGGACATGCGTGCAGTCAGAAACTTGGTATTAGAATGGAAGGCCTTTGCAATGAGGGAATGTCAGGCAACTCTGTAACCAGGTACTCCAGGCTTCCCTGTACTAGTGCAAACAGGACTAGGCTCACCTTTGCGATGTTGGGAGCAAGGTTAGGAGGCATATCAGCCCACTCCACTCCACCCCAACATCAACTTCTTTCACTTGCCACCAGCCCTCCTGCCCTTGGTTGCAGTGACAGTTGTTCCTGGTCACTTCAGGGCTGGGTAGGAATTTAGGTTCCTGTCATATGATTGGCAAAACTAGACAAAGGTGGCAGGAGTGTTATTGCCTACCCAGTACTACAGGTCTGAGAGCTATTGGGAAGACTGGCTAGGGCAGTGTTTGTTTAAATAGTCAGTTTTGCTCACATTAGAGGAAACCAGTGGCATCTCTAAGGCTGTTGCCACCCAGTGTGGTAACTTATGGTGTCACACCTCCCATTGACCGCCTCCCATACCACACCATACAGAATCTTAAGCAATGTTTTTGTATTAATGTTATTCATAAATTGTATTTCCCATATAACACTAAATTGTAATAAACAGCTAGCAAAATTTAAAATTTACATTTAAATTACAATACCATACACACACCCTAAATGTATTCACATGGACATAGTTTTGTGTGCTCAGAGTGAAAATTTGGTATGATGTGATGTTTTTAAAGAAAATTTAAAAAGAATATATATTTTTAATGTTTTAATTTTAATTTTTTTAATAAAAAGGCCCTGAGGCCTCTCATGTATCTTCCCACTGAGCATCACCCCACTCACACCATCTCTTTTGCTGAGCTCCAGCATTTTAAAGGGACGCAAATGAATCACACAGCCTGTTATTGCCAATAGAGAGATATTTGGGGAGCAGTAGTGTACCCTTGTGCAGTCCTTACCCCCAACATGCCCCTGGTGATACCCCTGCAAAAAAGAAGGAATTGAAACTGTGAGTGGCGGACAGCCTTTAGGAACTAATTGCAAAGAAATCCTTCCCCTTTTGCTCTTTCTCTTTTTCCATCTCAATCTGGTGATCACCATAAAGAGAGAACCATTGGCATTCCAAACAGCACATGACTCACAAAAATCCACAGAGCATAATGATTACAATGTTACAGTTCATTGCTACATTTTTAAAAAGGTCACAACAACAAACATTTTCTTTTTAAAAAAAGGAAATGGTTACTTTCATTGTTTCCCCTCCACCAATATAATTGGTGGGTGAGAGAGGCTTAACAGCGATTGCCATAATCACAGTCAACCAAATTAAGACATGCATATGTAATACATTTCATTTGCATAAATTGATTATTAGGTGAAATGGAAATGACAGAAAAGTTGTTTCTTTTTGCACCAGTTCAGAGTCTGCTCTTCTGTTGCCTCCAACAATAACTATGCAAGCAGCTCTAAGGAAAGGGCCTGCTCTCTTGTACAGATGCTCATTTCAGGAAAGATGGGGTATAAATGTAACAAACAATATTGTCACCAGTGATGTGCAAATAGTCAATTCTGCTAGTCCCTTTAACTAACCACCAGACAAACTAAATGTCCCACTTTTTAAATTCCACCTACAATTTTTCATTGATTCTGATTATTTTTCATAGGCCAATGTGTACAACTGAAGGCATAGATTACATTAAAGTATGTAATATACAGCCTTTCGTGTGCTGAAAGGCACACTAAAAGGTGTGTGCTCCTCCTGTGCTCTGTAGCAAGGAAAGAGAATGAATTTAATTACAGAATGGCAAACATCTAAGTGAGAAAACCACTTGGAATCCTAATCTGATATGAGAGACATGGGAGTTCCCAGTGAAACACTTGACTGAAAAGCCTGTAAAGCCATAAACAGTCTTCAATATTTATGCATTTTTGATTTACAGGGTGCAGAGATAGTGTGGTGTAGTGTTTGGACCACTGGATTACAACTCTGCAGAGCAGAATTATCCCTACTTGGTCATGGAAACCCACTTGGTGATCAAGAGGAGGTCACATGCTCTCAGCCTCAGAGGAAGGGAAAGGCAAACCACCTCTGAACAAATCTTGCCAAGAAAACCCTATGATAGTTTCTCCTTAGATCAAAAATGACTTGAAGGCACAACTAAAGTATGAGTTACCCATTTAAGTTATATTTTTCTTCCTATGTTCAGCCTACCTATACAGCCTACAGACAAGATAGTTCTAAAATGTGTTTTCCTGTGGCACACACACAGAGAAAGGGGAACCTAAAGAGGAAACTTTCTATATAGCCTATGTTTTTCTCTCTCCCTCTCTCTTTCTGTGTGTGTGTGTGTGTGTGTGCTGATGCAGAAGCAAAACCCATTGACTACAATGTGGCTGACTCTCTGGAAAGTATATACAGAGGTATAGGAAACTAATGGAGAATAAAGATTAATTGTCAGAGAGTGCTAGGTTTTGGCCTTTATTGTATTACATTACTTTTTGTGGAGAGATGAGTAGCTTCCTGGCACTTTCTTGTACTGCAGTTTATAAAGAGCTTGCTTAGAAATTGGATCTCAGTGGGAAGGAAGGAGGGAAACAGGAGGGAGAGGACAGAGCAGGTTATAAACAGTTGACTCAGGGACAAGGCAATGATGGATTAGAGACTCTCCACCAAGATATGGAAAATTTCAAAAGTGTGCTAACCTTTTGCAGAAGAGTCTTGGCTCCCAATCCAGCTTCCAAATGCCCATTCCACAATTCCCCATTGAAATACCTCTCATAAGCTTAGTTATAAGTGATTTACATGCAAGCATTCTGGTGTTTGGGTTTCTGTCTTTTTGGTTGCAATGTGGCCAGGCTGGAACATGTCCAGGGGAGAGTGAAGGAGTTGAGTGTGTTCAGCTTGGAAAGCAGAAGATACAGGCTGTACCCACAGGCCAAATAAAAGAGTGTTTTAAAGCATTTATTGGTGTTTTTAGATTTTGTATTATTTTTATTTGGTTTTACAGTGGTAACTTTAAACTGGTTTCAAAACTTTTAATAAATATTTTTAATTTGTTGGTCTGGAAACCACCGTGGATCTTGTCTTGGGAGAAAGATGACATATAAATAAAGTAAAGAAGAGTGAGGAGGAGGAGGAGGAGTTCTCACCACAAACTGTCCAAATGACGTACAAGAAAACTGGAGTCAAATCTGGGCCTTTTCATCACCTCAGGGCTTTAATCCAAAGGAAAACGGTGGGAATTTATCCTAATTTTGAGCAGAAAATCTGTATATTCTCATGCATGTGTGAAATGCACTCCATAGCAACCTCATTGTGGGGCCAGAGGTGCATACATTTGCACACATGGGGAGAAGAGAACAAATCTGGAGCAGCCATGGCCGTGTAGCCACACATGCTAGAATTTATTGGACCAAGGTGAGTTCAAAAGGGAGAACTATGTGAACAGTTCTCCCAAACCACTCACCCTCTGTGTGTGTAGCAATTGTGCAGACAAAATTGTCGTCACTGTGGATTGAGGGAGCTGAAAGGTAAACTAGATTTTTTTGTTATCGTAGATGCACACTGACATGATAGCCATCTTTAAATACCTCGGTCAGAGTCATGTTAAAGATGGAACAAGCTTGTTCTTGCCTCTTCCAGAGGACTCAAACTGATGGATTCACACAAGGAGATGTTGACTCCTGATGGGAAGAGGTGTCCAACAGTGGAACAGACAAGTCAGAAGGTGGTGGGTGTTTTTACACAAAGTTTGGATTGTAAGCTATCAGGGATTTTTTAACTGTCAATTCCTGCACTGGCAGAGGGATAGACTAGATTATCATTGGGATTCCTTCCTAATCTGTAATTCTTTGCCTCTTTCCTCTTCTCTCTTCCTCATCCTCCTGACCAGAGAGCTTCTGTAGGAGGCACAAACAAATTTTTGTCAGAAGTCCAAACTCATGGCTGGCAGAGGGACAAGTGAAATTAGGATGTAGACATCAGGGTTGGTCTGTCTGCTCACAGACATTCGAAACATTACTTTGGACTTCATTTTCTAGAAACTCCCAGCCAGCATGACCACTCTGTAGTTCTTCATTTTCTGATTGTATGAAGGTGATTTCTCCATACAATGCAACTGTTGTTGGTGAAAAACAGACATAACCCTGAGTTATTCTGTAGGCAGAAGGTGAATCAGTTTGCTGCTGCTTCATCTTTAAAAATACATACCGTAACAGGCCTTCCATAAAGACAAACAGTTAAAGAACTGTAAAATAAGGTGATAATGGTAAAGAAAGATTCAGGAGGGGTTTCTTTCCAGGCAGAGGTCGACAAATAACCACAACAGCAAATGCAATGCCTGGAAGTACCCCATTAACTATGTCCTACTTTCAAAATCCAGTTCAACCCTCTGTGTTTTGTACTCTCTGCTCCTGCTGTGTTTTCTCTGCAGAAGTCCAAATTGTGTGCATTCTACTCTCCATGCCTTTTCCTTCCCTTAAATCCAGCATGAACATCCCAGATCTCCTCAAGCGCAGACTATTATAGTTGCAAACACCTAAATTTTCTCCAGGAATGGGTCCCTCCATGTCAGAACCCCAATCTGCAATTACATTTTTAGATCCTAAAAACAGCCCATGTGGCTGCCATTACCTGCTAATGGGAAGCACCGATGATGTTTATTCAGTGGGCGCCGGGGTTTTACAGGATAATACAATCACCTCTTTGGTAATCGGGGAATCACAAAGCTTTCTCTTGTTGGAGGTGTGGAAGGTGATTATATCTGCCTGTGGTTCTCTCTAGTGAGAAATTCTGCCCTTGAAGTCCTAATTAACAAGCTGAGCTGGAGTGCACACATACAGCCCACCTTTCTTGTAATGATCGTTGTTGCTCCCTTCACAAATGCACAGCAAAAGTGTCTCACTTGACATTCTGCTGCTCTCTCCTTCTCCCTCCTCTTTCTCTCTCCTCCTCCCCTTCTCTACTTTTCTCACCCGCCTTTCAGAAGAAGACTCCACTGCTGGTGTCTTACCAAAATATGTGCTAATTCTCTTACAGAATCAACTGGACATTTTTGGCCAGTAGGTGGTCTGGATTCAATTCAAGTCTGCAGATGTAGACTTGTAAATGTGGTGCCATGGTGCATGCAGATGACCATGTGCACAGGCATGCACTAAGTGCACAAATGCAGATGTGTGTGCACATTCACTTGTGAATTCAGTTGCATATTACAATGTGCACTTGGTTGCCATTCAACACAATCCTAACACAGTTAGAATCATAGAGCTGGAAGGGACTGCTAGAGCCATCCTGACATGCAGGATTACACAGCTAAAGCACTCCTTAAGGTTACCCAATCTTTGCTTTAAAACCTCCACATGCACATATTTACACTACACAACCTATGTAGAATCTCAGACCCAAGATTAGTTGTGTTTTCCATCCATCACCTGGATTTAGGAATTTGCAAGTGAACAAATATTAATCAAGGTTCATTGATACACCTCAAGCTTGTTATGATGACAAGGTTTTCCCCCTGAGATGAAAACTATGTGTGTGTGTAGAGAAATCCTGTATTACCTTTGAGATTAACTGAAAGAAAGAAGTTGGCAACATGAGCTTTTGTAGACTTCAGTCTACTTCCTCAGATGCTTATGGTGGAATGGAAGCCAGGGGCGCGTTACAGGGACAGATATATTTATATACTATATATATATATATATATATATATATATATATATGCCATAGGTATATGAGAATGTCAATTCAAATTCAAAATCCTTTGGATATGGAAATGAGATGGCAAGACCAGTTTGGCCTTGGAAACTAGCCTGCAGGTGGGAAAAATAGATGAGTGTAGGACACCCCCCATGAGAATGGGGACAGGTTATTATTATTATTATTATTATTATTATTATTATTATTATTTAGTAAGTGTACACATATTTCTAAAATGAGTCCAGCCTCTCCAGAGATGGAGAATCCACCACCTTCATAGGCAATCTGTCCCACTGTCAAATAGCCCTTACAGTGAAAGGTTCTTCCTAAGGTTTAGATGGAATGTTTTTTTCTTGTAATTTGAATCCATTGGTTTATGTTCTAATCTCCAGAGCAGCAGAAAACAATCTTGCTCCATCTTCAACCTGTCATCTTTTCAGATATTAAAGCCAGCTATCATGTCAATGCTTCCCCTCCACTTCTTCCAAGCTAAACATACCCAGCTCCATAAGGCTTGGTTTCCACACCATAATTGAAAATGGTACAACACTTTTTCTAGAATGTTAGTACCTAGACTGCTCCAGCTTTGAAGATATATCTTAAAATCTGGCTGCTTCTCTTCATCATTAAATGATGCCTATATTACTCTGATACCAAAACTTGGTAAGGATCGTACTTGCTGTGTTTACTACCATCTTATATTGTTACTTAATGTTGATATCAAAATAGTTAACAGATTACATGAAGACATTTCATTTTTGGTAAATCCTGGCCAGATTAGATTTATCAGAAACAGGCAGATAGCTATAGTTTTTTGTGGGTTTTTCGGGCTATGTGGCCATGTTCCAGAAAAGTTTCTTCAAGACATTTCTCCAAAACCCATGAGAAACTATGGATGTCAGCCATGAAAGCCTTTGACTTTACACAGGCAGATAGCTGATAATATCCAGTTGATGGTGAACCTGATTGTTTTAAACTCAGACAGGACTGGTCAGCCAGCCATTATTCCTTTAGATGCTGAGAATGCTTTTGATAGAATCTACATTTATTTTCACAATATTGGCTAATTTGGGGTTTCCAAAAATATTTTTGGTATGGATACAAATGTTATATTCAGCACCAAGAACATGGATTATGTCCATTTTTTTCACTCATCTTTTTTAAACATTAAAATGGGGTACAGGATGGGGGGTCGTTTTTTTTCCTTTAATATTTAGTTTGTGCTTGGAACCTTTAGGATGTGCTATTAGACAAAATTCCAGGATCAGTGGATTAGTGTTATGTCAGTTTAAAATTTTCCTTTTTGCAGGAGAGACTTTGTTGCTCATTTCAAAACCCCTTTTATGAGGGAATGCAGATTTGGAAATTGGGAAGGAACCATATTCGTGGAAGGTGTGTGCCAATAATGGAACTGATGCCTTAAATCAGGTAATTGGTGCTGATGATGAATTTTTGCAATAGCAGTTTAAATTACCTATTTCCAATTTCACAAGAGCAGTTTAAATTACCCTTATCAGCTAAATGGCAGTACCCATGACTGAAATATTTGTTACGATCCAGCTTGTAGTCTGTTAAGGTGCTGAGATCCTTTTCACAGGTACTGCTTTCAAGCCAGGTGTCATCCACCCTACATTTGTGTATTTCATTTTCCCTGCTATTTCATCCAATGAGGGGTGACTGGGGAATCAAACTAGCAGGCCTTCTGGTTGGATCATCTTCCTCATCTGAAGCTACATTATCTCCCAGCCCAACCTTTAGTGGTAAATATGCTGAATACTTAATCAGCCCCCAGAGGGCTGTTGCTGAAGTGGGAATAGAAGGCGAGATAATGTAATCTGTCATGGTCTTCGAATGAGGAACGTTCCCATACAATATTCATGACATACTTTAAGATTGGAAACTAGAGTGAGACACTTCTTTCATCACCTCTCACCCAGGTGTTCATTAAATGTTGTCAAATGTTGACAGTATTTTTTTCTGAGTTCTTTCTTCCCATTCCGTTTATATTCAGTTGTGCACCTCCAGACTTTGCAAAAAAGATTCATCCTTCCCTCTCTCTCACACACATTTTAAAAAACTAATAACAGTATGCCATTTAAAGTATGTGCCAATTACTTATACACATTTAATCAGGGACATAGCATGGATAAAGAATTAAGAACATGAAGACCTGTTGAAGTGTTCCATCATGTGTTTGGAGTATAATAAGTAGATGAAATGGCTCTTCAATATACATTATTGCAGCTGGGATCTAATTCTTCACTAATTCTTCAGACCACCCTGAAGGGGCAGCCAGCATCTGCCTCTGTCTTTGCCTGATCCGAGCCGCAGCAACCGCACACCGTGGCCCTGATCTGGCCTTTCCATGGAGCAAAAAGGAGCTCCTTTTTAGGCCCTGGAAAGATCACCATAGCCACCATAGCCATGGCT
This sequence comes from Sceloporus undulatus, assembly GCF_019175285.1. Lineage (NCBI taxonomy): Eukaryota > Metazoa > Chordata > Lepidosauria > Squamata > Phrynosomatidae > Sceloporus > Sceloporus undulatus. The sequence goes on from NC_056525.1 coordinate 245,429,612, forward strand.
TTATGGTACTCCTTTGGCACTGCATCATCTGTGGTGCCACGCACACCATTACGCATGGCATGCGTCATGTGGATGCCACACCCCAACTCAGCCCCCAGGCTGGCCTTTCCCACCAGTCTGCAAAGCCCCTAACTTTCTTCTCAGAGGAAACACTACTAAGTAATTTTAGCAATTTTCTTCCTGCTGCGAAAAAGACTTTGATAACTGTGCTGGACTTATTTAACATTAATACACCACATTATTCTGCACAAAACAGCCTTTTCTGTGCAATTACAGCTTTTTTTCCTGAAAAGAATGTTTCTGCACAGAAAAAGGCTATAAGGAAAAAAATAATTGTGAGTTTTGCATAGAAACATCCAAAACTGCAAAGATTCTCTTAAGTCCCTGAGTTCTCCTCCTCAGAGTTGCTTGATGCTCAAGCAGCATGTTTTTCTATCATTTTCTAAATATTTATTGAATATTCATTCCCTCTCTGCACCCCAGAATGAGATCTATGGTGATGATGGTACAGTATTATTGTCTTTCCTGTTAACGTAGGTAACGAAGCGATGCGACTGCATGATGAAGTCATCCACATATAGTATGATCACGAAGTATAATAATATTTCCAACCTTTTCATGTGGGCTGGGGCTCTAACAGGCTTACAAAAACTACAGCTAAAACATTCATATCATACAAAAGTTCAAAATATAATTAAATCATGGATAACAGGTATTAAAAACAGACTAAATACCATAAAGGTATCACAGTTCCTGTATGATCTTGAAAGCTAAGCAGGGTCAACCCTGGTTAGTACTTAGATGGGAGACCATCAAAGAATACCAGGTGCTGTGGGCTGTGTTTCAGAAGAAGGAACTGGCAAAACCACCCCTGAGTATTCCTTGCCTAAGAAAACTCTATGAAAGCC
>NC_056525.1:245430529-245479186 GCF_019175285.1 Sceloporus undulatus
ATAATAATAATAATAATAATAATAATAATAATAATAATAATAATAATAATATCCCACCTCTCCCTACGGATCAGTGAGGTCACCGCAAGTCAACAGACGACTTGAAGGCACATACAAATGCACACAGCACATTATTGAATGCCCTTTTCCTTTAAAGACCTGCTCAAACAAAAGGGCAACAAGGAGGATGTCAACTAACCTCTCTTGAAAGGGAGTTCCATAGCTAGAAGCAGCCACCCAAAAGACCCTGTGTTCCATGTTTCAAACAGATGTACCTGTGATTGTTGTGGAACAGAGAGAGATTTGTTTGTATACCTTTCTAGAAAAGTATCCCCACAACAGCCTTGGAACACCTTTTTTGATGAGGTTTGAATTCTCTACCAACCTAATGAAATAACCAAGATCTTCTCGGGGCTCATCTTTTAGCTGTGGCAGCTGCCACTTAATGGTCATTGAAGATGCTTGGAGATCCTGGTGGATGATGTCTCCAGCTGGTTTACATCCCGCATCTGACATTACTCCAAAGACCAAAGAAGGTCTACAGCACCTAAAACGTGAGTACTGGAGCGGGTGATATGGGGGATACAATGTAGTTCTGGTTGTGTAATACTTTACATTTCATCTCCTAATGCAGATCTCTACCATAATTCTTAGTTCAAAACAAATTAACAAAATGGGTTCAGAAATTCATATTCTGGCAGCAAATGCCTGTAAGATGAGATTTTGAATCCCCCCACACCCAATATTTGATGGTTAATTTGGAATTGTTATCTAGGTGAACCCAAGTGAGAATAGTGTGAACTGGAATGATCCAACCATCGCTCTTGGAGATCAACTTTTTCTGAACTTCTTTTTGGAATTAAGATACAGTAGCAAACAGGATCGTAACGAATATGGTTCAAGTACAAATTGCTCTGAACTGTTCTGACTGAGGAAGAAAATTACTGCTTAGGGAAAGAGACTTTTTTCTCATCTTTTGGAAACAAATAAAAAAAAAGATGTGTTAGAAAGATAGGCCTTTGAAGAACCAATGGGGAAATCTCAAAGCAAATTATATACTCCTTTTCCTCCACCACTGCTGTGGGTATTCCTTCCTCACTCCCCAAAGAAACTAAACACATTTTGGCAGATGTTTAAGCAATCATCCCTTCTAATGGGAACAATGTTGATTATTTCTGCCTGAAGGTATGAATGCAAGGATTTCTAAGGAAAGCCTTGCTGGAATATAAGTTTGGATGCTGAAAAATGGATCTGCTCTCTGTCTCTGCTGGATAGCTACCCTCATTACTAGGGTTTGTGCTTATTTTCAAATCTCACGATGCCAGTAGAAAGTGATGAAAATATAATTGGAGACTGACTGACACGGGAGAAAATATTCTTGCAAAGTGGTGTGTGTGGGTAGCTTGCACACACATGTGTGTTGAGGTGACTGAAATTTTTTTTTATTTACTTTTTATGACTAGATCCCTGTAAGTCATTGCATTTATGGATTCGTAAACAAGGGTTACAGATCTGCAATTGCTCTGCATTCACAAATCCAATATATTCACAATTATGGTGCTATTGCCATGATCATCCTGCTCCTCCAAATTCAACTTACCACAATGAGCAATGGAAATCTGTATTGTTGATGATGAGAGCCCAGCAGAATTATGTTTCCAGCCCCCTCACACTAGCAAAAGAGGCTATAATGAGGAATTATAACTGGGATCTGGTTCTTGTCATCAGACTTCCTTGCTAGCGAGAGGAGGCTGGAAATATCATTCTTCTGGTCCCTCTTGGCAAGAGAACACCCACCACTCAGTAGCCTTTTCCCACTCACCAAACAGCCCCACCAGACCTGTAAGGAGCTGCTTAGCATCACCATGACCCTGGAGCAGCAGAGAACAAGTTCATGCAATATAAAACCTGGAAAGGTTGGCCTTCATATCACCTTTTTAATATTCTCTTCTCCATGCTAAACAACCCTTTAACCATTCCCTATTAGGTTGATTTCCAGGCCCTTTGTCATCTTGGGCACCCTTCTCTGGGCATGTTTCAACATGTTAGGCTTCTTCTTGAATAGTGGTTCCAGAAATAAATGCAAGATCACAGGTAAGACCTGACCAAAGCAGAATACACTGGTGGTATTATTTCCCCAATTGAGTATTAGATTTGTTAGCTGCCTTCAAGTTGATCCTGACTCATGAAGACTCTGTGGATGAGACACCTCCAAGATTCCTTATCCTCCACTGGCCTGCTTAGGTCCTTCAATAATCCCAGCTAGAGTATATATGCACAGAATCATTGGAATTTACAGAAGTATACTCATTATTCAACAACTGATGAAGTGGGTTTTCTTTAGTTAAGACCACCAACAGGATCTGGGCCAAAATGACATATTCCAACCAGATAAAACAATCTAGGCAAAATCTAAGTAATTTTAAATCCCATTGATTCCAATGGCAGAGGTTAAAAAGTGTGCTTAATTTGCTCACTGACATCAGAGTGCTTAGCTTGGGCTGGATCTCCTTAATTTCAAGGATATAAACTCTTTATAGACAAAACAATCCAGAGGGCTTTGAAAAGTCCTCTACCTAATGAATTTTCAACTGACATCAGGAGGGAAAAGCTCAAATCGATCGTGTGCCTAACAAACTGATGAGCCAGTTAGTGAATCTAATGAGATGGGTCAGATTTCCTGAACCAAGAACCACAGTTGCTTTTATCCTACAAAGTATTCACCTCTTAAGAAAATCCCAGACCTATGTTTCATCTCTGCAGTGATAAAAGATATTCATGTAGTGAAGGTAACAGCACAGGTATGAACTTTGGGTTGAAACCATTTGCAGGATGCCATTTCAGAAATATCTGATGAAAGCAAATATATTTTAAATGTATATTAAAATTTAAGATTTGCAAAAATGTAGTGCTTTCTCTGGGTTCATAGCACATTGAACATTGCATCTCAGAAATATATATATCAGGGTTCAATAAATGGAACTATGATGTCTTCATAAGCATAATGTCCATATCCAGTTGAAGGTTTCTGTTGCATTAGCCATGTGCACAATGCACATCTGTGCTTAAAGTGCATTGGTACATGAAGCACCCAATGCATGTTCCATACCAATGTGGATTGATCCCAATGTGCATCAGTCACTCTTGCTGTGTCTTCACCTTCACTATTCCATAATGGGATTTCTTAGTTCTTGTGCTGTGTATTTAGGCATATGAAAAGTTAAGTAACATAGAATCATAAAGTTGGAAGAGACCACAAGGGACATCCAGTCCAACCCCATTCTGCCATGCAGGAAATCTAAATCATAGCATCCCCGACAGATGGCCATCCAGCCTCTGTTTAAAAACCTCTAAGGAAGTAGACTCCACTACAGTCCAAGGGAGTGTGTTCCACTGTCGAACAGCCCTTACTGTCAGGAATTTCCTCCTAATGTTGAGCTGGAATCTCTTTTCCTGGAGCTTGCATCCATTGTTCTGGGTCCTAGTCTTTGGAGCAGCAGAAAACAAGCTTGGTCCCTCCTCAATATGACACCCCTTCAAGTATATAAACAGGGCTATCATATCACCTCTTAACCTTCTCTTCTCCAGGCTAAACATCTGCAGCCCACTAAGGCGTTCCTCATAAGGCATGGTTTTCAGACTCTTCACCACTTTAGTTGCCCTCCTTTGGACACACTCCAGTTTATCAAAATCCTTTTTAAATTGTGGTGCCCAGAACTGGACACAATATTCCAGGTGGGGCCTGAGCAGAGCAGAATAGAGTGGCGCTATTACTTTCCTTGATACAGACACTATACTTCTATTGATGCAGCCTAAAATTGTATTGGCCTTGTTAGCTGCCACATCGCATTGTTGACTCATGTTCAACTTGTGGTCTACTTGGACTCCTACATCCCTTTCAACGTAGTTTTGTTCAGTCAGGTGTCACCCATCCTATATCTATGCATTTCATTTTTCCGCCCTAAGTGCAGTACCTTACATTTCTCCATGTTGAAATTCATTTCATTAGCTTTGGTCCAGCTTTCTAATCTATTCAGATCATTCTGAATTTTGATCCTGTCCTCTGGGGTATTAGCTACTCCCCCTAATTTGGTGTCATCTGCAAATTTGATAAGTATGCCCCCAATTCTGTCATCTAAGTCATTGATAAAGATGTTGAACAGCACTGGGCCCAGGACAGAGCCCTGTGGGACCCCACTGGTCACTTCTCTCAGGATGAAAAGGAGCCATTGTTAAGCACCTAAGAGGTCATATAGGTTTATGGCAATAGTGTTTTATTTGTGTGGTGTGAAAGTGTTCTCAGATGCTAGTAATTCTGTATTTAAATTCGTTCTTTATTCCTCATGACCATATCCCATGGAAAAAAGACTGTAACCTACGGCTGGTAATCTTATGGCAGTTAGAGATTTGTAATTAGATATATAACTGATCTGATTATATCTGGATACTACAGACAGCCAAAAACACAAACAAATGTATCAAGCCTGAACTGTTCCTGAAAGCTGAGATGATGAAACTGAGGCTGGCGTACTTTGGCCAAATCAAGAGAAAGCAGGACGCATTAGAAAAGGCAATAATGATGGGAAAGGTGAAAAGAAAGAGAAAAAGAAAGATGGCATGCTAGATGAGTAGACTTTATTGGAGACGTCTTGGGTATGAATTTACAGGACATGAGCAGAGCAGTGGAGGACAGGGGGTCTTGAAGATGTTTCATCGACAGGGTCAGCATTAGTTGGGACCAACTTGAAGGCACTTGACAACAACACAACATATAACTGATCTATATTCTCTAATCCTACATAGTCACAACTCACCATAAGAGCCAGTAGACGCTCTGAGAGACTGAGGTCTGTTCTGCTGACAAGATGGATGACATTTCTACTCCTCTCCTGCCAGTGAGGGAGGTTGTGACCATCAAAACCAGGGCATCTGTTGTGAGTCCTTGTTGCAGCCTCACTGGTCTGTGGGAAGGGGTGGCCTCACTGCAGCCTCACTGGTCTGTGGGAAGCACCCTCCTTCTTTCTGCCTGATCACCGGAAGAACAGATCTCCCTTTGGCAGCTAATTCTTAAGGTCGACTGAGTGGTGGTTGAGTGAGGAGAAAATACCATTATGTCTCCTCAGCTAAGTAGCTGATCTAGGATTCCACTTTGATATTTTATTGGTCTGCCTTCAAATACTGAAACAGAGAAATAATTAGAAAAAATCTGCAGAAAATCTGTAGGTGTGCAGAAAGGCACTCCTTGGTCCACCCAGAAGATACATGGTGACATAATCTGAAAGAATCTGCAGATGATCCATAGGCGGAACAGAAAGGAGCTCATTGGTTCATACAACAGATGGTGGAGAAGATAAGATTACATATGCAAATGACTAAGGTCATTTAAAACACTCATAGGAAAGATGTTTTCACATCCATAGTGAAGGCATCACTGAGTATATGTGAGACTAATGAAGAGTTATTTTAAAAAAGATTGAAATAAAAATAAATGGCCAAAAGTTAGGAAAAAGTGGTAGATGGTGGTTCCCATGCCGGTGGGAAGGTGGGATGGAAAGGTCGTTTCCAAAGCGTTATTTAGGAATAAAATTCATCCGCTTGGCTGTATCCTTTAAAGGTTGGGTTTTAAAAGCAAAAGTGGATTTCCTACCCCACTGGCATGGGAGTTGCCAAGAAAAGAAGTGAATATTTGCCTTTTCGAATAATGTCCACAAATACGTTGAGTGGCTTTGGCTCAACTCTGATAACGAACTGTGCCATTTTCAAAGAGTATCAGTATAATGCCTGCTCAGCATTTCCAAAAACTGTGACCTGTCCAGAGAAAGCAAGCCATATAATCCTATCTGCATTGACCTCCTGAGTTTGCTGAAAGGAGGAGTGACTGAAAAGCACAAATATGAAACTCAGCTAGGGTTATAATTATTGACTAAGTTTCTTCTTGAAGAAAAAACATAGCAATTTTAGCAATTTTCTTCCAATTGCAAGTAAATCTTCAAATGCCATGCAGTTTTCAAAGCTTATTCGTGCATAGCAATTTATTCTGTGAAAAAAGAGCATGTGGTTCTTTTGCACAGAAAATGACATTTTCTGGACAAAATAATATTCTCTGAAGATACCAGCCACAGATGCTGGCGAAACGTCAGGAAGAAACTCTTCTAGAACATGGCCACATAGCCCCAAAAACCCACACAAAATAATATTCCTGTGCAGAAGTATTATTTTTTCCTCCAACAATGCTGTTCCCTGTTCAGAAATTTTTTTCCTATGCAAATTAATCATGTGTGAATTCTGTACAGAGTAAGCCCTAAGTAACAGTTTCTGTGCAGGAAGCAGCTTCATCTGCACAGAAAATATTATTTCCGCACTAAAATAGTCTGCATCTTCACAATTCACTATGGATTCGTAATGTTACAAATTGTAGTTTGTGATGTAGAATCTCGGCTGCTGTTTCCTGTACAAAAGCATTACATATGGATTTTGCATGGAATAAGTCTCAAATGGTAAAGATACTCATCATTCCAGGATGGATCTCATCAAGGTTTCTTGATACTCAGCATATTTTTTTTTATAATTTTATGAAAGTTTTTCTAGTATCTTTTCCATCCCTAAAATCAATGTTGGTTTGTTTGTTTTGCATGAGTTTGTTTTAAAAAACTGCACATGGGAAGAAATTGTCTTGTGGGAACTTTTTACTAAACCCTCCCAAATCCAAAGCTCTGAGGTTGAATTCTGGATATCCTGCATTTAAAAAAATGATGCCTGTTATGCTCATTTAACCCATTTCAAAAGATCCCCTTTAAATATTAAGGAGAGAAAATATTTGGTGCTGTGTAACTCCTTAGATATAGCCATCTCTTCATGTTAGCCATGAAACAGCTTGCAAACTCTTTATGGTGAGCCTTTGTTTACCCTGTAAATCCAAGCCATTAAGCAGGCATGAGGGATTTGTCAGGAGGTTATTTTGACCCCATCGTTTTCCCTGACTAGGCTTTTCTGCCTCTGAAAGACACAGAGTCCCTTCTTGGTGAGAAAAACCTGATGTGACTGCCGAGTCAGCTCCCACTGTGCGCTTCGGCACATTTAGCATCTGCTGGAATACACCAGGAAGGAATGTGGCATTTAGCATTCCTCCTGCACTTGTTAGCAAACTGGAGAAGAGGTAAACAAGATGGGGAGCAGTCATCTTTGCAAGCTGGCAGGATAGCCAGTTTCAGTCAGAAAGCCCTTATATTAGATATTGTAAGAAACAGTGACAGTAGTGAGTCTCTGAAGCAGAGTAAGCAATTGGCATGATAGAAGCTGAACAACAACCGACATGTGCCTATACATGCACCACATACACACACAGGGTCTAGTGGAAGAAAGAAATAAGCTTAGTCCTCTTTGTAAAATGTATCGAAGAATAACCACTAATAATTCTCTTTTTATAATTGGTTTGTTGGGGGAGGATTAGAAGAATTAATTGGCCTCGATTCAATACCGTCTCAGCATAGTGTAATGATCTACATGCAGGCCACAGCTCACCTATATGCTACCCTAGAACTTACTTTAAATCCCAAAGCCATTTTACATATTTTGGCAGCAGGCAGAATTGGAGAAGGTCTGACTACCGTCCTCATACCTGTACACACAATGATATCAGGACTGTGATCTGTGCGTTTCTTAAGAGGTCTCTGCACTTTTGGCTTGGAGGAGGGGATTCCTGGACATTTCTCTGATCCTGCCTATTCATACTGAAGTATGCAATGCTTGTATGAAGTGGCTTGTTGTGAAAGGTGGCTTTGGCCACATGTGGAAAGCACCCAAAAATCAGATCAGCAAATGTAGACACATACAAGTGCTGATATCCCAAAGTGAATTCCAGATCTAGATTGCTACGTTCCATCCAACTTTGTTCTGTAGGATTTCATAAACAGTCTTTCAAGGAGGGTAAAACATCAATGTCATGTTGTATCCCTGGCATTGTAGTTTCTTGGTTTAAAAGTATTACTTGAGAGCTGTGATTCTCACACAGTCTTTGTGTTCTCCTCTTTTCTCTCTGAAGAAATCCTTCTCCATCTCCTTTCCATCGTCTTTCTGCTTCATCTTCAAAGTTTGTTTTCTTTCTCCTCTTTTGCCAAATGCATACAACGCTGCTACGCTGAACTGATAAGGGCATTTCCATATTGCTGGGGGGTTTCTTTGGAGTGTTTGCACACAAACTGAGAAGTAACTGCATTTTATTAGAAAGGTTTTTAATCTGAAGAGCTCCTGCAGATAGCTCCTGCGGAACACATTAACTTGCCTTCCCGTTGTAGAATATAAAATGTCATAACTCTCACAGCCCACACTGACACGGCAAACAAACCTGAATGATAAAAGTTTGCAAAAGGGGTGGAGTTGTGTAGGGAACTGGGTAAGCAACATGGCACAGAGACATGAGAACTAGAATAGAAATGGATATTCATAAATTTTTAGTAGTTCATCAAATCTTCTTAATTCTTTACATTTCAAAACTTAACTGTACAATTGACCCACATACATCAGACTAGTTTTTTAAAATAATAATAATAATATTAATAATAATAATATTGAATTTCTATTCTGTTTTTCTCCCAAAACAGCTTGAAATAAAAGATTTTAAAAATTAATGAAACAAAAGCTGCAAACAAATAACCATATTAAAAACAATGTTTGGAATTCTGCTTAAGTCATAGTCAAACGCTCAAACCACTAGGCCACACTGACTCCCACGGCAATACAAATGCCCCCTTTGACTCTAGAACAATAGGTCTGAATCCTATTGGTTATTCCCAACTAGAGAAGAGCACTGAAGCTATTGTTGAACATAGAGTTAACAGGTAGGTAAATTCTATTGATTCAACGAGTCTTCTGTAGTTGAAACTGACATTTGAGTCTGAACAGGGGCCATGCAGAAAGCCAGTGTGGTGTAGAGATTTGAATGTTGGATTACAACTCTGGAGATCAAGGTTTGATTCTTCGCTTAGCCATGGAATCCCACTTGGGTGAATCACAAACTCTCAGACCCAGAAAAGGTGATAGGCTCACCTTAGGGTCACCATAAGTCAGAAATGACTTGAAGGCACACAACCACGAAAAGGCCATATAAGTGGAGAAGTGTGAATACATCATCACCTCTGTGATCAGTTTTATTTATTTATTTTCTTCCAGACTAAGCTAAAGATCTACATAAGGAAAAGGGATTCAAATGTTATTGCTTATTAGAACAAATAGCTAAGCAAAATCAAACTTAAAAATACACAGTCTAGATCTGATTACTGAAAACAACAGAAAAGTCGCCAGTGGTGCATTGATGCACATCTATCAGTTACAACAACTGCAATCAAGGCAGAAATGTTTCATCTAAATTATTTTCCCCAGCAAGCCAGTGATGTAGACTTCTCCACACTATTATTAATTTTATGCCGTTTAAAAGAGGACTTTTTTTGTCTCTTGGAAAGCCACCTAAGCTGTAAGTTTCTGCACCTATTGAACACAATGGGATTATTTCAAATTAAACGTACACATGACGCAAGCACGGCGCAATGTCCAGATGTCACTGTGCTGCACATACATCATGGACGTGTGACAGTGCGCAGGTTCTTTTTACTGCAGAGGGACGCCATGTGGTTTGGCTGCTGCAGCGTCCCTCAACAGTAAAAACTGGTGGTTCCAGCCTTTTGGGGTGGTCTGTCAAGCCCCTAACTGTTTATAACTTCCAGGGCTGCATAATTTCCAGGACTGTGCACTTTGAAAGGTGGGCTGTTGGCAGGTGAGAAAGGGAGGTATTGATGGTGACATTGGTAAGGATGGCTTTGGACTTCATTCTTTCTCCTAACTTTTTCACCCAGCCAGCAGTTGTGCCAGATATAGAAGGGACTGCAAGGCAACAGCAGCACCCCACCCTCACCAGCAGCTGCAGTGGAGAGGTGGCAGAGGCACCCTGACTGGCAGAGGAGGGAGACTGGGGGTGTGCCAGGCAGCTTGACTGGTACAGGGAGGGCAGGCAGGTGATCAGGAGGGGAAGGGCAGACAGTGAGCATTTCTCTTTGCCTACTGCCACTCAGGGGCATCACTGGGGGGTGGCCTGCACCAGGTGACACTATTGCCAAAACCTCTGCTTTGGGGCAGAAAGGGGCTCTGGTTTGCCTGCATCCCCCTAAAATGCTGAAGAGATAGTGTGAGTGGGGGGAGTCTCAGTAAGGGGTGAACAGAGAGGTCCCGGGTTTTTTTTTAATACATTTTAAATTTATAACAAATATTTTTAATTCTTTTAAAATTCCTTTTACATTTTCTTTCAAGTACCACATCTTATCAAATGTTCACATTAACCACATGAAACTATGGCGGGTTACAGACCGCCAAAAAATACGTATTTCATACGTATTAGGGTTAGGAAGGGGCGGTGCGTATTCCATACGTACAACATGGCGGCGCCCCTTCCACATGGGGGCCGCCATGTTTACGTATTGGACGCATAGCATCCAGATGTGTCGCGGCGCCTATGACGTCGCGAATGCGCCAGCGGCGCCTCGCGACGTCATAGAGGCGCCGCAAAAAGAAGCTCCAAAACGGGGCTTCTTTTTTGCTCCGCACGGGAGCCGCGCGGTTTGGCTGCTGCAGCTCCCGCACGGAGCAAATGGCGCCGGCGGGAGACCACCTCAAAGCGGCGGTCTATATCCCGCCTATGTATGAGCAAATACATTTAGTCTGTGTGGATGATATTGTAATTTACAGGCATGATTTTAATTTTGCTAGTTGTTTATGTCACTACTATTGCCACTCCATGCATTGATATATGGGAATTTTGATTTATGAGTAGCATTAGTACAAACAGCATGATTAAAGTTTCTGCATATGTGGTATGGGAGGAGGTCAAGGGGGGTGGAGGTGGTGACACCAACCACTGTTTCTGCTTCTCTTTCTGCCAATTCTTCCCCTCCTTTCCTGTTCTCTCCCCATGTTGTCTCCTCTTGGGTTGCTGCTTGTCAGTGAAGCCACTGAGTTGACAGCTGACTTGAGTGTACACACACACACAGTAGGAACCCGAATGGTATGGTAAGGCACATACACATTCTCACTGGATGAAGGTGTTTACACAGGGCCAGGATGGTTCCAAATGGAACTGGAGTTGGAACAACCAACAGAATAAGACAGAAATGTCCTTTTCCTGGCTCAGCTTTACAGGAATCTTCCCTGGCTGATGTTGACATCTTGCACATTGCACCATTCACATCAGCTGTCTCAATAAGCTCTTCTTGTTGTATCCTTTGTTTCATTTCATTTCCCTTCATGTCATTCTGTCCTGCCTTGGCTCATGGCAACATGGTTTTTGTTGTCAGGTTCGACACCAATGGCAAACACATGGAAGGCCAGCAGGGCTGAAAAGGAGAAAAGAAAGCAATCAAAGAGGACCTTGTAAGAAGTGCCGATTGTGATTGTGCCACTGTGGAGCCAGCTTTTATGGGAGATCAGCTCCTTCAAAATCTCTTACAAATAGAAGAGAAGAAAGAGCTATTACAACAGGTCATGTTATCCATTCACGGGGGTCAGTGCAAAATTAGTTTCCTGCTATATAATCCTCCCTAGATTTGTCCAGAACAAGTTTAAATGCTATGAGGGACAAACATTTTCATTTCTCTTCAAGGCGGCATATTGATTCATCCCATCAGTACTCAGGGTGGGGCCGTAAACAGCAATCTGGCAAAAATCTCTAGTGATTGTAATAACAGAAAAACTAAATTTAGATTGTGTTTAAAGGTTTAAACCTGAACACATTGTCATGCCAGACTCTCTGGACACATCTACAGGACAGTCTATTGGTGACAGTAGCCCACATCTTAGAGAGGGCTTGATCTGTTGCAGGTTTTAATATGAACTCTTAAGAATCTATCTAAGATGATGAACCTATTTGGGGATTGAGTGCCTTAGTAAACTCATTTAAAGATGAGATTAAAAACCAGAGTGGTTTCACTGCCTCATTGACATGGGAGCCACCAGCCATCTCTATTACAGACTTGTTAAATTGCTAACCAAGACCTCTGGCTAAAGTCTCTTTTTTTAGAAACAATGCCCCATATTCCTTGACTTGAAGATGCCAGTGGCTAGATCTAAGACTGTGTGCATCATGATACAATATAGTTGTCTTATTCTTCAGATCTCCAGATGGTTTAAACCTCAGTATGCAGAAAGCATAACCAGCATGGGCAGTGGCAAGGAAATTTGGGACTTGAAGTCCAAAATAGCTGGTAGCTGTAGTAGATATACAGCCGGCCCTTCTTATACATGGATTTTTTATACACTGATTCAAGCATTCACGGTTTGAAAATGTTAAAAAAAGTATAAATTTCAAGTATCAAACCTTGAGTTTCCCATTTTATATAAGGGACACTATTTTGCTATGCCATTGTATTTAATGGGACTGGAGCATACACGGATTTTGTTATCCATGGGGGATCTTGGAACCAAACCCCAGCGTATAACAAGGGTCCACTCTATCTATCTATCTATTTTATTTATTTATTTATTTATTTATTTATTTAGGTATTTATATCCCGCCCTTCAGCCCTATTTTTAATCAGACAATTCCCTGCCCTCAGGTTTACAATCTAAAAGACACGAAACAAAAGGAGAAGGGAATGGTGGAGGGAAAGGGGATGAGGTCCAGTGGTTCTTCTCTCCCTCTGAGGCCTGGACCAAGGCAGATGGATTGGAGGGAGGGCTCTTCTTTCTTCTTCTTCTTCTATCTACAGTTTTATGTGCAGCCTAAATGAAATAAAAATAAAAATAAAAATAAATTATGGTCACCATCCTCTTCCTTTTCTTCTACAGGTGAGTGCTGCGGCAGCACTAATATATTAATGGTGGCTTTCTGTTTGCTAGGTTTTTATACATCCTCTGTCTCTTCCTACTCTAGGATTCTATGATTTTATGGTTGAATGACTGATTTTTATGTAATTGTGTAAATGTTCACAATTCTAAACTGAGATAAATGTCAGTCAAGATCCTTTGTTGAGACTGCATAGTATAAATTTTTACATGTGGAATTATGCATTAATGCTGCCACATAGCACTTATATTGAATGACAACTGAGCCTAGACACCAAACATGCGGTGGGATGAACAGCGAAATGTATATGTGCATCCATGTACCCATCCACCATATGCAATGAACACCCAAGTGCAATGGTGCTGCATGCACAATTTGACTTTCATTACCTTGAAATTAATACAATTGTTCAACATCAGACAAAAATGTCCAACTGCTTCCATAGGGAACAGGCATGCATTAGACACCACCATGATTATGGCCATGGTTTTGTTTCATGGAATACAATAGAAATGGAAGGGTTGTTTCCACCATTTGATCAACCAATCTGTCCTTTTGTGCTTGCAGTGTGCAGTCAGAATATTGGCACAACACTATTCTAGTCCATGATGATACCAGCTGCACAGTTTCCAGAGTCACATAATGGTAACAAGGAAAGATAGTCAATGTGTCATTATTGGGAGATGGAGGCTGCCAACCCCAAGCAATATATTTTCCCAATGTTTGGCTTTTGAATGGGTCTTTAGGGCCAGGATGTTCTGACAAGTCTGGCTTAGGAAAACACCTGTATCACGCAGCACGCCATTTTCCAAGCCAGCCTTCCCAGAACATCCTGGCTTCAAGAGCCCATTCAAAAGCCAGATATTGGAAGAAACAGGTTAAGCTGTCAGCCTTCCCACCCCAATGACAATGGCAATGACTTTGCTTATCATCTCTCTGCAAACTTGTGCCCACAGCCTTTTTCCTCCTGTTGTTGTTGTTGCCTATGCTGGTGACACAGTGGTTAAATGCTAGTACTGCAGCCACAATGTTCAATCCTAGAGGAGGGCTCCAAGGTTCACTCAGCCTTCCATCCTTTTGTAGGTCTGTAAAATGAGTAGCCAGCTTGTTGGGGGCAATTGGCTTACACATTGTAAATTGCATAGGGAGTGGTAGTTCACTGATAAGTGGTATAGAAATGTACTTGCTATTGCTATTACTGTGTCTTGGTTACAACAAAGGGAAAGATGCCCATGTTTCAGATACATTTTCCATGCAAATTGCAGGAAAAGAATGATAAAAAGAAGACACACACACACACACACACACACACGTATCATTCCACATTTGCAGCTGTACATTTTGAACATTTGAACAGTTGTATCCGAGGAAGTAGACTGAAGACTACGAAAGCTCATCCTGCCAACTTATTTCTTTCAGTTAGTCTCAAAAATGCTACAAAATCTCTCTACGTACTGCTTCTATAGACTAACAAGGCTATATCTTTGTATTGCACATAAAGTTGTGCATTCTTGAATGGAGTGCGATAACTTCTCTGTGCCTTCAACGTTTTGCTTGAGTCACAGGCGTTGCTCCAAACTTCAGAATGAATGCAGTTTGACACAATTAACGCAAAGGCAGCCCCTGTCTAGTTGAGGACTTATGTGGCACTTCTTTCTGCTATAGTGACCCAATGTTCTCCCTCTTGGTTTGTCCTCCCAATTCTCCCTGTTGATGCTCCATCCTCTCACTCCAACATTTTTGAAAGTGAACTCTACTAATCCTCCCTTTTTTTGTCTTCTGCCTCACTATTCTTTGGAAAACCTGTTCTTTTCTTTCTGATCTCTCTCTCTTTTCTCTTCATCAATTCCAGAGCTTGTTTCGTTGCATACCTTCAAGTGATTTCCAGGTTATGGCAAGCTTAGGACAAACCAATCATGCGGTTTTCGTGGCAAGATTTGTTCACAGGTGGTTTGCCCTTGCCTTCCTCTGAGGCTGAGAGAATGTTACTTACTCAAAGTGACTCGTTGGGGTTCCACAGCTTAGTGGGGAGTCTTTTAAGACGACTTGAGATCTGTCTGCATAGGCCAAATAAAGTGTGTGCAGGCACACATACACACACCATTTTCATGGCAGAAAGACTGGACAGTGCACAACACAACCCCAGTTCTGGTGCGAACAGACTAGAAGACAGCGTGTTCATCACCAGAACTGGGATGTAACAACCTGAATATGGATTTAAATACATCACCCATTGATCTGGATCTTCCAGAAAATGTGGTTGCCTCCATTCTTTGCCAGGCAGCTGTTTGAAATGTGTCCTAACCTACCACCCATCATGTCTGCTGCTGTTGCCAATCACTTGCTCAGAGCAAGGTGACCTGCAGTGGTGGTAGGTGTGCTGGGTGGTTCAGTGAGATACACATGCTATCAGATGCCCCACTTTGGAAAAAGGGTCCTTTGCAATGGGGGAGAGTCAGGGCAGTTCTGGGGCCAGGATTATCTAGACTACCCTGTCAGTGGGAGAAAAGCAGAATATAAATATAACTGTCATCATCATCATCATCCTCATTATTTTAAGATCCTGGGATCTGTACTTTTACACAGTCTCTGCCAAAGACTACAACCACACAAAGTTACAAATCCCTGAATTCTGTAGGATGGAGCCATGGCAGTTAAAGTGGTGTCAAATTGCATTATTTCTACAATGTTGATGCACCCCACAGCAGTTAATGTGGAATCTGAGAGCTATAATCATAAAGTCTGAAAGGAAACTGAAGTGGGAAAACTACTGAGATTGTTGGTGGGATACTGAGTTTGAGCCCAGGAAATACTAGCTGTGTGTGTATGTGTCAGACTGATGTGGAAACTGAGCAAGATACATTTATGAGTCAATGCATGAACCACTGACAGGAGCCAGAAATAGATAGATTCATCCATCCTTACCTAATGCTACTTGTGCGTAGGTGGGTGCTCAAAAGAGAGATGATTCTTGAAATAAAATCCAGTCCCTGAATCTTATCTTTGACTCGGCAGCTGGGGCTGCATCTCCCTTGCCAAACCTGACCCATGCTCTTAAGTTAGGCTGAAATTATATCTGATCCCGCCATGTCTCTGTCGGGGGGGGGGGGGGGGTGCAAATGAATTCTATTCACTCTGGTCAAAATCACAGCCTTGCAAAACACAATGCTGGTTTAATCTCATTTTAATCTTTAATATGCCTCAATACTCAGTGTCAGGGTACATTACATATATTTCTTTCCTGCCATTATTTAGCGTGGGGAGATCAGACTGCAAATGAATAGACATTTGCTGGAGCCATAGCTAGAGGTCAGGTAGCTTTCAGAACATCTGATGATTGTTCACACAAAGAATAGGTAGGGAAGCTTATCTGCCAGTAGTTTCTAGTACATGAGAAACAGTCTCACAATATTGATGTTGGGCCTGCTCAGCATTGTAAAGAAAGATGTCTGGATTCAGCAGTAAATGCTTGAGTTTATTTATGTATTAAATAGTTATTAAATATTTCCTAAAATGTTTATATCCCACTGGAGCACTAAAATACAGTTTAGAGAAATTGTTTCTATTTCAACTATAACTTCCAGCTTGACAATGCTGGAAGCAGCAGCACCAGCAGTGAGGCAACGGTTCTAGGAGGCAAAAAAGTAACTTTGTCAAGCTTTGCTCTAGAGATCTCAGAGCATGGTATAGAGACTGAAACAATTTCAGTAATTATAAAACTGTTGAACACAATTCCATGGTGGATTTCTTGGACATGGTAAAAAGTTCAGTAGTGTAAACAGTGTTATAAAACAATGGATAGAAATCTACAAAGGTCAAAACCAAGTTGTAGTTATTGGACCTGTAATACTTTCTTTTGATGCAGATTTTTAAATAATAAATAAATAAATTTTTTTATTTATATGCCGCCCTTCCTACGATCAGGGCGGCTTACATCAGATTAAAACACAGTATACATTAAACAGAGGTTGGATGCCTACCTCTCAGAGGTACTTTAGTGGTGGATTTCTGCACTGGCAAGGGCTAGAAGAGACGTCCCATGGGTCATTTCCCAACAATACAATTCTATGAGTCTAAGTTTTAATGTGATTCTTCTTGTTGTTGTTTTTCTGTGCCTTCAAGTCATTTCCAACATGATGACCGTAAGACTATGGTGGATTCTTGGCAAGTTTCTTCAGTGGGGGTTTACCATTGCCATCCTCTGAGGCTAAGAGAGTGTGACTTGTCTAAGGGTTATCTGGGATTTGAACCCTGGTCTCCAGAGTCATAGCCCAATGCTCAAACAACTATACTACACTGGCTATCTAACTTGGTACTGAAATCAAACTGACACCTATTGGGTCTCAAGGAGCACAGTATGCAGGTCCAAAGGAAGAAAACAGAGCAAACAAGTTTGCATAACATAGGGTCTGAACAGACAGGCCAAAATAAAGTTGCTTCGGGTCACTTTCTAGATATGCTGTTTAAATGATGCATGCGTCCTAAGAGGCCAGAAGCTTCACCAAAACCATGCTCCAGTCCTAAGGACTGGAACACAACTTTGGCACAGCTTCTGGCCTCTTAAGATGCATGTGTCATTTAAACAGCATACCTCCAAAGTGACTAAAAGCAGCTTTATTTTGTCCTGTCTGTTCGGGCCCATATATGCATCTTGTATGTATAGATGCAAAGATAGAAATAATATGCAAATGATACCTACATTATACAAAGGGATCTCATACTACCTTTAAGACTAATGGGAAAGCATGAACTTTCCTAGATTTAAGTCTACTTCCGCAGATGCAATGGTCTGAAGTCTACAAAAGCTTATGCTACCAACTTCTCTCTCTCCCATTAGTCTCAAAGCTGCCACAAGTTCCCTTTGCATACTGATTTTTGAAAAGTCATTGGATAAGCATAACTGGAATCCGGACTGCATACAGGTTGCATTCACTTGGCCACTGGCGAGTGTGATAACACCCAACTTTAAAATTCAGTATGCCCTTATCCTGTCAGGCTTAAGGCACTTTAAAAGCAATGCGATAATCTCCTAACTGAAAGAAAGAATTTGGCAGCATGAGCTTTTGCTGACTACAGTCTACTTCCTCAGATGCATTATAAGGAAGTAGATTGTAATGCATCCGAGAAAGTAGACTGTAGTCTACAAAAGCTCATACTGCCAATTCTTTCTTTCAGTTAGTCTCAAAGGTGCTACAAGATAGTCTGATTCTACAGACTATCATGGTTATATCTTTTAATTGTATTATTGTGCTTGTGCAGTGTACATTTACACTGTTTCACACATTGTTTACCTTTGTGACCCCCCTTTACATCTACATGCAGATGCTTCACTCAGCCGCTTGATGTAGTACATGAATAAAAATATTTTGTTGATTTAGTGAGTGCGTTTTCCTTTGTACATTCCTGTCTATTCATATTTTAATATTTGATGAGGAAATAACGTAGTTCAAAATAGAACATATTTATTTTAATAAGTTCAATATTTAACTCAACACATCAGTAAATTTTACATGTAGAAGCAGTTTGAGAAGAAGAGGGCAAGGTGGAGGGATCAGGACTACCAAGTCTCATGCCACCCCCTTGAGCAACTCTCATGCTCCCCTAGGATCCAGCCATAGCATTTCAGAACTACTGGTTATAACTGTATGAGCATCAAGCGACCAGCTACACAGTTATAAATCTATTTACTTTTTCCACAATCCCAGGCTGCATCTGCACTGCATCATTAATGCAGTTGGACACTGCTTTAGCTGCCATGGCTCAAGGCTATGGAATTCTGGGATTTATAGTTTTTGTGAGACATTTAGCCTTTTTTTTTTTTTTTTTTTTTTTTTTTTTGTCAGAGAGCTCTGGTGCCACGACAAGCTACAAATCCCAGGACTGCATAGGATGGAGCCACGGCAGTTAAAGTGGTGTCAAACTGCATGAATTCTTCAATGTGACAGCAGCTACAGACAAGAACATACAAAGAGCATACTTTCTAGGGATCTAAAGACAACTTTTTTTTTTTAAAAAATGAAAAATGGTCCCCAAAAAACTTCTTTCTGAAAGGGAAATCCAGTTTCTCAAGAATCTTCAAATTAGAAAACTTATGCAGGGGTGGGGCACAGAAAACATGCTTTCTGTGACTAAAAAAATTCTGCACAGAATTATTATATTTTGCACATAAAATGCTATTTGTTTGTTTGTTTTGCATAGAAAATACTGCTTCCTTCACACTCAAAAATGCAGAGTTTTTTGTTTTTGTTTTGTTTTGTTTGCAGGATACATTTCTGACCTCAGCATTTCCTCCACAAAATAGAGCATTTGTTGATCAGTATATAATATTTATGCACTGACAGAAATAGTATTTTCTGCCGAGAAAAAGCTGTTTCCTGAGCAGAAAATGCTGGCTTATGTGCAAAAATGCCAGAAGTGAATTTTGCTCAGAGTATCCCCTGAATCTTGAACAGCCTTCAAAATCTACACACACACGCACACACACAAATTTCCGAAGATTTTATCTCGGTGGAAGGAAGTCTGCAAAACTTATCTATTGCTTCTTTTGAGAAAGAAATCTACAAACAATCACACCCCTTACTTGGGAGGCCAGCCAATAAGAAAAGATCACTCTGCATTTTGCAAGATGCTTGGTTCCCAAGGAGTGGTGTCTTTCACTCCATCTCTATCCAAAGAAGTTGTTTTTCTTCCAGCCTGTCCAAGGTGCCCCTTTTATCCCTCTCAACTCCTTTGATGTCCTCATTTTGGAAACTCATCCCTTGCAGCCAAAATGTTCTGGTTCCTTTGATAAGAGGTGACAGGTCATGAGGGCTTCTGTGACTCTCAAGATGCTGTTCAGTGAGTCTTCTCTGAAGAGTGCTTGAAACAGCTGTTTCTGAGCTGGGTCTCTAGAGATCAATTCTGGATTAAAGATCACATCAAGGGTTCCTCTGCTAATCTTCACCTTTCCCCTTCTTTCTCCTTTTAGCCAAATTGCTGTCTCTCTCTGGGACACTGAGGCTATTCACCCCTGCCTTACGTATATACATTTTGTATGTCTAATGAAGATTGAATGAATGAATGAACGAACATATATACACATATCTTCTCTCTGTCCCGGCCCTGTCAATGAGCAGTTCAAAAGTGAAACTGTCTCAGCCTTCTGCTGGTTCTGATTGCTTTATTTGTTGCTCAGACAATCTCTCAGATTCACTGGGTTAACTTTTCAGGTAGAAAATAGTGCTTAAGGGCCCAACTAGCATCAAATATCTGATAGTATTCCAATTTACAGGTTATGCAACATACTCCAGGGTGCATTTGTAGTTTTTGTTATGTGCCTTCAAGTCATTTCCAACTTATGGTGACCCTAAGGCAACCTCATAGGGTTTTCTTGGCAAGATTTGTTCAAAGGAGGTCTGTTATTGCCTTCCTCTGAGGCTGAGAGCATGCTACTTGCCTAAGGTTACCCAGTGGCTTTCAAGACTGAGCTCAGAGTCAAGCCCTGGTCTCCAGTGTTGTGGTCCAATACTCAAACCACGATGCCACACTAGCTCATTTACACTGTAGAAATAATGCAGTTTGACACCACAACTGCCATGGCTCCATCCTACAGAATCCTGAGATTTGTCATTTTGTGAGCCACCAGCCCTCTTTGGCAGAAAAGATTAAAGACTTTGTAAAACTACACATCCTAGGATCTCATAGGATGATGCTACAGCACTTAAAGTGGTGTCAAAGTACATTATTTCTACAATGTAGATACAACCTAATCTGTATTGTAGAAATAATCCAGGTTGCTTTATTATTATTATTATTATTATTATTAGTGTTCATTTATATAGTGCCATAAGTTTTGCACAGAGTTTTTGCTTTACAGAGTGACCAAACAATATAAAACCTGGCAATGACATGCAATTTAAACTGTAACTGTAATGGCTCCATATTATGGAAGCCTAGTTTTGAGTGGCACCAGAATTTTCTGACAGAGAAGGCTAACTATCTCACCAAACTACTAATCCCAGAATCCCATAGCATGGAGCCATGGCAATAAAAAAGGCCAAATCGCATTCATTCTGAAGTATAAATGAAACCGTAGACCGAGGATATATGAGTTCAAATTGATGCTCAGCCATGCCTCACTTGCATAGCCATTACCCTTCCATGTAACCTCAACAGATCAAAATGGGAGGGTGGTATGTATGCCACCCAGAACGTTCTTGAAGGAAAAGCAGCCTAGGTGGCAAGTCCTGCTGAATAAGCCTGCATCCTGCATAGAACATGATTACACTGTACAGTGAACTGCCACCATTGAAAATTCATTATCATTCTCACCTCATTTTGCTGTTCTTGACCCAAACTGCCTTTTTACTCTTTTGAGTGTGCCAGATGACCCTCTTGTTCTATTGCATATACACTCTGCACGCTTGTGAAGTTCATTATTCACTCAGCCCCTGTGCCTTTGAACTCCATTGATTTTTGTGTCTAATTCTTGATTGTGTCTGGTAAAGGCGTTCCACTTTATTGGCATTAAGTACTCTGAATAATTAATATGGTAATTCATTTCATGCCAAGAAATGGCATATTGCCTCATGCTTGGGAGAAACCAAGATACCCTTAAGGTCAGTTTCTCTGGATGCCTTTAATGCCATAAAGGTACTTTCGTATGAACCTGAAAAACCCATGCTTCCCTTGTTGTCCTCTGCAGACATTAAGAAGACAGTTCTTTTCAAGAGAAAAGAAAATCAACTGCTTTGTCACCTGGCAAGATCAAGATCCTATATCAGGGTGACAGAGTGTAAAGCTTAACATGTGGAATTATGTGTGCATTATACTGTACAACCTTGCTGCTGAATGGCAAATGTATGCAACTGGATGCTGAAGGCCAGTGATTCCCCAAACTCTGGTTCTCCAGGTGTTTTGAACTTCAGCTCCCAGAAGCCGCAGCCTTTTTAGCCCATAGTCTAAAAGCTGTAGTACCAAACACCTGGAAGTCCAAAAAATCTGTAGTTCAGAACAACTGGGAGACCAGACTTTGGGAATCTCTGCTGCAGGCATTTACTCAGACCTCTGGAGATCCCTGTGAGCTTTCTGCAGATGGTGTTCTTGTGGTGCATCCAGCTACAAGTAAACAGCTGAAGAAATCTCCACTTATCTCCCCACAACTTCTAACAACACAGACATGGGAATGTGCTGCTTTCTTACTGCTAACTGACATTAAGTTGACTTCAACTTATGGCAATCCCATGAATGAGAGAACTCCACATCCTCCTAGGTTCAACCACCCTGCTCAGTTCTTGCAGACTCAGAGCTGCCATGACTGAGTCTCTCCATCTGGAATGTGACCTTCCTTTTTGCCTATTGCCTTCTTCCCTACATGCATTATACAGTCGGCCCTCGCTCTACGCGGGGATCCGTTCCGAATCCCTCCGCATAAGGCGAATTCTGCCTATGCTCAAGCCCCATTGTTAACAATGGGGCTCGTGCACAGCGGCGCGGCAGTGCAGCAGTGTGCAGGGTGCAACAGGCATGCACGCCCATTCAATTGAATGGGACACGCCGTCCCTCCCACCCTGCGTGTGCCCCGCGGCTTGAGCGTGTAAGCTCAAGTCCGCGTAAAGCACGCCTTTGTATGACACGGGCACGCTGTAGTATATTCTAGAAAGTCGTGTCTTCTCATGATATGTCCAAAGTAGAACAGTCTCCATTTTATCATCTTAGCTTCTGGAGGGAGATGAGGCTTGATTTGCTCTAGGACCTATTAATTTATCTTTTCAGCAGTTCATGGTATTCGTAGAACTCTTTTCCAGCCCCATGTTTCAAATGAGTTTATTTTTGTCCTATCAGTATCCACCACAGTCTGGCTTTCACAACCTTATACAAAAATGACAAATACAATGGCATGGACACTTGCTTACAAGATGAGTTTTTGGGGGAGATGTAGCTAGGTGATACACCTTGCAAAGACCTTGGCTATTCTTTCCAAATTTTACAACATAATACATCTAAAATAACATGTTAGCTCCAAGATTTGGTTCTATGAAAATGAAAGCAAAAAGAAAGGAAGCACAAATCATTTGCACTTCCTTTTCCCACTCCTAGGTTGCAACCACACTGCAGAAATAATCTAGGTTGACATGACGTTAACTGCCATGGCTCCATGCTATGAAATTTTGAGAACTGTAGTTTGTTGTAGTAGCAGAGCTCTCTGACAGCAAAGGCTAAATGTCTCATAAAACTACAATTCCCAGAATTCCATAGAAGTGGAGCCATAGAAGTTAAAGTGGTGTCAACCTGGATTATTTCTGCATTTGGATGCAGCCCTATACTCTTGATGCCCAAACATGGCCCTAAACTACATTAATCCCAAAATATAGAATAATGTGTCAAAGCATCCAGCAGGAAAAAATAAAGAACAGGATTGAGGTCAAGAGACAATACTGCATGAACCTTCTACAGTATCTATCAGACAACTCTGGCACAGTCTGGCAATTCAAAACACAACACCCTCCTTCTCAAGGACACACATTTGCCATTGCAATCTGTCCTGGCACTCAGATTCCACTCTGCAAAGCATTTATCTGGCTGGTCGTCCACAATGCAAAGCACTTAATATCTAGAGCAGTCTTAAATAATTCATTAGCACTCAATAGGCCTAATACCTCTGCAGAGAATGCCGATAAACGAGGTTAAATAGGAGCCCTGCTGGTTTCTCATGCATGTGTTGGTTTAAGTGATGATAAATATATGCTTTACTAGACAGGCATATAGCGATAGAGAATAGATTCATTCTCATCAAAGAAAAAAATAAATAAATGGGAAGCATTCTCTTTCAGTTAAGAGGGGTGGGAATAGAAGAACCCTCAAAATCTCTATCAAAAATGGGGGGGGCACATTTTGGGAGTTCCTCTGCAATTCAAAACATCTTAAAACTGAGCACTAGTTTGATAACATTGCTAACATTCTTCATGGATGTGCTGCACGTCCTAATTTTGGAACTTCCACACAAAAACATGATTAACCACAGCTCTTAAATCATCTGTGGTGCAATGCTTCAACTATTTTTCAGGGAAGGTGATAGATTTCTAATTTAGGCGTGCCATTCACTACCCTCAAGATGTAGCAATGGACACTAGCTCAGCTCCCTTTGAAGAATGCAAGGAATTCTGAGGAGTCTAGGTAACATTATGGCTTCTGACTTCATCCAAGACTGAAAACAATGAGCAAACTGCCCTCTTTCATAATTTTTCACTTTGTAGGCAGATTCTTGGGAACATGAGAGGTGGAAAGAACAAACCCCTGTGCCATAAAATGTAGCCATCCTAAACAAAGGAGGTGGCAGATCCATATGACTTGACACTTTGGTGTCTGGATGGTGACAAAGCAGAGCCATCCCTGCCTCTGAAATCAGAAGAATATATTTAAATTACAAATGATACCTTTCCGCCTACATGCCCTTGGCTGAATCGCACTGGGGCCCTTTCTTTAGGTCTATGTGCCAAGGTACCCTTTTCAGGATGAAGTTTGATATCAAACTTCAATCAGAGGCAAAAGAGGCTATTGGGGCTAATAACAGCTGCCCCTCAAAGTTTTGCATCAGGAAACTATGAATGGTGGAAGTAAATCCACCAAGGAGGGCAAATTCAAGGATTGAGAAATTCCAAGGTGACAGTGGTGTTAAACTGCTGTGTTTGGGAATAGTTTTCTTCACCTTTAGGTCATTTGAGATGAAATATCACCTGATTTTTTTACCTACAAGTTATGACAGAACCAAGGACGTAGCTAGGATTTTAGGAAGGGGGGGGGGCCACAAAGAGTGCCCCCTATATAAGGGGGCGTGTGCGGCGGCGCAGCCGCACCCACCATTCTTTTTTCTAGGGGAGGGGGGGGGCCCGGACCCCCAGAAACCCCCCCCCCCGGCTACGTCCCTGACAGAACCTCAAAAACTTTAGAGGCCCTTCATAAATTAAAGCCTGTTTGCTGTTGTTGTGTACCTTGAAGTCATTTCTGAGTTATGGCAACTCTAAGATCTGTTCAGAGGTGGGTTGCCTTTTGCCTTCCTCTGAAGCTGAGAGAGTGTGACTTGCCCACGGTCGCACGGTGGCTTTCCATGGCCTAGCAGGCATTGGAACCCTGGTCTCCAGAGGCATAGTCCAACACTCAAATCACTGGATGGTCACAAGGATTCATAAAATGGATATTGAGAAGGTTCCTTTGCACTATTCCCTGGCTAGCTATTATCTGCCCTTCTGGATCTACATGGGAACCAACTAGCAGGACTTTTACTCTGCCAGCTCCTAAGAAAATCTCTGCCATTGCCTGCCCAATATGGAGGCAAACCCTTGTAAATCTCATTCTTACATGTAAGATGAAATAGTTTTACCATCTTTCTCCTTGCCAGTAATCACAATTTGTTTTCAAAGTCTATTCACATTTCAGGAGTTCTAACATGTAGAACAAGTTCCAAGTACAGAGAAAACTGCAATTTTGCACAGAAAACAAGTTTCCTGCATGGAGATTTTCTACTTCAGCTACTTAGTTATATTTGAGTAGCTACGTAATATCTCCTGCTCAGACAAATTGCACAAAGGAGATCTGTTCAGCTGCCTTTTGAACACAAGGAGGATGGCATTTCCAGCCCTCTCCCACCAGCAAGGAAAGCTGATACAAGGATTTACAACAGGGGTCCTTCTGCATTGCTTACTAGTGGGAAGAGTCTGGAAACATTTTCCTATTTGCACCTTGATCAGCTGCTGAACAGGCCTCCTTTTCTCGGCTGTTAAGGCGGGTTTTTTGGGGGGTTGCATTTAAATTATATTCCTGAATACACCCCCCCCCCAAAACCACTTTAAGAACCACCAGTTACATCAAGAAAAGGAGGCCCATTCAGCAGCCGATCAAGGGGCAAATAGGAGGATGTTTTTAGGCAAATCTGTAACTCTTGGTTATGAATCAATAAGTACAATACTGAAATGCTAATCATTATTTTCTGTGAAGGAAAATTGTTTCCTCCAGACCAAATGCCATTTTATGTGCATGAAATCCAACATGTATTTCTCACTCTGAATAAATCTTGAACTGTAAAGATTCTTCTCATCAGGGTTTCCCAATACTTGAGAAACCTATTGTTGATCTTTTTTTATATTTTGTTTTAAGAAAATCAACTATTTTTTACCATCCTCATTCTCCAAGTGGCCTCCTCTTCCTGCCTTTCTCCTGATATTTGAACTCAAGGTGGCCAACAAAAAGCTTAAAACAGTGCAAGTTAAAAACAATACAAAAACATTAAAATATAAATATAAAGTTTTTAAAAAGCAATTAAACAATTTTAAAAGTTAAAAAAATTACACTTAAAAAATTTAAATGTACAAAAAGTTCTATACAACCCTTAAAATCTGAATTACACAGCATTTAAAAGGCCAGTCCTCATCAATTTGAAAAACCTTCACGATGCTAGAATATTTTTATCTACTGCTGAAAGAAAAGCAGGGATGGGGCCATCATGGCTTCTCTAGGGATGGAGTGCAAAGGTCCGGGAGCAGCCACCAAGAAAGTCCTCTCCCTTGTTCCCCAAAAAGGAGCTTGAGGGGGTGGTGGAAAGGGGCCTCTCCTGATTACCTTAGTGCTCTAATGGCCATGTAAAGGGATGAATGCATGAAGAAAAACACTTTATATGTGTTATTTCCAGTTTTCAGCATTCTGGATCTCATTATATATTACTAGGCAAAAAGATAAACACTACTTTAGCTATTAGAGGCTAGTTCTAATATTTAAAAAGACAAAGAGGGATCTGTAGACAAAAGCTAGACAATAAAATTCTCCAGTGCATAGTGACCTAGTGAACTTTTAATAGAGTCATACATGCATGAATTATCTTCTTAAGACTGTTGCCTACCACTATCATATTGGAACCCCTTCACTGTCCATAACCTTTATTTCATCTTCCTAGGTTGTTGAAAGATCCCACCAAACTGCTGTGATGCTCCTTTGCCTTTATTTTGGATGTGCCCAAGTGCCAAAACTTTGTTCTTCCCCCTCCCCAGATTTTTTAAATGATTAAAACTAACCATCCACACATGTAAGATGCATAAAATCAATACAGCTAGAAAAAGCACTGAACACAATATCCTGGAACATCACAAGACTGGTTAGCTTAGGCAAATATAAAGAGATGGAAGTGCTTCTGTCAAGCTTACAAACAAAACACCAGAGAAAAAGAGTAGAAATAAAAGGTAGGGAAAAGAGCTCTTCAAGGCCAGAACAAAGTGGTGAGCCATCAGCAGACACATTTTGTTCAGACCAGGTTGATCTTTCCCAGCTGATGCTTTCCCTTCAAAGGATTCTAGAATAGATCAAGCCTGAACTCTCTCTGGAAGCTAAGACAACTAAATTGAGGTTGTCGTTCTTTGGCCACATCTTGGGGAAAAACAATGATACAGGGAAATATAGGGGGTAGTAGAAAGAGAGGAAGACCACACATCAGGTGGCTACACTCTGTCAGGGAGGACACAGACCTAGGCCTGCAGCACCTGAGTAGAGAGGTTGAAAACAGGGAATCTTTGAGATGTTTCATCCATAGGCTCACCATAAGTCAAAGTTGGTTTGAGGGCAGTTTAGAACAATGACGATGGCCTCTACATACTTAATCAACATGCCAACAGAAGAACAGTGTCCACTGTGGTGGGTGGGGAAGGCCTATTGTGGAGAACCAGGTTACACCAAATGGGTGCAGCTCCACTATATAGCTGGTTGTCATTGGGTAAAAATTAAGGATGTAATTCTTTGCTGATTTCATTTATCAAAGGAAGCAACAGGTACTTTCAGCACAGTTTTAGAAGGTGGCACTTTGGGATTTATTCACATATGTTTTGTTATTTTGCAAAAAAAAAAAAATAGAAGTTGAAATTCTAGTTCAGCACACTTAACTAAGGGTCTGTCTGCATGAGTGATAAACTGTGGTCCTGACCTATTTTGAAACCAACCTCTTCAAGCAACTCATTTGGCCAACATGGGAGGAAGCTAGGACAAAGCTGTGCTGTGGGGTTAAAATCAGAGCAAAACAACCACCGGTTTGCTCACCAGATCTTTCCAGATCTTGTTCCAAAGTCTTGTGTTGGCAGGAACCATCCCAACTACTCACTCTGAGCAGCTACTCAGAGTGAGATGAGAACCCTGGCACCAGCCCCTGTGTAAGCCCACTGAAACCAGGACTCCTCCAGCAGACATCAGGGGTAGGGACATTGCAGAAGAAATTTAAACAAGGAAAACCAACTTGTCCTTGATGGCCAAGTTGGTTTTGCTCACACCACTAACTGTGTGCATAACTTGGGAAGGATCAAGAGTCTGTACCAGGCATACAGAGAGACATATGTAAGTGGTCCTTCCCCCCCCTTTCCTCTTGGCCCTTGAATCACAGCCAAAACACTTTGGTGTAATATTCTGAGTGCTGTTTGGGAAGAGAAAATCTGTGAACAACTATTCATCAAAGTTTGCCAATATCTTCTGTGACACTTAGAAATGGGCTTTTGAGAATATTTCCCCCAAAAGATGCTATTTCCCAGATGAGACTTTTAACAGAAGTATTTCCATTTCTCATAAAGCTAGTAATTTCACACACGCACGCACGCACACACATTTGTGGCATTGCTGTGAGCTGTGACCCATTATTTATGTTCGTCATTGAGGAAAGTGAGAAGTTCAGTCTTTTCCACTCACTATGCTATTGTCAGAAAGATGAGATGACTGGTACTTCCTGAACAGCAAATGTTAATGCAACAATGATCTCTGTATTACATCCACAGGAGTTTAGAAGATTATTTTCTTCAGTCATAAAAATGGCAAGCCAAGGGAAAGGACTGTGTGGCCCTGCACCAATGGTGATGGATGAAGGGTGTTAGAGTTTCTCAAAATATTCAGGATCATACCTTTCCACATCCCTGTTGTATATTGTAAATGATGAATCCAGAGTCTGAGATCCTCCTTTGCTTCATTGTCAACATCCACCAGTAGATTTATATTAAGCAATTCCTATGCTGAATACCAATGTACTGGCATTGTAGTTGTTAATTTAATGTATGTTGACTCTATGATTGAGAGATCTCCAAGATCCCTGGTCATCAAATCCTGCTCAGGTCTTGCAAACTCAGGTCATGACTTTCTTGTTTGCTACTCTGTTTAATTTTATGCATTGCTTTATGTGCAGTGGTCTCACATGGGTAATTCCTCTTATGCCACCATCAGATTGATGCAACCATTTCACACACCCCCCAAAAATCACTTCACTCCACAACTTATGCTTGCATATATCATGAAAAGAATACTGGCCAGTAAATGCGTGGATCTCTTTGGGAATTTTGTAGGATATATAGGGCATAGTCTAGAGTGGGTGGCACCTGCCTGAAATGAGTACATGTATAAAGGATCCAGGTGGTCTTAGCAGACCACATGACATGAGTCATCAGTGTAGTTTGATGGTCAAAAGAGCCAATACAATTCTATGCTGCATCAACAAAAGTGTAGTATTCAGAGCAAGGAAGAAAGGGGGAAATAATGGAGTACAAATAAATAAATGATGTCAGATAGGGATGGGAAGAATATTCATTACTATTCATTTCCAGACTGAATTCATTCCTGTCAGAAAGATAATAGAGCAGTGGAAATCTTGTACAATTTCTTCTGAGTATGGTATAACTCCTATACTGTACTTAGAGTATCCATGGTTTCACTGATCCATGTCTGAAAAAAAGTTCTCTCTAGGCACTTTGTGAGTCCTCCAGAGTGATTCTATGATATGCTTCTGGTGGACATTGACCATAGTGTAATGGTGGGACATCTAGAAATGCCTAGAAGGGTGTTCTGGGCATTTCAATAACACTCATGGGGCTCATTCACACTTATTCTTTCATACTGAGGAGATCCTAATCTTAGTGGCGATGCAATACCAAATTGAATTCCCACTATGTTTACCATGATCAAATCTCTCTGTGGCATTTTAACCCTACTGCCGTTCACACTGTTGTCTTATCAATTTAAAATGGAGCCTTCATTTCAAAAGTGTTTGATTGTCCTTGGTTTTTTTGTTTTTAAGTTAACCAAGTAATACACATCTTTATCATTTCACTTCCACTTTCACTTTGCTTTTATTGTTGCGGGTAGTTCAAATCCAAACACAAAAATAGCCTTTCGGGCTGAAGGGCAGGTTATAAGTACTCTAATAAATGAAAATAAAAAATAAATGTATAAATAAGCCTTCCAACGCTAAGCTGAGGGAAAGGGAGGCCGTGGTAGAAATATTGGCCAGATTTATGGAGCTGGTGTCTTCACTGGCAAGATCAGGTGGGATGAGTATTTCTACCCTTCTTGGTGTAATCCCTCCCTTCCTGTTTTGGAAGAATCAGTTCCAAATGCCCCAAGTTGAATCATTTGCAGCAATCCACATCTTTTCAAAAGATGTGGGGGGAAAAACAGTATCAAATATTTTGGGATAAGTTGGGTTTGAGGCAGCCCCCCTCTCCCGCAAACTGCACCCAGGGCATTCAGTGCAAGTATGAACTATCAGGACCATGTTGTAAACAAGCCTGATAAAAATGACATGGATGTGGCC
This sequence comes from Sceloporus undulatus, assembly GCF_019175285.1. Lineage (NCBI taxonomy): Eukaryota > Metazoa > Chordata > Lepidosauria > Squamata > Phrynosomatidae > Sceloporus > Sceloporus undulatus. The sequence goes on from NC_056525.1 coordinate 245,460,934, forward strand.
ACTAGGTGGAAAGTTATTACAGATCTAGTGACAGTTACACGAGTCTACATTTTAAAACAGTGCACCGTGGGAAGGCTGTTGCAACTCTCACAGATGTCTTATACTCTGTGTAATCTTGGTAAATAGTTATGTAAGAAAGATTAAAGAAACCTCATTGTACCGAGATTCATTCCTGTGTGTGAAAGGAAGTTTGCTACTCAACTAAGATTCTTCACAGACATTCTTTTGGATGTCTTGTCCACATAAATAAACTCTGCTTGTGTTCACTTCAACAAGGGTTATGAACCCAGCACACATCTTGACTTGAACAGCATGGAAATAACCATGTTTCCACACTGCGTTATTTTGTCGTGTGAATGTGTCCATGGTTTCACATTTTCATGGTAGGTCTGGGAAGATATTCCTTATGAATACGGGGGTTGTACTGTATATAAATATCCCGAAGTATTGTGTAGGAAACACTGTGTATAGAACAACACATGGCTTTTTTTTTTTTTTTTTTTGGCACAACAAACTGTTTTCTGTGGTGGAAACACTATTTCATACACAGAAAGAGCATTGTCTGTGAAGAAAACAGTTATTTTACTCAAAAAACTAGCCCTTTTCTATGCAAAATTATTCCTATGCAACACTTTATGACACTCAGATATGTGGATAATATCATGGGGGAATATTTGTTTTCCAAAACAGTTATAAAACTGGTGTAATTATTTATCCTAGCATGTGAGGATGAAATAGTCAAGGATTATCGTCCCTTGCACCATTCTATTCAGCTTTGGCCAGATCTCACCTGGAAAGTTGTGTCTAGTTCTAGGCACCACTGTTCAAAAAAGATAAAGACAAGCTGATCAAAAGTCTGTATGAGGAACAGCCTGGGAAGATGGATGTGGAGCCTGGAGAAAAGACGGTTAAGAGGCGATAAGAAAGCCATGTTTAAATGATGTCAGGTGGGAAATGGGGGGAGCTTGTTTTCTGCTGGCCTGGAGTCTGGGACATGAGCCAATGAATTCAAATTGCAAAATAAAAACAAAGGTAATCCCTAAACATCATGAAGAATTTATTGACTGTAAATGATTTTTTGACAGTAGAATAGACTTCTTCAGAGAGTGGTGCACTCTCCTTTGGAAATGCTTTATTTGTCCACTGTCTATTTATCAATGGCAGGGAGTTGGACTAAATGACCCTTGTGGTCCCTTTCAGCTCTATGATTCTACATGAAAGATCTATAGTTCAAGCCCTTATGAAATGAATGGCACCTAAACCACTGTGTTTACACACCAACAAAATGTCTGGGCAAAATGTCTGGGAGACTACCCTTTAGGAATTGCAAATAAGTGTCTGGGAGATTGGGCATCTAATCCTTGGAGAATTATGAGTAGCTGGTGTGGCAATACCAGTCGTATACCTGTATCATATTTTCTCCATCTCTTCCACACATAAATGTCTGCATGCAAAGGTGGGGGAGGGGTGTATGCCAAAGGAATGGAGTATGTACACAATGTAGTAAGTGCAAGCAAACTAGGAAAGGATGTAGCAGGGAACTGGATCAATCTAGTCATGTGCAGTGTTGCCTACTGTTCACTAATAATTTACATCTTTTTTCCCAGTCCAGGTTTCCAAAGTGGTTCATAACTGTACTCTATGAGAGGTACCTGGGTTAGGGCTCCTGAACAACAAGGTATTGTGCACTGCTGATATTCATTTGAGAAGCTCAGCTGCTCACAAATGGAACTGTAGTTTTTAACCTAAATAAGAAAATCTGAAGCCCACTGCACACAGAGCAAGAGCTGGCAGATTCCATCTTTCCCATCAACATCTTTAAAGAGCCTCCCCAAGAACAAATATATTGTTGTGCTGTGTGATTGGAAACCCCCAAATACAAGGATTCCAATTGCACAGAGCATTGTTTGTGTACCTAGCTATGTTGAAGATACACAGTGGTGACCAGAGTCCACACTACTTGTTAAATTCCACAGAGACACAAGAGGAACTGATCCACTCCTTCTAGGATACAGGTATCATGAAATCTTTTGATATTCCTCCATATGCAGGGAATATCATGAAAAGTATCCTAAGTAATCTGTTTTCTGAAATCCCAGACTTTGATCCCATCAGTATGCTTATGACACCCAAATATATTTCTCTGTGTCTCAGACTGATGCAGTGACTAAGGATGACATCTCTCCTCTGAATGCCTGTGTTAATGCAGCAATGGACTGGATGAGGGAAAACAAACTCAAATTGAATCCATGTAAGACGAAGATACTTGTAATATGGACTCCTAATCCTGGGAATGGAGTTATGTCAGCCAATTCTGGGTGAGGTCACACTTCCCCTGAAAGACCCTGTCCACAGTTTGGGTGTGCTCCTGGATTCATCACTTCATCTGATGGTTGAGGTAGATGCGATGGTCAGGAGCACTTGTTATCAGCTTTGGCTGATACACCAACTGCGCTCCTTCCTACATCAGAGAGACCTTGAAACAGTAGTACATGGGCTGGTAACATCTCGACTCAACTTCTGCAATGCACTTTTCATGGGGATAATCTCGTGCCAAGTTCGGAAACTTCAATTGGTACAAAATATGACAGCCAGTCTGGTCATGGGCACATCCAGAACTGACCATATTACTCCAGTTCTAAAATCTCTCCACTGTCTGCCTATCAGTTTCCGGTCAAGGTACCAGGTGTTGGTTCTAACCTTTAAAGCCCTACATGGCTTGTGTCCTGACTACCTGCGGGAGCGCCTACTTCCATACAATCCACCCCCACACACTTCGGGCCTCTGGGAAGAATCTGCTACAACCTAAGAAGACCAGACTTTCAGTAGTGACCCAGAGGACCTTCTCATCAGCCGCTCCCAGGCTCTGGAATGAACTGCCAGATGAGATCCATCATATTACCACCTTGGAAGCCTTTAAAAAGGCTATTAAGATGGATCTTTTCTGGCAGATCTTCTCAGACTAGGTTAGATCCATTAGATCCATTAGTCTTGCCTCCCCCCTCTGTTGACACTTCGACACCAAAATTGTTTGATACCATCACCATGTCCCCCCCACTCTTCTAGTGGAAGATTCATTTCTTCCACTAATCTGAATGAAATTTTAATGTATTTCTATTGGATAGTTTTAAATTTTTTGATGTTTAATCTCTTTTTATGGGTTGATCACTGTTTTTATAATTGGGGGGAGGGTTGGGGTTTTGAGGTTTTTTAAATTGTAATTTTTAATTGTTTGATGTTTTATTTATACTGTTGGAATTTGCTTTGATTCCTTTGTGAAAAGTGGAATACAAATAATAATAATAATAATAATTAATATACAGTCGACCCTTCTTATACACGGATTTTTTATACATGGATTCAAGCATCCACAGTTTGATAATGTTCAAAAAAAGTATAAATTTCAAATATTAAACCTTGATTTTCCATTTTTTACAAGGGACACCATTTTGCTATGTCATTATATTTAATGGGACTTGAGCATCCACGGATTTGGTTATCCACAAGGGATCTTGGAACCAAACCCAGCGTATAACAAGGGTCCACTGTATTATGGTCAAAATCCACTTCTTAGTCCCATGCAAATAGAAGAGATGCCATGGAATCAATGGGAACAAACCAAGTTCCCATTGATCAAATAGATCTTTTCAAATTGGGAATAACAATTAGATTTAGGTCATAGAATTCAATTTAAATTTTGACACAGCCCTCCAGTTAATTTCTTCTGGATCACACTGTTTCCACATGAAGTCATGCACCACTTTAACTTTTTTTTCTGAGGCAGGGATGATTCGCTGACTGAGATAAACCTGGTCTGAAATTAGACTCTCTTCTCTCTTTTCGGCTTCACTCAGCTGTGACTGCAAGAGCTTTTCGGTACTGCAGGCAAGTAATCTCTTTATAGGATGTTTTATCATGGATCTTCACAAGACAACTATTAATCTTAAATCATACTTTTATCTAGTGTTTATTTTCTCTTTCCCCTTAGGCACTGTGGTGGATATCAATAACGCGCCTGTCACTAGGAGTTATAAAGTGCATCTCTTGCACCATGATGCTGAAGTAAGAAATGCTGGTGAGGGAGAAAGATGGAATTCAGAGAAATCGATGCTGTTTTCAGCAATATGCTTTCTTGAGCAAGTAGTTTTCTCAGCATGCTCAACCATTCATGGTAGTTAAGGTACTTCTCTTGATGGTTATTAGCTGCTAATCCAGGCTTTTGGAATGTGTTACATCTGTCTTATTAAAAAGTAAAGGTTGAGATCCTTCATCATGCTTATGTATTATAAGTCCAAACTTACTACACATGTGATTGTGCTACACCACCCTGCTGTCAAATGCTGGTATTGTGCAACAGATTCTGCGTCTGACAGTGTGTCTTATTATAATCTCAGTGTGAAATGGGGAACATCAGTAAAGATAAATGGTGCATTGAAGGCATGGATGAATAATTATATTTCTTCCAAGAATGTGCACCTGCATGGTTGGAATCCTGTTGGTTGGACCCAACTAGAATAGGACCATTGGGACCATCAGTTAAATTTAGGCCCAGCAAGTGTGGTGGTTCCAATGCTGGACTAGAAATCTGGGAGATCAGAGTTTAAATTCTCACTTGGGCATGGAAAACCACTGAGTGGCTTTGGGTAAGTCACACAGAGGAAAGCAATGGCAAGCCAAATCTTGCCAAGGAAACCTCAGAATAGGCTCTCTCCTACCTGTAACTGTTTCATGTGCTTGATCACTACTTAGTCACAATTTTAACACTCTCGCTACAATCGTAACTCACACACCCACAGCCTGTTTCACTGTGCACCAGCTGCATGAGTGGAATGAGGCTAATTCTTCTGATGATCAGTTGAATTATGTTTCTGTCAGGTTTGGGGAACTGGGTCAGGAGAAGTTACTTAGTACTTAGCTAACTATTGGATTATAAAGGATTCCAGCAGTCACACCCCCACAAGTGCCTCATTATTAGTACAGTACCTCTATAGCAGACAGATTCACTACCAACCTCCCCATGTTGGGAATAGCTGCATCTATTGACTTTGGCTGATGAAAAGTGGGGAATTGTTTTGTTTTTGAAGAATTGACCAGAATTTGCATATCACATCTTCAGAGTGGAAACAATGCAAATTTTTCCAGGCTAAACATACCCAGCTCTCTAAATCTCTCCTCGAAAGGCATGGGCCTGTTACAGACTGCCAAAATAAAGCTGCTTCGGGTCTCTTTGGAGGTATGCTGTTTAAATGATGCATACACCCTAAGAATCTGGAAGCTGCACCAAAGCTGCACTCCAGTGCTTAAGAATGGAGCGTGGCTTTGGCGCAACCTCTGGACTCTTAGGACCCATGCATCATTTAAATAGCATACCTCCAAAGAGACCCGAAGCAGCTTTATTTTGGCAGTCTGTAACAGACCCTGGTTTCCAGAGCCTTCACCATTTTGGTGGCCCTCCTCTGAAGACACTGCAGCTTGTCAACATCCTTTTTGAATTGTGGTGACCAGCCACTGTCAAGTTCATTTATGGCCTTAGGCCAGTTACATGATAAGCCCACATGTTATTTTAAAGAACATTTGCACTCCTAGAAGCCTCTTGGAGGTGCAACCCTGCTTTAAAACAAAATGCACACTCCAAGCAAAACTTGGTTCAAAGCAGAAATGAACTAAAATGCAACTCCTTGTGGATATCACATTATTGAAATTGGGTGAAACTTGATGGGAAATCAGTGAGCAGTGCAGAGAACATGTGTGTAAAGCACATTAGCAATGTTTAACCATCATATGTTCACCAGTCTTACAATAAATTTGTTCATGAGTTCAACATATGGTCCTGTGATGACTTTCATTGCTTTCGCATCTTTTGTGAGAAAACTGCTCTGGGAGAACAAACAAGTACAAATGGCCAAGAGAAATAACACCGAAATCTGTTTTTAAGAATCAGTGCATGAGAGAAGGGAGATGAATGTGATCTAAAATGCTATCAATTATTTTTCCATTCCAAAGTCAACTTCTTCTGCAGTCTTTGATAGATTGGAAAGAAAATGTTGTGCATTAGTCAAAGGCAATCTTCTTTAAATGCTTGGAAGAATATTCAATTCAGGAGTGGCACAGGATGGCAAACCAAGATTACTTTGTCCAGCAACATGTATGTAAGCATGAACAAACAGAATAATAGAATTTTAGAGTTGGAAGGGACCACAAGACTCACCTAGTTGAACCCCCTGCCATGCAAGAATACACAACTGCAACACTCCTAAAAGTTGCCCAACAAGGGCAGATTTGTTTCCTTGTGAGAAAGATGGTCTCTTTATTGATGATGTCAAGCTATCTAATTAGGTTGGCATTCACTGAGTACTCAAGTGGGCAAAGCTGAGACAGCTTCACTGCCACCACTCCAATTTATGTTGGCAGGTTTCAGTAATATGCCAACTCAGCCCCTCTTTCACAACCAACCCGTGAATTGTGATTATGAGCTGTAGTGCAAGGAATGGACTTGAGTACCTAAAGACCTCACCAAAACTACAAATCCCAAGATGCCATAAGAGGGAGCCACAGTATTTAAAAGGCTATCCAACTGCTATATTTATGTGTGGTGCAGATATACTCTGGGAAATGCAATGCAAATGAAATGGGTGGATGCTCACATCCCAACCCATGAGTCACTTTCTTTGAAAGAAGAAAGAACTGGGCATCCAAAGGAACACTGCTTCCTAAATATGTTAGCAGCACACATTGCTTGTTGAAGGGAGCAAGGGAGCCATAACAAGCCAGTCTTTGCTCAGCTTGCCTACCCAATTGTCTGTGTGAGCAGAAAGGGCAGACTTCAGCAAAGGGTCAGGTAATGGCCTACACTTAGCCGCAACCAATAACAAGAGCAGTGAGCAGTTGCAATTTCAGTTCCACTTTAACAGAAGCCTTTTGTAAAACAGACAGAGAAAGGTTCTTCGCATTGTATACAGCAGTCCTTAGATGTTGCTTAGATCCCATCTGCTTTAAGTCAGAAAGAGAAAAAGTCCTGCTGACACTGTCACTAAATGCCCTCCACTGAATTTTCTGTCTAACAAACTTTGGAAATGTTCAAAGAGCCTGGAAACAGAATAACACAAGAGCTCTTTGATTGGAGTAAATGTTTATTTTGCCAAGTTTTAGGGTTTAAGGAAACTTACTTAAGTTAAGAATTACCCTACTGAATAAAAACAAGACACATGCATCCAACACATAAAATCAAAGCCAAACAGTTCATATAAAACAGGGATGAGCCAATAGCAGCTTGCACATTTACATGTGACCCCTTGTTATTGTGGGTGTTGTGTGCTTTCAAGTTGTTTATAAGGCAAGGGGTTTTCTTGGCAAGATTTGTTCAGAGGAGATTTGCTATTGCCATCCTCTGAGGCTGAGAGAGTGTGACTTGTCCAAGGTGGGTTTCATGACAGAGGTGAGATTTAACTCTGGTTTCTAGTGTTGCAGTCCAACACCAACTTTACACCATGCTGCTCCATTTTTGTGGCACCTGAGACCCCTTGCCAATCTCCTATTAAGATAAAGAGAATGGCACACATTTCAAGCATTTTTTTTAACCTCAAAACCCCACAGAAAACCATACAAAACATGCAAAAAGTACTCCCACCTCATATAAAAAGTCTCTTTAGCATGCCCAGCACTCCCCTATCCTTCTGTTTGCCTCAGAGACCTTCTCAGAATGGAAACAGGGAATGATGCAACATCCCTTCTTCTTTCCATTTTGGGAAGTTTTTGGAGAAAAATAGAGGTATTTGGGATCACTGTTGGGGGATGTAGGGTAAGATGGTCACACATTGGCTGAGAAAATGCATCTGTACCACTTTCTGAGTTTTATGGAACCAGCTATAGTTGAATATTCTCCTTTACAAAGCGAACCATGCTCTGAGATCTCCAGGGGAGGTCCTTCTCTTGGTCCACTCTCACCAACATCTGGTGGGAATACAGGAGAGGGCTTCAGTGGCTGCTCCCAGGCTCTGGACCTTCCTACATTCCTTGTGCAGGCAAACAAAGACTTTTCTGTTCTGACAGGCATTGGAGGAGTGTATATTTAAGGCCAAGCTTACACAATATGCTGGATATTGCTAATTGGTGTGCTGGTATGTGTGTGTGTGTGTGTGTGTTAGGGATATATGTTTTAACATTGTCTTCATTTTTTTCTATTATTTAATTGTATTTTAATTTTTGTATCTTGTGGAATTTTAACAATATTTGAGTCTCAATCTGGAAAAAACTTTGAGTTATTTTGATTCCCAATCTGGAAGATGATGATGATGATGATGATGATGATGATGATGATGGGGCAGATGGACACACATTGTCTGAGAAGGTGCATCTGTACCACTTTCTGGGTTCTATGGAACCAATTTTAATTGAATATTGCCAACATAACCCCAATTTAAGTCCCCATAGAGTTTAGCAACAAATTAGATGTTTAATTTAACAGATATGTGCTGTCCCAAAAGTTCTATGCATCTAATGAGTTGCTGGCAAAGGACTTGACTGTTGGGATGTTTTGCCTGTGCTGCTCAGTAGAATTGGTTGTACCTTTCAAGCCCTAACTAAAGGATACAAAATAGATGCAAATGCAACAGACATTCCACTGTAAACAATTTACCCATTTCCCCCTTCTAAATACAAAACTGAAAATGCCACTGCTTTATTCAAGGTGCAAAGCTTCAAGGCTGGTGAATATTCTGGGGGACGCTGGAGCATTCTGACCAGTGTAGACCCATACAATGTCCAGCTGTATTCATAAGGGAACTTACACATGCATAAGAGACCAACAGAATCCTGACCCTTGAGGACAGGGCTCAGGTTTCCAGATTGTTCAAAGGCCCTTTAAATATTGACCTTCTCTTATGCTATTTGGACATTTGGCTGGTGTGCTTTTCTAACGGGTCATCATGGACAAAACTAGCCTGCAGCCATTGAACAAACAAACCCAAGATGACAATGCATGAGAAAGTGGCTTGATCTCCTCTGCGCCTCTCAGCATGAACAGGATTAATGAGCCATAAAGGTATGCTTCAAATAGCTCATTCTTTTGTGTTGCTCCACACATTGCAGATTAGCTACCACAAGGAAAGAACCCCAGTTATTTAGAGCAGGGTTTGCTTTACATGTAAAAATATTCCATGCCAGCATTTTTTCATCATTTGCTCTCTGACACGCTGTTGTCAGGCTCAGCGCTGTTTACTCGAGCCTTGTTAGAGAGTTTTGTCTCCTGATGTTTTAAAGCAGGACTCCGCTTGAGCAGGGATAAATAAATGGCACGCAGCAGCAACAATTCTCTCTGTTGATATTGATCCAGAGGCTTTTCTGCATTGCTAACACTTATTTTCTTCCCAGACAAAGAGATGAAGCACACAACCTTTCCCTCCCACTCTCCTCCCACCATCTGAGCAACAGCTGGATTGCAAGTAACATGAGGCATTTTCCCCCTTAGCTATCATCCATGTTGAATGTGTGGCTTCCCAGTTTGCTTTCATACCATGTTCTTTTTGTGCTATTATTATAAAGCAAACAACCTAAAGCCAAAACTGTTCATTTGAGTCAATACAAGCAATTCTTTGATCTACAGTCTGTCTTCCAAACCTTCACTGACCACCCCTTTCAGAAATCTCCACCTCTCCCTAAGAGTTGTTTTGCCAACTCCACTTTCTACCTGCCTCTTCCTCTTTCTTTCTTTGATCTTTATTAGGCAGAAGTAAGAAAAGAGAGCTGCTTATTATTTGGTGGTCTCTCTGGTCTAAATCCTTTTGGATTTCATTGCCTTGCACATATATTGTATCTTTTTGAGCTGTTGTGCAATGGTCATATTAAATTAATGGTTGAATTAGGGACCTCCACAGCTGTCATCATCTCACATGGCCCTAAGTCTGATTCTTAGGCCTGACTAGAGTAGAGCCATTGAAGTGTTTTTAATTTACCTATGTGCTGATTCACCACTTACAACGAGTGGCAATGTCTCTAGTTGGGACATATCAATTGGATTCCAGCTGTGCATTCTTGGACAATGTGCAGCTATCTCTCAGTGCCTTCAGTCTACCATTTTCTTCACAGGGATTGCAAAAACAGATGTACACATTCCCATTATGCTATGGAATAATAAGCAAGATATGGGTGACATGAATAGCAGGTGACTTGAAGACACAAGCACACACATCCTGGCAGATATACATTAGTTGCACAATGTCAGTATCATCAGAAGTGGAGTATAGCACAACCACCATGTAATGAAAGGAGTGCACATTTACACCTCCTAAGCACAGTGTGGGCCTCAGCCTCTGTTTTCTGTCTCCCTTTATCTACACCACATACAGAATAATCCAGAGAAAGGGTGATGCATGAAGATCAGACACTGAAATCAGTGGGAGTTTATGGTTCACTTAAATGATAAGGACCTATATCAACTGTTAGTCCAGCTGCAGTAAGCATATGAATCAATGAAACTTACATAATTGTTGATTTACCAAGTTTCCTTTAATTTGATCAGCTTACTATAGCTGGGGAACTGGATTTGGGTCAAAAGACTCAATCATATGCAGATGTGTTTGAAAGTCCTAAAACAGTGGTGTCTGGCTGCCATATATATGGCACGCGCGCGCGACACACCCACACACAAAACTTTGTTTCTGAGGAACAGCACCAACTATGGCTAGTGAGAACTCCAAGAACTATAGTCCATCAATTTCTGTGGTCCCACAGGCTGCCTTTTCCTTTAAAGATAATTAACCTTTTCAGTCAGGCTAGTTCCTTTGTCTCATGAAGAGAATATTTTACACACCAGGAAACTCCCAAAGCCTATTTACCATGAGATTTGTGAGTTCTCTACATTCACTTTCTTGACAGACCAAGACCAGGATCCTATGGTTGCCCTGGGTACCAGGCTTCCCCCAGAATATTCCAGCCTTGAAGCTTTGCACCTTGAATAAAGCAGTGGCATTTTCAGTTTTGTATTTAGAAGGGGGAAATGCGTAAATTGTTTACAGTGGATGGCTGTTGCATTTGCATCTATTTTGTATCCTTTAGTTAGGGCTTGAAAGGTACAACCAATTCTACTGAGCAGGACAGGCAAAACATCCCAACAGTCAAGTCCTTGCCAGCAACTCATTAGATGCACAGACTGGACAGCACATATCTGTTAAATTTAACATCTAATTTGTTGCTAAACTATATGGGGACTTAAATTGGGGTTATGTTGGCAATATTCTGTGGGTGGAACTCTTCTATAGCATGCTTCTTATCATCCTAGGAATCATGATTCTTCTGTGATAGCACCCATGAATGGCCGTTCCATGAAGCATCAGGAGTAGGGAATCAGAGCAGAGTCTGGCTATGCTCCATAGCTAGATGCAGAGTAATAACATCTTTCACTAATATACACAGGGCTCTTGGCGTATATCATTGTCCTGGGGCATAGCCAGACTCTTCTCCAATCACATTCTGCACTAACCATGGAATGGCTGTGGAGGCAGGCCTTGGTCATCTCAGAATGTGAAAACTTTATAACAACTAAAAAAAGACATATGGTGCACTCACACTTATGTGTGTCACTAACAGGATGCCAGCCAAATGGTGTTAGCCAACCCCAGTTGCAAGACACAAGCAATTAAAGAAAATTGTGATTACTTAGGATACATTATATTCTCAAGAGATCTTGAAAAAGGATCTCTACTATTGTGCCAGAAGGGCCATGGTTGAGCTACCATTCCATTCCAGTAATGCTCTGGAGACCTTCAGAAATGAGCAGTGAAGTAGGAGTGTCCTGTTTCTAGAACATATTAAGGAGCCTTTTATGGATTTCATGATGGGGAGCTCTAGATTTTTGGCAGATTTTACAAAAGGTTCTAGACTCATGAAAGAGAGCTGAGCTGAATAGCTCTTCCAGTCCATTGTTAACCTTTCACAGATTTATTTATTTATTCAAACCATTTCTATATCACCTACCATATGATTAGCACCTCCTCCTCACTCCTCAGACAGTTGTCAAAAGGCAGAACTATTTTAAACAATGCAAAGATAAAAACTTTAAGAGCTAACCAAAAATAGTCTGCACACACACACACACATTTAAAACAGACAGAGCAGTTTCAAATATCACATAGAACAATGCCATTTTACCTGTCTGAAGGAAGCTATAAACATATGGCATCAGCTCATACTTTCCAACATTGCACATCTACCTAGCCTCACAAGGTTTTAGGGACATGCATAGGTCAGGATACTCTGGGGGCAGCCCAGAGTATTATGGCCTTAAACACCTTGTTCTGACTTCACAATGGGTCACCTGCAGTTGGGCAGATATGATGGGTGGCCCAGCAGGACTGTAAGCATACCCTACACTACTCACTCTGAATATGAGGTCCTATCTAGCATTAGATACGTTTAAGAGGTCAAGATGACCTTTGAAACACTAGAAAGTTTCACATGGGAAAGGCACACTGGCCCAAAGATATGTAGGAGAACTGGATAGCACTAAGTAAAGGTTAAATAGGTTTGCTGATTATTTCAACCTTCCCCAGGCATTCCACATATCATCTTGCAATAGGGACTGAGCAAGTCCCATCACAAAGCAGTTAAAAAGCACACCTCCTCTTCACCTCAGGCTGTGTCACTACTTGCCTTTAACATCCAACTATCCAGGGGTTGTCTCAAATCCTATCAGTGTTTTGTTATTCCAAAGTTAATGCCATCAGTTGTTCCAGAATCTTATTATTCCATGGGAAAACCACCAAGTCTTTGTTACACTGTGTGGGAATGTTAAGTATCCCTCAGAACAATGTCCAGACAGAACACCGCTTGAATGTGGCGGGGGGAGGGCAGGCCTTTTGGCCCTTGTAGACCATACCAGGGTCTTCTGTTCAGATATCAAATTTCAGATAGGCTTATATGAGACGACGTGGCCTTTCAGATCTACCAACTCCAAGCCCCAAATAGCCTCTGCAACTATTCTGATTCAAACTTGTCTTCAGATTTTTATGCTTATCTTCTCAGACGTTCAGATGAAGACAGAGAATACTTATCCCACCCTCTTCCAAGAGATCAAAACATGTCCCTTAAGAATTAGCTGTTCAAGATGGCAGTTCTGTACCTTGTTCTTTTCTTCCCTGGCTTTACTTTTTTTAAATTTAAGTTTATGAAACAGGGGGGGAAATCTTTTCATTTAATATCCATTAAATGTTGTCTGGGCATGTATCCTTTGATCGAAACACATCAATGTGGCAGAATATTTCAAAGATACACAGTGGTCTGAAGAAGGCGATCAATTCTTCAACACTTCCTCCTTGACTATGTTTTAGGATGGATAGTGTCATTGAAAAAACCAAAGCTGCAACAAGACTGTGTGTGAGTGCAAAAAGACAAAAAAAGAAGAAAAAGAAAAAAGAAAAAAGGATAAAAGAAAAAAGAGATGTTCTCATTTATGTTCTCTATCCTTGTAAAGTGAGAAACTGATTCAAAAGCTTTAGCATTTTGGATTGGTTTGGTTCTTATTTTTAACTCTTCATTTTCTGACCGGAAGGAGTTCATCTAAAAGAAGCAAACAGCACTCTGTAAGCAGCCTGTAAGCAATGTTATCAAAAAGACAGACATCTATTCTAGAGTTACTAACTTTTGATTCACACACACACACACACACTGTATTGGGCATCTCCTTGCAGCCCCAAGGAAACTGCAAAGTCTTATGAAGATGGAAAAATTTCAGCTTGTGTACCATCACATCCAACATTGTAAAGGTGGGGAACATATTTTTTCAGCCAACTTCAGTTTCAGTGTTCACATTCCCTTGGCCACGTGGCCTGCCCCTTTTCTTTGGGTGCCAAAACTCTATTTCTAAATACTCACCTGATATTTTGATGGGGGTATAATTCATCACAAAGTTGTGTTGGTCTGGAATATCAGTATGGAATATCAGTATGGTCTGGAATATCAGTGTCAGTATTGAGACTGTGCAAAAGAGGTTTTAGCATAAACTTCTGTTTATGCTAAAACTTTTTTAAATTTTCTTTTAATTGCCTGGAGGTCTGTTGACTGCAATAATGGCTTTGATTGACTGATTGAACTTCTGTAGGTTTGGTCTATCTTATTCAGATGCATGGAGAGAATTGGTGCCCAGGAAGGATTCTTATAAACAGATTCTATGAACAGTCATAGAAATGTAAAACATGTGGGTATGGTGATGAGGTGACAAGTTTAGTTTTAACTATAGTTGTTGAGGGATAAAGACAGGAGGGAAGATATCGCCTAAGGCTAGGGTGGATGGGTGTCCATATGAATGGTGAAAGGAGTTTTGAAATGTGGTGTGTGCATGCTGGGAACCAGAGAGGAGATGTGATGAATTGGTTAAGATGCCACCCCCAAGCCAGCATCATGCTGCCTGCTCACATGGAGGGCAACTTTGTGGCGCTCAGGTGGCACGGCATTTACATGCCACACATTGTAGGAATTCTGGAAAGCCTCAGCAGTGGCAGAAAAGGTGACTTTTTGCTAGATCAAAAAAGAACGACATTTTGCCACCTCATTTTGGATCAACAAAAAGCTGGATTGGAGCCATAGCATCTGGTTGCTGCGGCCCCGATCCAGCTTTTTCTGGGGCAGCTTGAAGCCACCCCTTCAGGTCAGTCTGTTTCAGCCCTTCGTCTCAAAAGTGCTACAAGATCCCTTTGCATACTGAAATTTAAAGTTATTGCAATGCTAGAAATTTAGAAACTGAAGGAAAATTTCATGGAGTATGTGTGGAAGAATTCTTATTTGAGGAATAATGCCTTCATTTAGTGTCCCCTGTAGCTGCACACCTTCCATGGACATAGCCTTGGCAGAATGCATACACACCAGAACACATACACCAGAAAAACAAAATTAATATTGTTTAGAACATAGTAAGACTCAGGGACTCCCAGATGCTGGTTCTTTGTTGCCCCGGGGTGAAGGGGGGGAGGGAGGAAACAATTACAGCATTGATTATGTGCTTTTGGTAATTAAAAACAAAAACAGCAATCCCATCTGAGGCATTAATTCCTGATTGATCATACTCAGAGGCCTATACTAACAAATGGCTAATTTATTTAAAGCATTGGCAAGAAGATCATTTAAGGAGCTGAGATGATGTCTGTTTAATGTTTATGAACATCTCCACCATCCACAACTGGATTCCATTAGACAGGGATAAAAGCTTGAAAGGGAGAACAATAACCTTTAAAAGATGCAAAGACACAACTGGGAGAATTTGGTTTGAAATCAGGGAAGTTTTGTTGGTGTAAATGCAGAAAAAATTGGCAGATGCAGCAACACTGCAGCTTAAAACATTGGGATCAGGCAGACCAATGGAGATAGAAGAAGACAATTTAGGATGCCTTGGGGCCACTCCCTTGAGTTCAGATGCATCTTGCACCCTTGTAGGGGTTAGTTCCTCTGGTATGCTTTAGGCAAAGTGAGCCTTTCCCCAAATGACCAAAGACTCTTCAGGTACATTCACAGTGCACAGTTATACCACTTTGCTACCACTTTAGTTCCCAAGGATCTATCCTATGGATTCCTAGGATTTGTAGTTTGGTGCAAGGTATTATAGAATTCTCTGTAGATAGACACTGGAGCACTCCAGTGCAAAATTCTAAGTACTCCTCACCAGGCTATTGATCCCAGCATTCTGTAGGATGAATCGGGGTCAGCTAAAGTGGAATCAAATGGCTTAGCTTTTACTTGTGGATACACCTTTATTTTGGACAAAGAAATTTCCTAAGTCTAAAACATCCCATGTTTTTGGTGAAGAAGGAGGAGGAGGAGGAGGGGCATCTGGAGAGGGGTGTGCATAGCCTTTAAAACCATCCCCTCCAAATGTCCCAGTTTGACAGAAACAGCTCCAATTAATCATCTACTGTCTCACTTTTTCAGATGCTTTTAAAGTGTTCCAGTTTCTCTCTCCTCCTCCCACTTTCCTCTTGTCTCCATCTTACTTCAGTTGTTACAGATTGAGTTATTTGTACTAAATGAATGCTGCTGAGGGGAGAGGACACAGGAGGGGTTAGAATCCTGCCCTTCCCTGTAGGCTTGGGAAAAGCAAACTGCTGCAGCCTCTCCTAGCTTGTATGTTCTTCCTCCTTAGTACCTTTTGTCCACTTGAACACACTCTGATGTTTCTTGGCTGCACATGTCCTGGTTTTCATGGGTGAAATGTTGGAGGGCATACAGACCTCAAGTTCATCTATGTTATAAAAGAAAATAGCAAACGAACCACCCTGGCTCCTCTCCCTCTTTAATGCACAACACACGGCTCATCATGCATTGAGCGTTGTCTTATTCAGGACATTTGTCTACTGCTGTTAGAATATAGCCTTTGCTTCAGCAGCAGAAATGTATATAGGTTTGCAACAGGTTAGAGACCTAGAAAACAAAAGAAGTTTCTTTGGCAATTGGGTTAGAGACCTCAAGACATTCAAGGCAGCTGCCCCAGGAGAGAACAAGTCAAAGCACAATGGTGGCATCTGGGAACATGAGTGAGGAACAAAGTCTGTCATGACCTGCTTCACTGCATCTCTGTGTGAGGTCAAGAGAGAAAGACGTGAACCCCAAGGCTTCATTGTTACTGGCTGAGACAGGCGATAAAAGTCAGGGGACAATGCAAGATCCCAGAAGCGCTCAGGTCATGCAATGCAGAGATTGCTCAGAAGAAAAGAAAAACTAAGCTTATTGGAAAGAAATGGATCAAAAGACATAATCGCTACTGGAGGGTGAGAATTTAAGAATCACAAAATAGAAGAAATGGAGGGGACTGCAAGGCTTATTTAGTCCAAACCTCAGCCAGTGCAGCAAACTATTGCTCCTAGGAAAGCTGGCTCTATAGTCTTTGTTGAAAGACCTCCAAAGAAGAAGAGTCCACCTCCCTCCAAGGCAGTCCATTCCACTTTTAAACAGGCCTTACCATCACAATGTTCTTCCTATGCAAAGGAATCTTGCAGCACCTTTGAGATTAACTGAACAAAAGACATTGTAGCATACGCTTTCATAGACCTTGGAGAAATCTGCACTGTATATTTAATGCAGTTCGACCCCACTTTAACTGTCATGGCTCTATCCTACAGAATCCTGGGATTTGTAGTTTGACACCACTTTAACTGCCAGAAGTAATGTGCTTTGATGCTGCTTTAATTCCCATTTCTTACTGCTATAGGATTCTGGGATTTGTAGTTTTGTGGAATATTTAGCCTTCCCTGTCAGAGAGCTCTAGAGCCACACCAAACTACAAATCCACCCCTCTCTCGTCAGTGAACCATAGTGCAATGAATAATTGTGATTGAACTCTACACATTCCTATTTCTCCTTATCACATCATGTCTCAATGGCAAAAGGGGACTGGATGTATTGTTTTTCAGTGCTCCAGTCACCAGTATGCACAGTTCCTGGGCTCAGTCCAACTACATGACTTTTAAGGTGGGTTTTTTGGAGGGGCTGGGAGATATAGTATAACTATGACATTATAAATTATGCATCCAGTGCAGGATTTCAGCCATTGCATTTTTCATACAATGTGCTGTTTTCTGTGTGCAAATGCTAATTTTGTACAAAACAAGCATTTTGGCACAAAAACGAAAGCTAGCATGTTCTTGATGTTCTTTTATGAACACATGTGGAGGCTGTTGTATAACCTACATATTCTGTTCACCTTTGTAGTAGAATTCAAAGTTATAGCCATGTTCATCTGTACAGTCAGTATGTAGAGAGATCTTGTAGCACCTTTGAGACTAACTGAGAGAAAGAAGTTGGCAGCATGAGCTTTGTAGACTAAAGTTACTTCCTTGGTTTCATACTCATTGATGTACTGTTGCACATGAAGCTGTCATTGCATGGATGGTCAAAACCATTTGGCTCACTGAGATTGCATATGCATCTGAGGAATTAGACTTTAGTCTATGAAAGCTCATGCTGCCAACTTCTTTCTTTTAGTTAATCTCAAAGGTGCTACAAGATCTGTTCATGGTTGTGTGAGTGGAGTTCCATAAGTGTAACTGTTGCACATGGAGGTGTCCTTGTGTAGATGGTCAAAGGAACCATTTAGCTCATTGGGATGGCAGAAACCACACACACATTTGATTGTACAATGTGGATAAGCAGCAAATTGTACTGTTTTTCAGTCATCACTTCACTATATAAGTGTAGATTAATGGTGAACAACTGTGGAAGAACAGGGGTGCATTAGCCCCCAAAAGATCTCAGAGGGCCCCCACTGCATCTCCTG